>NW_024704754.1:1200000-1520000 GCF_018977255.1 Callorhinchus milii | reverse complement strand
CGTGGCTGACCTCGGACACAGGCAGCACAGCACTCATTTGTGGTCTGAAAGACCACTGCAGTGAGAAAGAGGTTAATGGAAAGGCAGACGGAAGTAATCACGTTAACATTGGATCATCTTCTCTGTTGGGGCATGAAGTCGGTGAGGGGGCCACAGAAAAGTCAAACCACCTACCCATCAATATTGAAATGGAAATAGTCTTTTTTTTTACAAAAAAGTAATTAAAGAACTAACAGGGACCAGAGAAATGGAGAGCATTTAATTGGAGGTCTGAGAGTGACGGATGGACTTTGGTGAAAGCGGTGAGGTTTGGTTTCACATCATAAATAATTTAATGGTGTGGATTTGTAATGGTTTTCTGCTTCCTGACATTCTGGATTTCCCTTCCTCCATCGGAAAATCCCATTTCTGATAGGGAGGAGCCATTCAGCCCCTCAAGCCTGCTCTGCCATTCTATAAGATCATGGCTGATCTGTACGTCAGCTCCAATTACCTGCCCTTGCTCCGTATCCCTTGATTACTCCTCGGCTTTTAAGAGTTGTTGACACATTGGAAACACTTTCCAATCGAGTCAGACAGTCATTAGCATCTTCCCAAATAATGCACATTACAAGGGATTGTTCATTAGCCACATGGTGTGTCTATCGATTATCTCTGCAAAAAAACAACCTGCCTGGACTGCAGGAGTTACAAAGTGTGCTACAGTTCTGTGACGTGTATATCTCTGACGTGCGGCTGAGGTACGCAATGGACAATGGCACCTGAGCCTATTGAACGTCAGCCTGGACTCTTTGGCCTGCGAGTGATTCCGCTCAAACCTCTCCCTCTGAGCAGCGGAGCAGTGAAGTGAGAAAGGTTTGCTGTCTGCGATAGCATCACAAGCTGTTGCTGGGATCTCTGCCGACATTCAGTTGATCTTAACCAAAAGTCAAAGCCAGCAGCCGTGCTGCCAATCACACCTCCTTTGTATTCTCGCTGCGAGACAAGTGATTCCCACTCTCGAGGATCGGGCTGATTGACTTTACAGCCGTTCTGCTTATCATTTAGTCACTTGACGTATCACAAATCACTTGGTTAAGAAATCTCATTACAGTTGGAATCGGGGGGGAAAACAACAGCAACATAGCAATCGAATCAAGTACCGAGAAACGCGAGAGAGGAAGTACAGTAATTTCAAATGATGGAAATTACTTTGTTTCTTAGTCGACTTTAATCCTGTGATAGCTTTTCATTCCATGAAAGCTTTTCTTTTGCTTCCGATGACTGCATTAGTCCAAATGGGAATGATTAAAAACAGAAATTTGGGTCCATACTACAAACTCATTTAACAACATGTGGTTGGTGCAATGGGAATATTCTGCTTCATCCACATTTTCAAGAGTGAGGTTGATGGATTTTTGGTAGGTCAAAATAAATTTCTAAAGAAAACGTGGATTTTGTTTATCGTTTGGAAGTGGAGCTGAGTATTTCACTCATCTCTTAGTTAATTATTGAATTCTAAGTTTAAACGTTATGCGAGTGCCTGGTTTGACGTCTTTATTAAAGTGAAGTGTGTCAGTTCGGCTCGGTGGTAGAGCTCTTGCCTCTGAATCACAAGGTTGTGGGTTCAAATCCCACGATGGGACTTAAACTCACACAGACTAAGTTGACGCTCCAATACAATGCCGGGGGGGGTGTTGCATTGTCAGAAGTTTCTTTCGGATGAGACGTTAAACTGAGATCCCATCTGCTTGTTCAGCTGGACGTTAAAGATCCCATGGTGCTATCCTGGTGTCCTGGCCAACAATACCCACCCCCCACCCCCCAAATAAAATTGGTCACTCGTTTCACGCATTGCTTTGCGCAGTCGTGTTGCTGCGTTTGCCTACAAATACACAGTCGCTCCATTTCAAAGTAATTCCTGTGAAGTGCTTTGAGTCGTCCTTCCGACGTGATCAGGCACTATACCGAATGCAAGGACTATTATTTATTGTGAATGGATGACAATAAAGGTTTAAGGAGAATCCCACCAGCACCTTCTCAAGGCAATTCGCGAGAGGCCCCATTATCCCGAGATGAATAGAAAGTTACGTTTTAATCTGATACTTCAATTATTTCAACTACAGTTTGATGGGGTGCAGAATAACTCATTATTAAAAAAAACAAACACAAAATCGACTCATGAAAAATACACAGTGTAAAGATGTGCAGAAAGAGATTCTGCGTGTGATTTTAGACACTGACGGAAGGCCAGTGGGATATGCAAATGTAAATGTTTTGCCGGCTTAATCGAGTTAATCAGAATGCTTCAGGAAAGCTATGAATAATTTGATATGAATG
The DNA here is from genome assembly GCF_018977255.1 of Callorhinchus milii. Lineage (NCBI taxonomy): Eukaryota > Metazoa > Chordata > Chondrichthyes > Chimaeriformes > Callorhinchidae > Callorhinchus > Callorhinchus milii. Next base: position 1,517,681 of record NW_024704754.1, on the reverse strand, counting down.
GAATCACTTTAATATTATGTTATTAAATAATCTGCCGAACACAAATTACACTGCCCACCTACGTGAGCGTCCACAATGGACCAAGGTTTCTAGGTGTTCCATATTCAGATGGTTATCAGCAGTGTGCCTATCAAGAAGAACAACTTGCACTTTTACAGCACCACACAGTAATAATAATACTACTAATAATAATCCTTGCATTTGATATAGCGCCTTATCACACCTTTGAGACGACTCAAAGCGCTTCACAGAACATACTGTAAAGTGAATTGACTGTATTTTTTGAGGGTGAACTGAATGAGTAGTGGAGTTTAAAAATGGACATGTAATTTACCATATTCGGTCAAGATTTGATAAGCTGTGCAATAGGGAGTTCCATTTTCCCTTTGAGCGTATCCTGACCCTATTATGCTTTGAGTGTAACAAAGGGCACGATCTTTCCAGTTCAAGCATGACTTTTATTTTTGTCTCCAAGATGAACTTTAGTTGAATTCATACCATCTTCATTTACGTTCTATACAGGACAGTGCCAAGAACACTTGTCCACGCTCACCCTCTTTCAGTTTTGTGCTATCTTCCCTTCGCACATTTTCCTGATCACAAACACATTGCGTTTCAGCTTGAATGGAATCAGCAGCTCCTTCCATTCTGGGTATCCTTGCATTTCAGGATAAAATTCTATCATTAGAATCATAGAATCGTACGGCACAGAAGGAGGCCATTCGGCCCATCGGGCCTGTGCTGGCTCTTTGGATTACCCATTCAGTCCCACTATACCTCCGCTCTTTACCCATATCATTGCGAATTTTTCCTCTTCAAGTAACTACCCAATTCTTTTTTGAAAGTTGTTATTGAATCCGTTTCCACCAGCCTTTCAGACAGTGCATTCATTCAATTAGTATTTTTCTCTCCCCACTCATTGGTTTTCTGGGAATCATAAACTTCCCACTGCTGCTTCAGGTCAGTTTCCTCTACAATGCATGTGCACGCATCCATTAGTTTTATTGAAAGCAAAGGGGACCCAGGAGATTCCTTTCCTTTCAGTCATGAACCATAACTTGTTTTGCATTAGAGAACAGAAGATTGAGCGGAGACATATCCAGGTTTTTAAAACGCTGAGATGAATGAATAATATTTAAAACAGGTTATTTAACATGAGGACCCAGAGGGCTGAATGAGAGAACAAGGATATGTAATGCAAGATTCAAGATTGGAAAGATTTTTTTTCACACAGAATATTGATTATGTAGCCTAACTCCCAGATAAAGCACCTTAAAGTTGAGCCAGTCTTTTGTGAAACATAGAAACATAGGAACAGGAGGAGGCCATTCAGCCCCTCGAGCCTGTTCCACCATTCTAAACGATCATGGCTGATCTGTACCTCAAGTCCAATTACCCGCCTTTGCCTCATATCCCTTGATACCCTGATAAATATCTATCCACCTTAGTCTTGAAAATGTGAATGGATCCAGCCATAATCCACAGCCTTTTGGGGGTGGGGGTGGTGGGGGGAGAGTTCCAGGTTTCCACTTGCCTTTGGGTGAAAAACTGCCTCGAGATTTCACTCCTAAATGGCCCGGCTCTAATTTTAAGATGACGCCCCTCTTGTTCTGGATTCCCCACCAGAGGAAATAGTTTCTCTGTATCTACTCTATGGAATCACTTTATTATTTTAAGAACCTCAATCAGATCACCCCTCAACCTTCTACACTCAAGGGAATAGAGTGGCAGTGAAGTAGCTTTGGAACGCTATGATCCATAGCAGTGTATTATCTGTTAATCCACAACACAGTTTAGATTCAATAGTTTCTTTATTTGAACCTTCCACTTCCACTCTCTTCCACAATCCGCCCCGTCGCATTCCCAGAACCCTGTTATGTTTCCCGCTTGCCTCTCATTGTCAATGTCCAATTGCCAATTTAGCCTTAAAGCAATATGCAACAAGCAGGTTCAGTAGCATTGTCAGACCGAACCATGACTGCCTTAGGACAGAAGATTTTCACAAAGCTGGGAGAGAAGGAGAAAGGTTTGTGTCTTCCCATGACAGTGTTGTGTAACATGCAACAGATTAGAACAACCTTTTTTCCACGTGGTACCACAAGTGGCCTCCAGATTGATCCAAACACTGATTATGTTGTTGCAAAAGCCCAAAGATGTCCTCACTGACCACATGGGTGTCTTTGTATCATTCCTCGGACATTGTATTACTTCTCAGGCTTAGCGCGAAGTTTTAGTATGTAGGTCATCAGCCGTGAATTGAGTCCATAGGTCTGACCACCCCCCCAACTAACCATCCATATAACCTTTCAGTCACAGGTATGATGGATAAAATATCAGATACACACACAAGAATACACAAGAATCAAGTATCACATTTGTGTTTAAAGCTCAAAGTCCTGATATTGTTGGGGATGTTTACAGCTGTGTTCAAACCACCGGGTACATGTCTATGTGATGAACGGCAACTAAAATATTTTATTCCGAGTGTTTATTTTCTCCCTCTTCTCCTTATCAGAAGGCACATTCGTGGTAAACAAAGTCAAGGCCAACGTGTCGTTCAGTATTTCTGCAGAGTTAACATTTTATTTGAACTCTTTCCTTACACATTACACATTACACGTGAGACGGTGTTTTCACGATAAGAACTCTCTGCGCATTGCAGTGCGAAACCATGACAATCTGTAGGAACGTTTCTATGTGCAGTGTAACTTGTGGGTATTTTCTCCAACGCAATCTGGCAACCATTCTAAAGACAGTGGCTATTTTTAGAAATCAGCATAAAATCGACTCGGAGTTTCACACACTCTGGCCGCGATCCCGTTTGCTCTTCCAGGCTTTAGAATTCCTGAAACACCCTCGCGATGACACACTTACTGAAGCCGCTAAATATGTTGTGCCCTTGTGTACTTTTCGCAAAATGAATGAGACAGCAGGGCGCTGTGTTGATGAAATAAAGGCCGTGCCGTCGATTCTCAAGGCAATGCACGCTTCACCCTAGCTGTCTGATGTGTGCAGTACGACACTTGGAGGTGAGATATCTTTCCACTGGAAGAGTGGAAAAAAACAGCAACAAAACAAGCCAATCCAGTGCATTTCTGCACAACTCCTTGAGATCGTCACAAACAAGAATTGGACTGTGCCTCAGCCAGAAGCACAGTATTTAATAATAATAATAATAATGTTAATAATCCTTGCCTTTGATACAGTGCCTTATCACGTCTTTGAGATGCCTCAAAGCGCTTCACAGGATACACTGTAAAGTGTAGTGACTGCGTATTTTGTGGGCGAAACTATTGTGAGCCCAACACACAACACAGGCAGATGAGTGACATTCCTGGAACTGGCAATGAATGTAACGAGACAGGTCTTTGGCTGCATGGATCACAGTATAGCTCGTGTCGGTACTTAGTGTGAAAAAAGATCGATTGGATTTCTGCTTCGATCTGTGAAGCTACTATTTTTATTTAATTTTAAAAGGTAAAAGGCTTGTTAGTATCTGGCTTGGTGTCTCGATTCTTTTCGATGCTCCGAAATAAACAAATACTGTTTTTCACTGAATTTATTCTTTTCGGTGTGGGGGGGGATGTTGAATTTCTACCTCACAATCTCCTGTTTGTCGCTCAACGAAATAGACCCTGAAAATTCCCGAGTTTTTAGAAAAAAACAACTGGGAATAAAAATAGGAAGTTTTTTTTCCGACTGCTAGAGGCAGTTTAAAGTGACAGACACAATTACGTGCTGCCAGCATGATACAACTGTAACACGCAAACTAGGTGCCTTGGAAAACTATAACCAATAAAAACCTCTAATTTATGCAATTATTATTATTATTAATATGGCGATTTCTGTTTCAAAATATCGAGGTTATGCCGAGTGAGATCTTAGGATCTCTCTGTGATAAAACTAATAATATCCTGATTTTGTGTCACATGGATGAAACCGGCAATCTTCTGTAAGCCAATTAAAACGCATTTCAACGGCGAGAAATGAAATGAAATGGCTTTTCGAGACGTGTTTATCTTTCCCGAAATTTCGGCTCAGGTCTGAATCTCTTGGGTGGCGACGTGACCCTTTTGTACAGACACGATGAACTGACTGGTATCTTTGCGACCACGTGGGTTCAGAGGGAGCCCGCAGGATAAATGTTCACGGCTGCAGCGACTTTGAAGGTGAAGAGCAATGCAGGGAAAATGACAGAACCAATTTATAACTCATTCCATAAATCCCGACGTACAATCTTCAGGACTTGGCCGATGCTGTTTGAAACGCCCGTGGCGTTATCTCTCAATTACAACCCGGTTCAGCTCATGGATATTCTAAGTTATTTAACGATCTTCCTATCACCCCCGTTTTTATCTTCTTTTTTTGAAATGCTGCAGCTGATTGGTACATCATGACGGCTCACGTGAATGACACCCTTATTGACTCTGCCGTGCGCAATTGGCTGCTGCGTTTCGCCCACAAAACAGGGCTTTGAGACGTCTCGATATTGTGATCAGGCGCTACATCAAATGCAAGGATTATCATTATTATTACCTTTCCCTATTTATGAAGAAAAGAGGCGCATCCTCTATCCCCCCCCCCCCCACCCCCTTTGTTTCAGCCTCATAACGTTAGGAAGGAAATACACGAACCACCAAAAATAGGCTTCAAATCACTTAGAAAACAGGCTAAAGGGGTTGATATCAAACCCAGCGGCTGGACAAGCTGGACAGGGTTCACTGTTGCTGGTGTCAATAGAACTCCACTGCCTCTGATCGCTCTTTAGGGAATCTTTCCCCGAGCTGTAACAAACATAGCAATTATTTATAAGAATCTGGAACACTTAATGCATTTTAAAACACCAACTAATGCAAGTATAATAATAACCCTTGCATTTATTATTTGATATCGTGCTTCTTCAAGCCATTGAGATGTAACAAAGCGCTTCACAGTGTATACCGTAACGTGTGTATTTTGTGGGCAAACTGTGGCAGCCAATATTAGCACAGCAATGTCTCAGAAACAGCTATGGAGTGAGTCAGTGAGTGAGTGAGTGAGTGACCAATTTTATTTAGGAGATTGTCGGCCAGGAAACCGGGAGGGAGAGAGAAACTCCCTTCGCTTTTTGATGAGTGCCGTGGGAACTTTAACATCCACCTGGCCAGGTGATTGGGACCACTGTGTAAAAAGCTTTTAGACGTCCTCCTGATGCTAAAGGCGTCATAATTATAAATAGCCGCTGTGATGGGTTAGCGGCTAATTTTGCAATGGGAAATGAGAGAAGTGAGGTTTCTCGCTCTGAAATACTTCATGGTCGGAAATGGCTCGAAACAAACATCTGGCTCCACTATAACAACAAAGTGCTCACCGGACAATGAGAAACATAAATTAACATCAGCTCTTAATGGAATAATAGGCAAGATAATTGCAACACCTGCACATGAAAAGCCAACACTCTGTTAGCAAGATGCAACGTGGGCTCTTCAAAAATCCTTTGATGGTCTGTGCACGTACATTTCCTGTCTAACGCTCAAGAAAGGCTCTTTGTCAGACGAGGAAGTAAGTAATGCCGTGAAAGACAAAGAGAGAGCAGTCGTTCTCCCTCTTTGCCTCCTCACACTCAAGGAGACTGAGCCCTGTTGTCTTCAAGAGCCCGAATTGGCGAAATGCTTTAAATAAATTACAGCAGGACATCAGTTTCAATCATTGGTTTGTCGGAGAGTTTACAGGAGTGGGAAGGAGAAAAATAGAAAAGGACTTTTGACTTTGATTTTCTTCACTGAAGCGCTGTGTATTTTCCTCATGTCTCGAAGCGGTTCACAGAATTTATCATAAAGTGGATCGACTGCGCATTTTGTGTGCGAATGGCGGCAGCCAATTGCACACAGCAGCGTCCCCACAAACAGTCGTGGATTGAGTGACCAAGTTATCATTATTATTTTTTTTTCTTATTTTTCGGAGGGATTCGGTGCCAGTATTGCCAAGAAGATCCCAAGAAGAATTTGGGAGGGTGGGGGATGGGGAGGGGGGTGGGGGGGGGGCGGGGGATAAGGGTTTCATAACTTGGATCAACTTGAAAATTGACTTTGTCGCCATTATAACTTTGTCGCCTTACAGAGGTTTCATCTCCGGATGAGTCATAGTATATGCCGAAGATCTTGTGCGATTTGCAGCGTGCAGAGGAACTCATAAAGAGTACGGCTACTTTGCTTCACACTGTCTGAAGGTGATGGCAAGGGTAATATCCATAGAGCAGGCAGACTTGCATCAAAGCACTGCACAGAATACACGATTAGATATTTTTTTTTGCCGTGGAAATCAATATTCAATGTGACCCAAGAAAGAGCAACAGGCACTAAAAGCTGAAGATGTACAAATTCAGTCAGGACCAAGGTAATAATTAGATGTAGCCATAATCTGATTAACTCGACAGTAACTATCCTTTGGATGCCTTGAATTCTCTGGATGACACCGAGGAGGTTCACACTGCCAAGCACAAACTAAGGCAGAAGTTCACCACGTCGCAAGTACCTATTGCACCTCACAGACCATTTACGAACCTAAACGGCATCTTAGGAGGAATTCCTTTATACAGAGGGTGGTGAGAATGGGGATCCCAACGCTGGAAACTGTGGTGGACTCAGCTCGTTTCGCCCACAAAATGCGCAGTCACTACACTTTACAGTATATTCTGAGAAGCGCTTTGGGATGTCTAGAAGACGTGGTAAGACGCTGTATCAAACGCGAGGATGAAAATAAAATCTGAGCATATCTGTTAGGTATTTGTCAAGATCCCATTGCTTGCCCTTTAGTGCTCTCTTTAGACCACAACGCCTGTGAATGACATCCTGACAGATTGATTGATTGCGCAAAGGATTTCAATAGTGTATTAAAATTTGGAATAATATCAAAGCTGCAGACTTTTCCTTGTATTTTTCTGCCTCAGATTAACTGAGCAATATGCAAATGTACCGCACAGTGCATTCATATCAACGAAGCAGATCCTGAAAAGCTATTGTCATTCTAAACGCTTATCAGTTGTTATTGAGAAGAGAATGTATGACTGATGCCATCATCACAGCCTCATGAATCATCCACGGCATTGAGCCAGGAGTCTATCACTTCTGACTTGAAATGTTGGCAATTGCTCAGTCATTTCGGGTATTGTACGCGTCCCGTTGTTTTTCACGCTTCTTACGAATGTTTCTGAAAGTGAAACTTTCTGGAACCGGTTCAGTTCACGGGGCTTTACGACACTCTCAGAATAAAAGGAATCGCAACGAGTGGAGAAGCAAAGGGTAAGAGACCAGAGGAAAATCAGCAAGAGAAACAAATTATTTCAAACTCTTCCCAATATGGGTTTGTTTCCACCAAAACGTGCTCCGTGAGCAAGGTGGACAGACTGGAGAGAGTGGAGTAACTTTCAATTCACTTTACAGTCAATTCACTTTACGGTATGTTCTGTGAAGCGCTTTGAGGCACCCAGAAGGCGTGATAAGGCGCTACAGCAAATGCAAGGATAATTAAAAACTTTCTGTGCGCAATTGGCTGCCGCGTTTCGCCCACAAAATACACAGTCACGACGCTTCACGGTATATTCTGCGAAGCGCTTTGAGGGTCTCGAAGACGCGATCAGGCGTTATAGCAAATGCAAGGATTATTACAGTTTTACGTAGTACTCGGGTTTGGTTGCATTTTGCCATCCCTGCTACCCAGGTTCACCATGACAACAAATGCCATGTTGTAAATAGATAATGAAAGTACGTACTGTCGAACAGGAAGGATTTTCGCATCTGGACTGATTCCACGGGCACATTTACATGCGGGTAAAGTTTCCATGTACCTCAGGCTTTTTGCTAATATGTTGGTTTGGATTTTGAAATAAAAGCCATGCTAATTTGTGTCTTTCACGGTGCTTAAATACATTCTTTGTATTTAGGGTATTTACATTTGAATGATTTTAACACAAAGATAGAAAGGGGTTCCTTCACCAATCTGCATAAGCTGAAATTAATTATGAAAATCAAACAAATCCCAGGAAATGCAGACTACAAAGTCTTGTTTTTTTATTACACCTTTCATTAAATAAAAGATCCACTGAGCTTTATATCCTTAAGGAGCTTATTCATGTTCGGGATACTGCTGTGAGCAATTGGCTGCCGCGTTTCGTCCACAGAATATACATTTCAAACATGTGATAAAGCGCTATGTCAAATGCAAAGATTATTCTTATTATTCTTCTTATTATGTTACATTATACTTAGTGCGATTCTTTCAATCAGTAATCATTAGGTCTTGTTCCAATGAAGTTAAGACAGGAACAGCTTCAAGCCACTTTCAAATAATTGTGAATATAAATAATAATAATGTACAATGTTTATAAATCAGACTTTGCCAGTGTTATGCTGTGTAGTTAGTCGCTTATACAACAGCAACAAAATTACATTTAGACAGTGACTTTCTCGTTGGAAGGATAAAAGATTTATGTATTTTCCGTTTACTTTGGCTGCAGAATCTCTTAAGGTCTGTTTGCAATTGTTCCCCTGAATTACATGTATTACAGAGCTCTTGACTGTACCCGGGCGGTTTATCTTTTGGGAAAGTTGTCAGATATTTCCTGAGGGATTGTCTTCAATCACTGATTCTTCCGCTTCATCCAAAGTTTTTGCACGTGAATACCGAGAATGAAACACAACGCACAGGCGGATTCTCATCATATCTCTCAATTTGATCCTATTTTATCCTATTGATAAATCAGCAACAACAACTTGCACTTATATAGTGCCCTCCACGCAGGGTAGAGCCTCAGAGCGCTTAACAGTGGCGGAGCCTGACTCCAAGCCGGGGGGAGAGGGGGGAGAGGGGGGAAGTGGCTGTAAGTAGGGTTCGAAGAGGAAGGTTTTCAGGCGGGACTTGAAAAAGGGGAGGGAGGGGGGCAAGGCGGGGGGATCGAGGGAGAGTGTTCCAGAGTTTCGGGGCGTAGGGGCTGAAACCGCGACCTCCGATGGTGAGGTGGAGGGCGCGAGGGACGAGCAGGAGCCGGTGCCAGTCGAGTGGAGGCACTGGGTGGTGGATTGGGCAGTGAGGACGTCGGAGAGGGAGGGAGGGAGGGGGCAGAGAGTGAAGCGATTTGAACATGAGAGTGAGGATCTTGAAGTCGATGGGTTGGGTGATGGGGTGCCAGTGGAGCCTGGGCCAGAACTGGTGAGATGTGGGCGCGGAGCTTGGTCGGGGTCAGTCTGCGGGCGGCGGAGTCTGAATAAGCTGATCTTTTGAGCTGGGGAGATCGGCGTTTTTAGTAATCCAAGCGGGAAGTGACAAAGGTATCTCGTGCATCAGGTCCTCCCTGAGTTGAATACTGTTGTGAAATTTGGTACAAATTAGGTGGAGTTTTAGACGTGCAGTACTTTCTTTCAGTGTGAACACTGACCTTGATCGCCAGCCTCGTTAGTCCATTATGTTGTCGATTAACAAATGAAATATCTCACTTGTTTGTGGTCGTCATAAAATGAGCTTAAAATAATTCCTATAAATGTTTTATTGTTCTAAGTGCAAGATGGTGCAGAGTGGAGGTATATATTACACGTACATTGTGATTTTTTTGTCCCTTTATTCTGACTCAGGAGACGGACTATGATTCATTCGTGAAATACTAATTCATTTTCATTGTTCTCCACCATTCAGTCTCTATTCCTCATGTTTTCTGGATATTCCTAAGAGAGGGTGAGAGCAAGGTATTCATCTTTATTGATAACAAGCATTATTCGCCTCAGTCGACACATCACAGATGTAAAGTAATTCCATTCTGTGTTTGGTGGAACTCGGAGAAAAAAATAGTTATATTTCTTCAGATTGTAGATTTTGCAAGTTCACAAGGAGAACAATTGATAGTTACTTCTATTTACTTTGAAGCTCTCCTCGCATCCTAGAATTAACGCTGTGAGGCTTAAGTTTTATTTGGTATGTTAACTCTCCGTAATTCATCACTGAATTCAAGAGTCTTGAATATATCGATGCTGCTGTATTAGTGCGCGGAGAGTGAGGTGCTTAACTCATCGGGAGTCTTAATTGCTAATTTTGACTTTAATTATATCTCGTTTTCATGTGCGCCACTGTTAAAAAAACAAATCAAACAAACTGTTTAAGTGGATTTGAAAACGGTTAAGCTCATTGATCGTATTACTCCAAGCATTTCTTTGCCGTTGACAGTCACTTGCAAGGAACTGGGAATGATTGCAGTGTTTTGTTCAATTGGATGAATATTTTAGCCCTCGGATTTTTAATAGGTTGTCACACTGTTTGATGAGAATTATTTGGTTGGGTTTGCACCAAGCAAAGTCCCTGTGTGGGCACTCTTTGTGCTCAGTGCATAGTATTAGAAATTAAACATTTACTCATACTCATAGTGTTTCTGTCCATGTGCTGAAGTAGATTAGAAGAGAACCACAAAGCAAAAGTCCTGTCTAATCGTCAAGCAAATTCTTATATTCTTTCCCCTTCCCCTCTGCCCCATGATGTCTTCTGCCAAAAAGGTCTTCTTGGTAGGGTCAGGTTGTCAGGTGTATCATAGGAATGCTCCAAATTAACCTTTGTTAACTGTCGTTGCTTTGTAAGTTGCTGCCGACCTTAAAAAGAGAGGATGTGTCACTCATCAACTGGGATTTCTCCAACTGGCACTCTGCCAACTGCCAACTGGAGAGTTATATGCCACCGCTTATTTAACTGTGGTGGCAAAGTGCGTCACTAAGGCAATACAGACTCGGTGCAATGATTCGGAGGTCTCCTGCTTGCTTGCAACACCGCTGTTCAGCCCTTGGAAGCCCAACGTGGTGCTGGATGACAATCCTGCTCAATCAATTTGCACCACAGGGACAAGTGACAGAAATCCTATAACATGAACTGTGAGACGTCACCTTAGCAAGGAGACAGACTGCGAACGGCCCCTTAGCAAAACAGCCGTCTGCGATCAGGTATGGTCTCGATTGTTGAGAGGAAAAAAGATTGACGGTGGAACCATGTCCAAACTCTTTGGTCAAACTTTTGAAGTGTACAAGAAAAATTGAGACATTAAATGAAGGCACTTATCTTTGTGTCCCCTCCGCCACTCTCCCCTTTCTGGGGGCGCGGGGGCGAGGGGGCGGGGGTGGAAGTGGGGGAGGAGACACAAAGACAAGTCACTTCTGCTTTGCAAATGTACAGCTCTTCAGCCTTTCCTCCTTTGTGATAATCTCTGGCTGGGAAAATCATACCATTAGCAAAAGCAATTCACTGCTTTTGCAGGGAGATGTAGAAACCCTTTGACCACTCTGTTCAGTACCAGATAATATTAGCCCCATTTTTCGGCCTTGTTGTTAAAAACATCCTTTCAGTATCCTGGGGGAGTTGGTATAAGCAGGTCCTGAGTGGCTAAGGCTTAGGACCAACTGAAGTGTTTCTTGAAGAACTTCTAGACCATAAGCGGATCATCAAAACACTCCCGCTTGTTAAATTCTTCTAGTATTTAATACGACCATCAGTTGATCACACGCCCTACGTTAGACTTAAGATGGTCTCACACATTGCCATGTATTATCTCTGGTGACTTGGGACTTCCTCCCGACGTGAAAGGCAAAACCGAAACAGAAATGTGATTTGTTCTTGTTGTTGTTGTTGTTGTTGTTGATGACCTCGCCAGGTCAACAGCAACAACTAATGAACTGTTAACGAATTGGGGAGCTTTTTGTGGTTGCGTTGTGTTGCCGTTTCTCTCATCTCTTTCGAGCTCAGAGTTGATTTGCGGTTGTCACCTTATTGGAAATCCATACCTGTTTCTCGCGTTCATTTCTGGGGAAGGGAAAGCGACTGTAGTCGATTTGCTTTGATTTTCAATAACACCGGCAACAAAATCCAAAGGCTATTTTCTGAACAAACAGAGACTCCCAACAAGGAAGATAATAAATACTATCTTGTCACCAACGGCAATTTCTATTTAGTTATTATTCTTTCCAGACTGGGGCTTAGGAATCGCTAAATTTTTTCCCCTGTTGGGATATTCGTTTTTTGCCTGAGTTTTGTGCGCTCCGAGAGATAACCAGCATTTGTGTTCACAAGTCTTTAAGAGCTGATTCCTTCAAGTTAAATAGCTTCGCGCTGTCACTTTTTGTCAACCCCACAGTACACAGTACAAGCCATGGCTACATCTCTGTGATTGATTACAATCTCCATAGAAGACAATTGATCCGAAATTCCACCTTTACACAATGCCGGAAAGTCATAAAGCTTTCGTAAAACACGAGCCAACGATCTTACAATTAATTCACTGCAAATAGACGCCCCCCTTTCATTTGAAATCTTTTTTTTCCCCACGCGGCTGCTGGAAGAGATCAAGATTGAGAAAATAATCCTTGTATTTGATGTAGTCCCTTATCACATCGTCGAGACGTCTTAAAGCGCTTCACAAGATTTACCGTTAAACATGCTGTGAATTTGTAGGCAAACACGGCAGCCAAATTGCGCGTAGCCAAAGTCCCATAAATAGCTGGGAAGTAAATTATAATAATAATAATAAGCCTTGCATTCGATATAGCGCCTTATCATGTCTTTGAGACGTCTCAAAGGCCTTCACAGTAAATATACTGTAAAGTGAATTGACTGTATATTCTGTGGGCGCACGATTAGGTTTATCGGGGGGGATTGTGGCCAGGGCATCTCTAATTCTGTCAAACTGATCCTTCAAGCGAGACTGACACGGCACAAATGTTTGGGGAACGCCAATCGGATTGGGATGGGGAGCCGGGATCGAATTTTCCTAAACCTATTGGGCGCACGGCTTCCGTAAAGGAATCGGGGAAAGGTAACGATAGAGGCCTCGTTCGTACATCTACCTGCTTTGACGTCAGTCTCAAAATAGACAGCTCCATCTTCACATGTAACAGCAGTCTGAGTGAGGAGGGAAATTAAGTGTAAAGGTTAGTGCTGCTAATACACGAAACAATCCATTCTACAGGGATAAGGCACACCATGCATGTTAAAGAAGCCTTAGGATACTTTGTCAGGCTGCTGTCTAGAGGTCCAATATTCCTCATGCAGTGGGTGATGTGCTGCTGAAAGACCTCAGTTCCCATAGTGACTGATACTCATCAGTAGAGATGCTGATCATATTTATAAGGCTCCCATTCCCCGAGCAGAGACGATGGTGTGTTATTATTAGGGTGTGCTTTGCGGCTCTCCAGCACAGTATGGAGTAAGATAATGAAAATAAACAGAATTTTCGGAGAGAATAATAACAATAATAATCCTTGCATCTGATACAGCGCCTGATCACGTCGTCGAGACGTCTCAAAGCGCTTCACAGGATATATTGTAAAGCGAATTGACTGCCTATTTTGTGGATGCGCTTTATAATCCTTATGACGACAACAACTTGTACTTATAGAGCGCCCTCCGTACAGGGCAGCGTCTCAGAGCGCTTGACAGTGGTGGAGCCTGACTCCGAGCTGGGAGGGGGGAGGGGGGAGGGGAGAGGTGACCGTAAGCACGGTCAAAAAGGAAGGTTTTCAAGCAGAACTTGTTTTCAAGTTCTGCTTGAAAACAGGGCGAATGGTCCAGAGTTTGGGGGCGTAGTGACTGGACGCGCGACCTCCGATGATGGAGCGCAGGGGTCGAGGGACAAGCGGGAGGCTGGTACCAGTTGAACGGAGAGATAATGCGGGGTTAATAGGAACGTGTGAAAGCCTCCCTGGTCTCCAGTAACTGGTCTTGTTGTCAAGCCACGCTGGCTGACCTGCCATCAGCTACCATAATGATGTGAAACCGTTTCACTGTAGCTAGCCCCAGGAAGGTAAGAACAAACCATTTCATCACACGCTGTAGTGTAAGTGAATTAGATATCGTCAGTGATTGAGAGCCGTGACATGCTGCGAGTCTCCTAATAAAATTCCTCGCTGCACAATGAATGTGGTCACTGCCTTCCATCAAACAACGTCCGGTGTGCCGAGGAATGAAAAAAAAACATGTCAATCGTTGTCCTCTCGACTCAGCCTTCACCCGGAGTGAGGGAGGGAGGGAGGGAGTGACTGACTGACTGAGTGATTCAGTGACTGAGTGAGTGAGTGAGTGAGTCCCGGCACTGATATCAGCTCAGTACTCGTCAAGCCTCGACGTTTGGGTGCAGGGTGTCACGTCTGTCTAACAGTTAGCCGCAAAGTAGAGGGGAGACCTGCCTGGTACGTTGGATTAAACCAGTTTTTCTAACTAACTGGTTCTCAATCCTGAATATCACTCAAAATCCATGAGGACGGCCGGCGGAGCTAACGTAGCAAATGGGGAAGTTCATTCTCGTGCATTAGGGCACAATAAGCAATTTCGGGCAGTGAGTTCCACACTCTCACCAGGCACCGGATAAACAAGTTCCTCCTAAATAGTTACTTGTCGATCTATTCTCCTGGATGGATATTTGTTAGGCCAGGGTATCCAGGGATACGGAGCAAGGCCGGGCAATTGGAGTTGAGGTACTGCTCAGCCATGGTTTTATAGAATGGCGCAACAGGCTCGAGGGACTGAATGGCCTCCTCCTGTTTCTATGCTTTTATGTAAACTCTTTTTTGGATTACATTCTGCTTAGAAACCACCTCCCACTTCGTTGATGTGTCATGTTTGGGTGTAAATAAATAACGATTAACTAGCGCTTGTGTCAGAGCTGTGCACATGTATTGCCTTGAACAGAGTATAAATAATGAATCAAGGGCTGCAATGTCATCAGGGATATAAACATGGGTTATGCACTTGCTTTCCACTGCAACATTTCTGAAGTTTCTCATCCCTTCCCAAATAATAATAATAATAATAATTTGGTCACTCAATCCATGACTGTTTGTGGGACGCTGCTGTGCGCAATTGGCTGTCGTGTTTCTCCCACAAAATATACAACAAAAACAACAAAATTACGTTTGTATAGCGCCTTCCGCATCTGGAGGACATCCCAAGGCACAGTACAGTCAATTCCCTTCACAATATATCCTGTGAAGCGCTTTGAGACGTCTCAAAGAAGTGATAAGGCGCTGAATCAAATGCAAGGATTATTGTTATTATTATTTGAGAGTTCGTGTTTAAATGTATTCTGCATCTATTCGAATGTATTTTAAACTGGAAATCACGTCCGCTATCCTTCGGTTGTCCACTTTACGACCCACTTTACTGCTGCGTTCTGCTTTACTGATTTGCCCGGGAGGAGATGGGATTCTGTAATTGAGATACAGTAATTACCTCCATCTAAAGAGCAGTTTGTTCATCTTAATCAACTTAAATGCTACAAGAGAGATCCACAAAACACAGACTTATTAGTGCTCCCCTATTCCTATGTGGCATTTTTCATGTAAAAAGGCATCTGAGAGCAGAAAATGCTATTGTTTCATTATTCCAGATGCCAACTGAAACAGGAGGGGGGAATTCAACCTTAAGTATCTAGGCGTAGCAGTTGTACAGCAAATAGAGAGGAATCGAGGGAGAATTACACACGATTAATACTATAATTGCACATTGATCTCTGTAAATTAATAATAGTAATAATAACGCTTGTATTTGATAAAGCACCTCTCAAGTTTGGTTTTGCCCTTGCAACATTTTCTGCAACACTCTCTCCCTCAATCCCTCGCTACGCCTTGCCCCCTTCCTCTCTCCCTGCCTTCAAATCCCACCTTGCTTTTTGATCGTGCTTACGGTCACCTGCCCCCTCCCCCCTCACCCCGGCTCAGACGCCGCCATCGTCGAGTGCTCCGGGACACTACCCCGCGGGAAGGGGCGCTGTATAAGACGCAAGTCGTCGTCGCTGCTTCTGAGGCTTCTCGACGGACCGTTTTATGTTTCCGCGCAAGCGTTTAGATGCGTTCTGCGTTCTCTCGGATACATTTTCAAAGTTGTCCGCTTTGCAGCCCACTTCGCTGCCGGTTTCAAAGCGCTCGACAGGATACAATTGCAACGCGCGCAGCGACTGCGCATTTTGTGGGCGAGACGCGGCAGCCAATTTGCACACAGCAGCGTCCGTCCCGCAAACAAACAGCCGTGAAGTGAAGGAGCTGTTACTTTTACCCGGGGATGGTTGGCCAGGGTGACAAGCCAAATAACGGTTAGAATTGTGTTGCAGGTCTGCAAATTAAACCTCTCCCCCAAGCCTAGCTTATCTGTGTTATTTTTAAATGCATTGGAACTCAGTGGGTGAATGACGAAAGAAGGCGTTTGCCTTAACACATGATGTGAGCACATTACAACAACAACAACAACAACGAACAAACAAACAACAAACAAATTCCACCTCCACACGTACAGATCTGAGCCTTAAGGCTTTGCAGAATTGATGGTATTGTCAAGGTCTTTAATAGGAAAGCGACCCTAATGTAGGGTTTAGATAATAAATCAGTTTTGAAGTTGGATCCATATCAGATTCCCTGCAGAACAGATTATACTGTAAACCCCATTAATGCCTTCTGGAAAAGAAAATTACTATTCCTATTAAATACATCAAATCAGACTTGCAGTTTGCATGAATAACTAATGGAAACCGTTATTTTCTAGTCAGTGCTTTCAGTCAGTTTAGAGTTACACAGTAAATGGATTATTTCGGTAGATCTCAAGTTGGATAAAATTACTTCGGACCTCCTGCATTTAGGAAATACCGGTCAAACATCACGATTGGCTGCAGCGTTTCACCCACAAAGTACACGGGATCTATTTATTCTGTGAAGCGCTTTGAGACGTCTCAATGACGTGATAGGATGCGATATCAAATGCAAGGATTATTTACGACAAATTTTCCGTGCTCAGAAATTCTCTCTCAATTGCAATCTGCCACCAGTAAGAATTGATCGTGATTATGGAATCTTAAGGGTATGAAATTCACCTGCGTTACAGATACACTCTATATTCTCAGCATTTCAGAGTGTATACATTTGGCCAAATTCCAAAAGACAGCTTTAATTTTGACGTTGGCTTTCTGTAAATTCCTTTAAGAACTTTAAGACTCTTGCATAAATACAGTAAATCCCCAATGATAGCTTTTTAGGACGTCGACACCAGTCTTAAACAAGCAGAATTTTAACTGCAGTCATTCCACTTGCTGTGTTTAATGTGGCATTTTATTTGATTGCTGATTCGTTTCACAGATGCCGCTGGGATGTGTAATTGGGGATGTGGTTGTCTTATGGCCTATGCTCTTTAATCTACATTTAAAATTATTAAACTGTTATAAAATAACAGCAACAGCACCAAATGACATTTGTATCACGCCTTTCACATCAGGAGGAAAAAGGGGAAAAAATAACTAGTTGGAAGCAGCAACTAACAATGTCATCCACATTACTGAGATAACAACACTCTGTGTTTCAACTAATGCACCGGTGACCTTTTAAAGTGCGGTGGCTGGGGACAGATTAGTAAATCATGATCACCTTGGACTTTGGTACATTGAATGACATTGGGACTCTCCTTAATGGGATTCATCACTGCTGTCTCTCCTACACTGGCCTTGACCTCTTCTAGGTCCAAAATAGATTACAATCTTGTGCTTCGCTATTTCATTTGCCGTTCGTGGGAGGGAAGGGTTTGGCAGTCCCCTTGTTGGATTAGGTTGAGATTGTATACTCTGATCTTGTCTCGCTGGTGCGTACTGATGGAATTTGCTTTTGTATCCTCATCTCTTTCCCCTGTGGTGCTGTATAAAGGTGCCTTTCTTTTCTTATCTTACCAATTGCTGCCCAGTACGACGTGTGCCAGAACCATCTTGCCGCTCTATCACACAGCTGATGATTCACTTTGTTGCTCGCTGTCCATATTTAAGAACTGGCTTCATGTTGCAATGGGAGGCGGCAGGCTTTGTATTTGGGAAGAAACAGAAGGGACAATAAGGGACTGAAGGATTTTTCTTCTGAAGCTCTCTTGTGATACCCTGCCTGAATATAAATAATAAATAATTAACCCTGGCATTTGATACAGCGCCTTATCACGTCTTCCAGGCGTCTCAAAGCGCTTCACAGGATACACTGTAAAGGGAATTGGCTGTATATTTTGTGGGTGACACCAAGTGGACCCAACCTGAGCTGTTCAAGTCGGGAAGCATTAACTGGATAACACTTAATGCTAGACGGCACATTTCTCTTATCACATGAGTCACCCATTAAGATTATGTACATCGAGTACCTGTGAAGCTTTTCTGTTGGAGAGGAGTGCATGGTCTTGCACCAAGTGTTAGGCAAATTGATTTCCCTTTCCTCATGAGATCGTAATCACATCCGGCAAGACCTGGCCTTGCAGAATGTTTTCTCTCCAACACTGCAGGTTGTCCTTCGGCTAAAAAAATTATGATTGCTTGGCGACCTGTGACTTTTGTTCGGTATGAATATAATTTTTTCGCCCACAAAGTACACAGTCACTCCACTTCACAGTATATCCTGTGAAGCGCTTTGAGACATCTCAACGACGTGATAAGGCGCCACATCAAATGCACGGATTTATTTATTATTGTTTATTGTTATCCTTTCTAGCGTAATGTCTCCGTGAGATGTAGCTCACTGTGGTATCTTAGTTGGATAATCAATTAATGTGTACTGTGGTTCTTATCTGTGAACTTGACGCTATGTGTGTGTGGGGGGGGGGAGAGGTGGGTGGGGAGGGTTGTGCGTGTGGTAGTGGGGGGGGGCAGCTGTGTGTGTGTGAGTCGTCGGGGGCTGTGTGTGTGTGAGTGGTGGGGGGCTGTGTGTGTGTGAGAGTGGTGGGGGGCTGTGTGTGTGTGAATGGTGGGGGGCTGTGTGTGTGTGTGAGTGGGGGGGGCAGCGATATGTGTGGGGTGGTGGGGGGGTGGGGGCTGTGTTTTTTCAATCTGGTGCTTTCCAATCATTTGATTGAAAGATGCTGAGGTTTAAGTTGCCTGCAAAATGCCACAGTCACTACACCTGAGAGCAAACCCTGTGCAACATTCTGAAACTGAACCTCCTCCCAGTGTGAAGGTGCCACATGTCAAGTGCACGGATTATTACGAAGCGAAAAGAATCGGCTCCAGGCACATACATGCCGAGGTCGGATGATATCGTTCATGTGTGTGTTTCCTTCAAACCTCTGGGCTCAATCGCCTTGATCCTCACAGGACAGAGCGATAAAAGACACTCAATGCAATGGAAGTTCAGGGACAGCTACTCAAACGTACATAGGCACTTAGATTCACAGAATCATAGCCATGTACAGCACCGAAAGAGGCAATTAGGGATTTCTGTGAAAGGAACGGAAGACAGAGGAAATCTTTGAAGAGTACACAAGTGTGGCTTTTATAATGGGGTCTGGCATGTACGGCTGTAATCGCTCCCCACACTGAGCTTCTCGAGGTAGAGGCGTCACTGGGGAGGAATTTGACTGTTTACGTTTTGGTTTGCGGTCTCGAGGCTCGTGTGGAATGACTTGAATTGAGTCGATGCTTCCCGAGGATGTTTCCAGTCTGTTACAGGTATTTAATTGCAGGAACGACAACATGCTCATGGCCCACTATAAATCACCGCAGCCCAACACATCAGTCACAAAACCTGCTGCCTCTAGCACTGGGACAATGGCACACCTACAGGCACACGCTAATAAATAGCCGCACAACCAGAACATTATCAGAGAACTTTCTCCCCGGCCACCATATACACTGAAACCCCAGCCGTGTGGACCAATAGTAATGTATAATCCTTGCATTTGATTTAGGACCTTATCACGTATTTGAGACGTCTCAAAGCGCTTCACAGAATATATTGTAAAGTGAATTGACTGTATGTCTTGTGGGCGAAACGCGGCAGCCAATTGCGCGCAGCAGTATAAGACATAAGACACCGAAATGGCTTTTCGGCCCATTTATTTCTATTGATTCTTAACAGAGCCCTGTAATGATGTTCACTCCATTCTATCCACTGTTTGGAGAAACTATTGAGCTGGTTATAGGAAGATAAACTCGGACACTATTTTGTAGGACAATCTGTTCATTTATAAAAAGCATACCAACAATAAGATTAATTCTTAATTAATTTAATTGAGGTGGTGACTACAGTAAATCCCAGTAAACGGAAAATTGATTTGACTCTGAGCTCAAAGTCCCATCGTAAGGCTTTGACCCAGACCTTTCTGACTGACGAGAGCGCTACCAACTGACCCAGGCTGACACGTAGATGCTTAAGAGGAAAAGCATTGCTTTGGTTGGCCTGAGGATAGGACCAAGGCAGACACAGCTGAAGGTATCTGAGTAGAACGTCTCAAGATTAATCATCACATTAACCTCAATGGGATTCACTAATAATTCACAGAAAGTCATTACCTAAAATCAATAGAATTAAATTGTTGAGTACATGAGTCAAATTAATACATGGAAATCCAGTTAATATTGGACAATATGTCACTTGCACGACAGTTATGAAGTGAAACTACCATTAATACTTGCCACCAACTATTGGTGGTCAGGACAATTTGATCCAATTAATAGCCGCAGTCTGATTACTTTCAGTTAATTATTCAATTGTTCTCAAAATGAGGTGCTAAGTATTTTGCATTCTCCTCTATCAAAGAACACCCTTCAGTCTGATGGATTAGACTATGAAGAGATTCGAAGAGTGGGTAATTGTTAATACTTTGATTTTGCAAATCAAGAAATATTTAACCAAGACTCTTCACTGTTGGCTGCACAGACGTTCCTTTTATTTCAATTTCTAAACCTGTCTATGAAACAACAGCATTGTTGAAGGTGTGAAGAGGGATTAAGGGATATGGGGATAGGGCGGGTAAATGGAATTAGGTTAGAAGATCAGCCATGATCTTATTAAATGGCGGGGCAGGCTCGAGGGGCCGAATGGCCTACTCCCGCTCCTACGTCTTATGGTCTTATGGTCTTATGATGTGCTACATTGCCGGAAGTGCCGTCCTTCGGATGAGATGTTAAACCGAGGTCCCGTCTGCCTGTTCAGGTGGATGTTAAAGATCCCATGGCTCAACTTGAAAAGAGAAGGGAGTTACTCTCTCCCGGTGTCCCTGGCCAACAATCCCCTGAATCAAACCGATCACTCATTGCGTGGCTGTCTGTGCACAAATTGGCTGCCGCGATTTGCTAACAAAACACAGTCATGCCACTTTACACTATATCCTATGAAGCACTTTGAGACTTCTCCACATGCTAAGGCATCATATCAAATGCAAGGATTATTATTATTATTATCATCATTATTATTATTATTATTATTATTGTGGGTGGATTCCTGTTTAGCACGGAAAACTGTTTCGGAAAAATATATTCAAAATCCTAAGTATTACTAAACATTTCAATGGCAAGTGAAGCATGTTCAGCCTTTGGAGTATTGAAGACATTCTATTTCTCCGTGTACGACTGGTCCCAGACAAATGGTGTGTTTCAGGGCGCTTGCTCACGTCTGTTTATGCGGAGAGACACACATAAGTGATAGATTTTCTTTTGTATCCATTTTCAAACTGTGACTGTTTCTGTCTTAAGGCATTAAATCTGATTACGGTGAGATAATCTGATGCTAATGGGAAGCTTGGAAACGCTGTGGTGTGTACAGTCTCGGTGACGCTCTTGATTGCTGGGTTATTGAGCGAAATAAATGATGAAAAGGTTTTACATTTCTTATCGTTCGACTGCAGGTTAGGTGGTTTATCACATTATGAACGGCCTACAAAGCTTGGGAAACCGATATTTTGAACGTATTTAGATGAAGTAAAGTAATTCGACCTCTACAAAAGTAGCCAACATATTTCATCTATTTTATTTATCTATATAAGTTCTATATAATGTCAAAACCTTGGGTCTGGTGAACCTAAATGACTTTGCTGCTCTTCTGGAGCTGATATTCACTGTGCTTTTGTTCAAAGGATCTAACTTATTTTAATACTACAGCTTAATTCATTAGTACCCAGGTTCCTTCATTAAGATGTTATATCGTGGCATTGTATTTTGTCGAGATTTTCTTTGAACTAGAATTAGATAAGGACTTTCATTTTATTCACAATCCGACTGCTCGCAGATCTTATTAAACATTCGGACAATTAAAAGAGATATTAGTATTTCTGAAAAGAGATATTAATTTAGTTGAAGACAAGACAAGACAGTACCCAGATTCTTGATGTTTTGAAAGAAGCCAATACTTGGTGCTCGTCAAGGTGAGGGATATGAATCAAGGAGAGTGGGACATGGCTGGAATTTTACACCGCACAGTCTCTCCATGGAGGGAGAAGGGAAGAGAGATGTCCAAGAAGGGGTGGCGAGCGTGGATTAGAGGGGGTGAAGGCTCTTGTGGAGGAGGAACATTGGTGTGGATAAGTTGGGCAAAATGGCCTTTTTTGGTGCTGTTACAAATGGTGTAATTCTTGTTATCTTCAGTATCAACTCATAATAAACTTTCCTTTATATGTATATATATATAGTATATTCTGTGACTCTGGGATGAAGTTTGAGAGAGCGAGGGCAGAATGGCTATGTCTCCTTCACAGGTCACTTTTCCCCCTCGCCAGCAATGTTGAACTATAACTTCAATGCAAGTTCCCCTTAGGGCATTACATATGCACATCTTATAAATAACTGTAACTTGAGTTAAAATGAGTATTACGGCTTTGATGATTTGATAATCTGAGGGTATTTAGTCCATTTGTTTGAATTTCCTGCCCCTGTAGGCTACGACCAGAACATTTCCCAGAACTTTGCGTTTACAAAGGATTTTTCAGCCTCTAAGTGTGTTTACCGCTTGACTGGAGGCAATCAGCTCCCTGCATCACAAACATAGGGGAGGCTTATTAGTATAATCACTCTCTCTCTATCCCTCTCCTTCAGTGTCTCTCTCTCTCCGTCCCTCTCTCAGTCTCATTTCTCTCTCTGTCTCTCTCTCTCTCTCTCTCTGGGGTTACAGCTGTTTGTGGGGACGCTGCTGTGCACAATTGGCTGCTGCGTTTCGCCCACAAATCACACAGTCAATCCACTTTACAGTACATCACATTGGGAGAGCGGGCCAAAGCACTTCACACTGCAAAGTGTAGTGACTGTGTGTTTTGTAGGCGAGTGTGGCAGCCAATTTGAGCACAGCAACATCCCACACGCTGAACATACTGTGTTTTTCTCAATGAACACCTGCCCTCACGAAGCCCAATTGGATCAACAAAATGCACCAATGTCCCAGTGAGCTCAGCTTGAAGAGGTGATCAGGTCCTATGTCAAATGCAAGGATTATTATTAATTATTGCTATTATTTAAACTTGCCTATTTTGATCTGACCAAAGACTTTCCGTAAACAGATTGTCTCCTCACAGCGGACATCAGTGTTAGTGTCCTGATCAGACCCTCCCAGTGGGACAGCCGAGTGTTAGATACTCTTTTAAGAGTAAATTGACAATTAACAAAAGAAGGGCAGGAGGTAGGAAAGGACACAGGGAATGGGACAAAGTGCGTGTGGTTCAGAGTGATGGATTTAAGAGTGTTAAGGTCAACAAATAAAGAAGCTTAATAAACACAGCCTTGATTAGGAACGTGTTTTATTACACCTGGAACCTTGCCTCATGCTTGCTGTGCAACTGATTTCTAAAGGTATTTAATAGTAAATTAACTGTATTCAACCAATATAATTTTTCTCTCTGGGAAAAAAAGGGACCGATTTTCAGACTGAAAGAGTGCGAGCTAAGGTATACTTTTTCACGATGCGCTATTTCTAAAGTTAAGGGCTTTCTCCTGTACTGTACTTTTGTGCGTTGGTTTATCTGGATTCTGAGGTCATTTCTACAAGGAGCGCTGAGGAGCGGGAAGTGACTCTGAAACGTTCATTGAAATTAGCGTTGATTTGTGAAGCAAAATTAATCTGTGACTCCTTGTTATGTGGTACAGTTTTCAACAATAATACTAATCTCTACATTTGATATAGTTCCTTATTATGTCTTGTGTTTTGCCCTCAAAATATACAGTCCATTCACTTTAAAGCATATTCTGTGAAGCACTTTGAGATGTCTCAGTGATGTGATAAGGGGCTATGTCAAATCCAGGGATGATTATTATTATTATTATGATCAAAGATGTCACAGGCTCTGAAAGGGTTAAGGCTTTATTTATCAGGTGGTACATCGGAAATGGAGCAAAGCTTTTGCTCCAAAACAAGCCCCAGAGTAAAATAAACTGAACAGAACATCACACTGCCATAACAAATGATGTTTGTCCTAAAGGCAAAAATGTTGCTTGCTGCGTCTCTAACACAAGCAATAAACTGCTGTAATTGTTAAATATTCCAGTATTTACCAATACATTACCGCTCCCATCATTTGCATCCAAATGAGTGATACGAGCTGATATTTACAGTAGCATTGTATTTGCAATGGCAATTCTGCAAGGAACTTTTCACTTTGATTTTGTTTTTGTGTTGCAAACGTCCATTGCCTTATTGCAAAGGACAGAGCATTTGACAGCCAAGAGTGACTGCCTTTGGACGGGAGTTGTACGTGTTGTAAAGTTGCCTGGTCTAGAAAATATACACAAGGAATCGTTTAGCACTTTTGCATGCATTCAAGCTTTGCAATAAAGCTATTAGCATGACATTTGAATGAAACAGGCTTGCAATTTGGCAGAGGTTTTGCTTCTGACGTATGTACGAAAACAATTGGTATTGATTGTAAAGATGTTTTGCTAATAGCAGCATTTCATGAGGAGCAAAGTGATTTATACCCTGAAAAAAGCCGGCTTCAATTCTCGTTCGCATTCACCTCGACAAGAAATATCTTTCACAAATCCCATGCTCCATTCAGTTTATTACAGCAATATAATGCGGAATTAAAATATGTGTTCAAGCGTCTAACGAGTGCACATAAGACCCAAAATTGCATCCGGTCTTTGCCTGCAAGAGTGTTTTGTCACAAAATATCGTGCAGAATTGTTGGAAAATTCTTCAATTCAGCCTTAATTTGTCAGAGGTGCTGCCCTGCTATATAATAATAATAATCCTCGCATTTGATGCAGCTCCTTATCACGTCTCAAAGCGCTTCACAGAATATACTGTAAAGTGAATTGACTGTGTATTTTGTGGGCGAAACGCGGCGGCCAATTGCGCACCGCAGCGTCCCCACAAACAGCCGTGAGTGACCAAATATTTATAACTTTTTAAAATTATAGAAAAGTGCGAAGATGTTTTTTTAACTATTTTTTAAAACGTCGCTTGAGGAAAAGGCAGGTTCTGTTTCATATGAATAATTTTGTCAGTCAGACAGACTGCGAATCTGAAAGGTTTTAAGTCTGAGTTAAAGTGTATTTCAGATCAGATTGTATTTTAACTGACAATAAATGTTACGTCCAATAATTTATTGCTGATACCTTAAGATTAGGTACATAGTAACGTACATCCAGCCCGCGTGGTGGGATTGTACATTTGCTTGACTAAAAGATATCTTGTCCTCTGTTCATATCATAGAATTATACAGCACAGAAGGAGGCCATTCGGCCCATCGTGTCTGCGCCGGCTTTTAAAAGAGCTGTCCAAATCAATCCCACTCCCCTGCGCTCTCCTCATAGCCCTGCAAACCTGTTCTCCCCAAATAATTATCTAAATTATCTGTTCTTTTCGTTTAAAGGAGAATCGTTGCTGTGAGAAAGAGTCTGGCAATTTGTTATCGGGGCTGGAAGGGGAGGGGAAGAACTATTTTATGTCACTCGCTCTTTTTTGCGTTGCAATTTGCTTATCGTATAGGAAGTGTCTCAGCCTAGCTCAGTTGAAGCGCTCCAGGACTCTACCCCACGGGAAGGGTGCTGTATAAATGCATGTTGTTGTTGTTGTTAGTCGTGCTCTCGCCTCTGAAGTTTGTGGGTTCAAGCCCCACGTCAGGACTTTGACCTCGTATAGTCTTGGCTGATTCTCCAGTGCGGTGCTGGGGGGTGTTGCATTGGCGGAGGTGCCGTCCTTCTGATGAAACATTAAACATTAACCCGAGGCCGCCTGCTCGGGTGGATGTTAAAATCCCGTGGCACTATTTGAGAAGCGGATTTCCTCCCAGTTTCCCCTCGAAGAAAAGTGTCCCTCCTTTCATGGCGGCTCTGGGATTTTGTTGTGCACATATTGGCTGATGTATCTGCCTACAAAGTACACAGTCACTCCACTTTACAGTATATGTGGCGAAGCACTTGAAGTGGTCCTGCCAATGTGAAAAGTGCCGTATCTAACATATTACGTTTAAAGAGATGTAACAGAGGTGACAGTAACTGGAGCTTGGTATCGTATCTTTACTGCATTAAATGTGTCTCTGAAACCCTGATTGCCTTTGCCCTTGTTTCTCTACCTATAACTGTGTTCTCTCTACCCAGTGATACTGATCTACCTGCTTTTGACAGCTTAAAGAATAGACGTTATTGTGTGAAATTGTGGCTTTGGTGCTGATCGCGATCAGCCAGCGCTATTTACCTTTAAATGACGATGATTCTGTAAGTCTCTCTTCATCAACTGTGAGCAATTGGGTTTTGAGATTGCTCTTGTTCTTTGATTTAACACAGGACAAGACGGCAGCCTGGAACACTACGATTCTCAAGTAGAATGGGGTTTTACTGTTTGCTGTGCCAGTAAAAGTCGTGGCAGTCTATTCTCCTGTGATCGGCTGACACGGTGATGCTTTTAAATTGAGGGATAAAATTGCATTGGACGCAAGCCGTCTACTTGTGAAATCAGACTTGCTTATTTATTTCGGGCCCCATAACAAATGTCCTGCTGCCAGTGCCCGAAAGCTTATTTGAAGCTGATTTGTTTTTTTTTCCCCACTCGTTGCCCCCTCACACACTGTGTGCTCGACAGTAATAATAATTTGGTCACTTCAACCAGCTCAGCAGCAAACGCCCTGAAGTTTGCACTTAGTTCACAAGAGTTTGATCCAACTCAGCCCGGATTAGAGATTTAGTGGAGGACAAATTTAGCCCGAATTAGGATTGATGAAAGGGAATGAGGCTGTTTAATAATCAATCGCCCCATTTCCTCTGCGCCTTGTGAACAATTTTCTCTGTCATGGAATCCGATCTTTTGGACCGCGGGTAAAATTTTCAAAGATAAAAGCAGTGTTAAGAGTTAGTAGGAGGGAGAGGGGGGTTGGAGTAGGGCGGGCGGTGGGGGTGGGGGGTGAGGGGGAGTTTTGAGGACACTTGACAAAACGTTAAAGCTGTTTGTTTTGTGTCTTGTCAGTCTATATGCTGTTTGCCCACAAAACTCACTGTAATTTGCAGCATCACCAGCTTTGGGATCTCCTCCAGACTTGAAGGGCACTACACGAGATTTAAGGTTTATTTTTATATTAGGAACTACACGCGATGTAAGTGTTGTGATATAATTTCCGCTTCAACAATTTCCTGCAAATATTACGACAAAATATTCCAATAAAGAAATCTGAATCCGTTACTGTCGGTTTGGCTAATAAATCAACATTGTACAACTCCAGGTTTTGAATGATTTCAAACTATTTACAGCAATATTTGATATTAAAAACTGCTGCTGGATTGTAATGACCTTGATGCTTAGCGTTAGTCTTGTAAAATCAATTTAAAATGCTCAGAATGGTGAGTTTTATGTGCTAATTGACACGAAAGTCCATTATCCTTTTGTACGCCAGCAATGCCAGGCTCCACTTCAAAATAATTGAAAATGTAATCTTTGAGCACGGTGAAATGAAATATTCCAACCAAGGGTTACAATACGTATTTATTTCCAAACTGCTCTCATCGTAACTAAAACAAAATTGACTTCCAGAGCGAAGAATTTTAAGAGCCTGTTGGAGCCATTTCTAATCAATAGTCCAGCTTGTTAGCAAAATGAAGTGAGTATCTCTCACGGTGTCCTGGCTAACAATCCCTTAAATAAAATTGGTCATTCACTCCACAGCTGGTTGTGGGACATTGCTGTGCGCAAATTAGCTGGGACTTTAGCCGACCAAAACACAGTCACTGCACTTTTACAGGATATCTTGCAAAGCACTTTTGGGACATCCTCCTGAGACAAAAGGCACTGTAAAGATTATTATTANTTTTTTATTAAGGGTGAAAATTGTAATGCTCATTGATGGATTTTGATGTGGTAATTCTCACGATTAATATGTCAGACCACTTTGCAATGGGATGTGAAAGGGCCGTATAGATATATTCCTCGTTGTTGTTGTATCCTGTGAAGTGCTTTGGGACGTCCTCCTCTTGCGAAAGGAGATTTATCAAAATGCAAAGGTCATTGCTGTTATTGTTGTTAGGGTTATTATTGTTGTTATTGCTATTACTATTGTTACTAAGCCACTTAATTGCAAGTTACGTCACGTTGCAAGAACTTTTAAAAAGTTTACAATTAAGTTGTGGTGTAGCACAGAATAGTACTGACGCTGGTTAAGAATTCAAATGTTCGCCAAGCACCACAGTCGACAGGAAAACCATGAATTTTCCAAATGAACTAATACCTGCCCGGGGGCAAAACTATCTCTCAATTTACATAAGGCTTGAAATACCAGAGATAATGCTCCAACTATCTGAATACAGGGTAGGTCTGCAAAATCTTAATTAATCCCAGTTTGCAATAACGTTGGTCACTAATAAACATAGGGAATAACCTTAGGAGTTGAGATTTGTTACTCATCAAGGAGCCATATAATAGCTCCCGTTTGTGAATATCTGATACGTTGGTTCAAATCGAACCATTTCAAACTATCCAGTACTCTTTCCAAGAACAAATAAAAGAACACACGAATTAAATGTTACTCGGGTCCCATATATACTTGGGGGCTGAATATATAACCCGTTCAATATGTCAATACAACGACAAAGTTACAGCGTATTGCAACCAAACTGGTTCCAGCATGAAAGCTGCTCCAGGAAAGGGTTTACAAGATTGAGTGTTTCCCCGGTGTTTCACCATTACAGTCTCCAACCAGCAGTGTGTGTAGTGTGTCTAGTCTGTCCTTTCCTCTCCCCCTCTCTCTCTCTTCTCTCTCTCTCTTTCTCTCCTCCCCACTCTTCCCATCTCTCCTCCCCCTCTCTCCCCTCTCCTCTTCTCCCCTCACTACTAATAAAATAGTAATAATAAATTGGTCCACGGCTGTTTGTGGGACGCAGCTGTGCGCAATTGGCTGCCGCGTTTCGCTCACAAAACACACAGCCACTGCACTTTTCAGTGTATCCCGTGAAGCGCTTTGAGACGTCGCGAAGATGTGATAAGGCGCTATATCAAATTCAACGATTATTATTATTATACACTGCAATTGGTGTAAAGGAGGTAAAGATATATCGTCCACCTTTGTTATTAGCCTCACCTCTGGTATCTAATATGGAGTGAAGGTCATTGTCGACACTTTGCTTTAAAATACAAAAATGGTGTTATTAGAAATGGGTCATTTCAATCAAACTGCTGTGACTTTAACTAAATATCACACCTTAGAATGTCTGGCAGTTTAACTGAATCTAATGTGACTGAAAGTGACATCCCAGGGGGTGAGTTTAGAGAAATTCAAGGTAGGAATAGCAAACGTGTTTTACTGCAGCTTTCTTGTGATTTTTTTTAAAAAAACACACGATTTTAAGATGCTTTTCACAAAATTTTAGGGCCAGCTATGAGCAAGTAAGTCTCTGAGCACATCTCCGAGCTAACTTTGCATTTGATAAAGCACCTTTCATGTCGGGAAGATATCTCAAAACACTTCGCAGGATTTACTGTGAAGTATATATTTGTAGGTGAATGTCATTTGTACGCAATAATGCCTCCAAAAAGAACCATGAAGTGAATGATTAATCTTATCCGGGGGATTGTTGGCCAGGACTCCAGGAGAGAGAAATTCTCTTTTCTTTTCGAGTTAGTCCCATGGGATCTTGAAAGTCCACCTGAACAGGCAGAGAGGACCTCGGTTTAATGTTTCATCTGAAGGACGGCATCTACAGCAATGCAGTACTCCCCCCACCACAGTCCTGGAGGGTCTTTGTAGAATGTGAGTTCAAAGTTCTGACATGAGGCTTGAATCCACAACCATCCCGCAAGGAGAGTGCTACCACCTGAGCCATGCTGCGTTCACTGCACCTCACTGAATTAGCGGGGTTATGGTAGATGCATCAATATTGCAAGCCCACAGACCAGAAGATGACCAGGAGTCAAATAGAACCAAATTAGAAAGCCTAACTGAAACCACTTGACTAATAGATGAAACAGAATGATCTGTTAGATGTATTGTCTAGTGGCGCAACCGGGAATAGGAACCAACACTACACCGCCAGCCCTCACGACTGTGACACCGACCATCCGAAAACCATCCTCTTCGGCTACCCTCCCTGGCCTCGACCCTCCCCGATCGCGACCCCCAGATCGGGTCCAAATCTCTGACTGTCCAGCACGTAAAGCGAGATCAGCAGTCTCGATGTCCGTAGTACACAATTGCTGTGCGTGATCAACACTATTTTATATTCTGATGAAGACTCGTGGATCTAAAACGTTCACAGCAATTTCGTTTTTTGTTACTGTTTTAGATTCAATGGATTTGACAACGCAAAGTCCTTTTTGGGGGACAAATGTAGTTGTTGGGACAACTACATTTGCTTTAGGTACCAAATGTAAAAAAACCTGCCATTTCTAAAAATGTTAATTTTCTCATTCTTCATTGGCCTCTAAAGCATAATTTCATTGTCACAATCTCACGATTAAAATAGCAATTTAAAAAAAGTATTTTTCGGAGATGTGTAACATGTTCGTAAGGCAATGTTCATCTGTTTACACATGGTCATTGAACACCATTTCAGAAAATTCCTCGACTGTCTGCCTGTTCAGGTGGGTGTTAAACATCCCAAGGCACTCTCCGTCAAGAGAAGAGAATTTCTCCCTGTGTCCTGGTCAAAAAACCTCCGGATAAATTGGTCATATATCAACTGGCTGTTTGTGGGTCATAACTGAGCACAATTTGATGGCGGCATCTGCCTACAAATATAAATACACAATCATTACACTTCACACAAAAACCTCTGCGAAGCACTTTTATTATTATTATTATTTAATCGTTCTAGTTGAAATACAATAGGTTCCAGGTTGTAGATATTACAAAGAATGTATAGCACAGAATTAAAAGCAACTTCTTTGAAAACAAGCATATGGCTCTCATTGTAAAACAATTCTCTCTCTCTCTCTATCTAATTGCGTGAATATGTCCGCTTGTGTGCTCCGGAAAGTGATTGCTGGCGTCCAACTCAAGTTGGAAGAAGGACAGATGGAATTACAGACGATGATGATGAGGAATCTCCCTATTGTACAGGAGCCACTTGCGCTGGTGTCACAGCCTGCTGCCCCAAAGGCATCAGTTACAACCAGCGCCCACAGCAGATGGTGTTGATGCGAGTCTCAGTCTGACTCGTACCTCAGAGGAGTTTACGACAGTGTCCGAGTCTATCGGGACATTTCAATCTCATTATCCAGCTGAAAAGGGCAAACGTTTAACCTACCCTCAGCCGTGAGCTGAGGCCTGCAGTGAGATCGGTATTGGGGAAGTGGGATGCTTCCCTCCAGGGAGAGAGTGCGCATTCCATTCCAATAAATATCTTGGGAATGTCCACATGTAGGTGGGAGGCTTGGAACCCTCAGTTTGGTTTGGAGACTCTTGAGCACGGTGATGGGTCTCCGCCCGGGTCAGACACCCAAGAAAATACTTAAGAGCCTGAGCCAGGGGTGGAGAGGGAAGAGGGGGGTGGTGGGGGGGGAGAGGGGATGACGTGCTCGAAAACGGAATTGAAGAGAGAGGTGTTAAGGCGGGGAGAGGGAAGACAAGGTAGATTTCAGAGGAGTTACTTCCAGAGGAGTTAGGGGACACAGCGGTTAAAAGCTCCCCCAGCAACGGGAGGATGGATGGGACAGGAGACATAAAGCAGGCTGTGTTTGTTGATTGAGATTTATTGGCCTTTACAATATATGTGACTCTTTGCAAGTGATTTAGATTTGGAAATGTTTCCAATACGAGTTGCGTGAGTGAAAAGACCATTTGGTTTTATTGTTCTCCCTGTATCACTCTGTGATTGACTGAACTTAGCAGTGAAGCTTTCCACTGAGTAATAATAATAAATAATAATAATAATCCTTGCATTTGATAAAGCGCCTTATCACGACTTCGAGACGTCACAAAGCCCTTCACAGAATATACTGTAAAGTGAATTGACTGTACCCTTTGTGGCCGAAACATAATCTCACCCCCATAAAATTATAATTTTGTATTATAATATTTGAGAACTGGCGTTTTCCTTGAAATACCTTTTGGACTGAGTATCCACAGAGCACATACTGAAGATGCAATATAATATTGTAATATGATAACAATAATTCCTCATTCCTGCCCCCAGAAAATTCAGAAAGCCTCAATTTGACAGTTTAAGATCTTGTAATGCGTACAGAAATCCGCTAGGATTTGGGATTGCACTTACGTGATTTATTCCAAAGTTGCTGCAGTTTTTTTTTTTAACATGAGCGATGTAAAGGAGATTTTGCCCAGGCCTGTACTTTTTCTAACTCTCTAACTCCAAACAGACTGGCACTTTGGAAACATTCGGGCAATGTTTACGCTTGACATTACAGTACTGTAATCCAGACTGAATGTAAGGGAACTAAACCTATGTAAGCAGATGGAATGGAGTGGTTATATTCATCATAGCGGCCCTGCATGGCAGGTTTATGAGCTATAATAGCTTTGCTATGCGTGCGCATGTACGTGCTGCCCATCAAAACAGCGCAGCCACAAAAACATCCAAGTGATTTTGCAGCTCGAAAAAACAAGGTCTCTTCGAAGCACCTTTTGCTTCTTCTCTCTCTCTATCTCTCCCTTTTTTGTGTGAAATCTACAACCCATCGAAGACACGGTTTAACAATAGACTTGAAATACTCTGCAGGTTCCATTAGCATCCACAAATAGTTCTGTGCAAATGACTTTGTGGAATCAGGGTTGGGGTGGGGGTGATGTGGGGAAATGGAGTTCAAGCCCGTCATTAAAATTGATTGTCTAAAGAGCACAAAAATGCTGATGTACTCCTGTTTAGCACAACAAGAAAATTATCGCTGGCTGGATGGAGTCGTATTTGATGGGTTTTTTATTGAGGAAAAAATAGTCGTGTACAGAATTTTTCCAGCATAGTTTTCTGAAGTTCATATGTACTTTAATTCAATGCAGGCTGACTGCACTCATGCGCTAACCCAATTACATGAGTATTTAAATTGGATTTAGATTAGGCTGGACCAAATTACTTGGATCTGTTCCAAAAATCCTCCCTCTAGTTTGCTCCTCAGCTGATCACAATTTACACGGGAAGAAATTGACTTTACTCAGTCCTACTAATATATGCATGTTAATAATAATAATACTTTGGTCACTCAATCCACGACTGTTTGTTTGTGGGGACGCTGCTGTGCGCAATTGAATGCCATGTTTCAACCACATAAATACACAGTCAATTCACTTTACAGTATATTCTGTGAAGCGCTTTGAGACGTCTCAAAGACGTGATAAGGCGCTGTATCAAAGGTAAAGATAATTATTGTTATGTGTGTGGTGCTTTGAACTGTACCCGTTATCATTGATGCCCTCTCAACAAAAGCCATGGCACATCGAATTGCAAACAGGGTCGATCTAGTTAGTTTCTCTTTGACCGAGCCTTCAGCTCCCCTCTCGACTCTCTTCCCCCTCCTCGCTCCCTCCTATTATATTATATTAGTTATTATTGGTTATATTATTAACCAATATTATTATTGGTTATATTAGTTATTTTGCTTGAGTTCCTGAAGAAGATTTTCGAAGGCATGGAGAGCAAGGATTATTATTCTTAGGATAAGTTATTTTTAGATAAACTTCCAATTCACTGAGTGGACGACTGTCCAAATAAAAATGTTAAAATAAGCCTTTAATCCAATTTCAATCTCTTGACCAAAACATCCAGAGTTATCAAAATAGAGTTGTCTTGATGTGCTTTTCGAATCTGAAGAGCAAAAATCAGCTGTTGGCCAAAACATCTCCACAAAAAGCCCAAGGCAACCAACAATTAATGAGGTTCCTACAGAGACTCTGTAAGCTCTTGCTATTATAATGTAAAGCAGTTTTTTTTTTACGAGATGAATAAGAAAATTAGCTGAAGCTCTATTAGAACTGTGGCTGAGGGAACCAGGAACACAATCTGTGCTTTGCCTTCTGGCCATGCTGTTCTATTCTGTAACCACTCCAGCGTCCTAGAGTAGATTGCGTTGACTTTCCTCTAGTTTCCCTCCTTTGTTGTGGAGGCTCGTTTCCTCTTGACATCTCTCTGTGTAAATTGGTTGAGGTTGGAACTCACTGCTGAACACGGTTGTGAGTATGAACCATTGACTCTGAAGCAAATGCCTCGCTCCCTCCTTTGCCTCCTTCAAGGCACATCTCAAGACCCTCCTCTTCGACCGCACCTTTGGTCACTCTTCTACCCCTTCCCTCCCTGCTCTCCACCCCTCCTGATCCCAACCCCCTGCTTAAGATTAAGGCTAAGACCAACTGATTTCATCCTTCCAGAACACCTAGCCTTCAATCCACCCATCACCAGGACTCAGTGTCTTAGTCTCAGCCACCCTTCCTGGCAACCTCCTCCAGTCATTAATTGCCCTTTGTGTAAAGAAAAACTTCCAGGTATCTGTCCTGAAGTTGCCCCTTGCAATCTAAACCTATAAGTCAGTCGATTGGCAGATCACTTTCCGGTGGTAATAATCCCTCCAAAAAAAAATGATAATAATTTGGTCACTCAATCCATGACTGTTTGTAGGACACTGCTCTGCACAATTGAGCTGCTGTATTTCGCCCACAAAATGTACAATCAGTTCAATTCAATTACCGTATATTCTATGAAGCGCTTTGAAACGTCTCGATGACGTGACAAGGCGCTATATCAAATGCAAGGATTATTATTATTATATTATTATGTCCTCATATTGTAGTTGTCTGGGCTTGTCATGGTTTCAGAGGGAAATCAAACCCTCGCTGCATAAAAATAACACGATGGCTTCGGTGACATGTCCTTTACGACATTACCGCATTGTTTTTTCGAACACGACAGACGATTTTGTCCCAAATTGCTTTTTTTTAAAAAATTGCAGTTTTATCACCCACTGTAGCTGAAAACCGTCAGGCTTTTGCTTGTCCCTGAGCCTCAGTGCAGGAAATGAGGTTTGCAGCTCAATGATTATCACCGAGATATTAGTAAGAATTTTGGCTGTGGTAGCGAGCAGATTTTATGTGACAGTCCATTGTTTTTTGGGTTAGTGCTGACGTTTGAACAGCGAGGGATTGAAATTCAGCTATGCGAGGGCAATGCCACATTAATAGTTTGTGAGATGCTTACTCTGGTTTGAAAACACCTCAATGCTATGCAGTGATATTTCATGCTAATGTATTCTCTCTCTCGTGTGTGTCTGTGTGTGTTTGGGAGAGAGGGGGTGGGGAGAACAGACAGGAAGTTGATTGACTAAAGGGCCTCGATAGAAAAGATTATAAAGGGCTAAATAATAATAATAATACTTGAATTTGATATCATTTTTTTCGTATGAAATCCTACATTTTGCAACAAGCCTATAGGTTGCCTCGGGAGCATAACATAGAAACCCCAGAACTGCTACCAATTTGTGCTTCAGCTGTTTGAGCTTACTGGCTTGATCAATACACTTTTATTTAATTACTCTGATTCCACGACCAGCGATCCATTGCTGTTGTGCTCACTGAGGAATATTCATTAATATGGGATAATCTCTTGATCTGAATTTGATATGATTATATTTCTTTGTAGTAAACTTCAATGCGTACTACAATAAATTCTCTTTATGAATACATACCAAGATCTTTGAGTGGAAATCTTCAAACCCATTTCTACAGATGGTTAAACCTCTTTTTACAATTGTAGTCTACTGTTGTGACTTAATGGATATGTTCACACTCTGTAAGACGTCTGTGAGCAAAGGGGTTTATTTGTCACTATATTGGTTTTATATCTGCACTATTCCTTATTTACAGCCGCTGCAAGTCTTCAGAATGAGATTGTGGAACCTTGATATGTTTCTGCAAACTTATTTCACCAAAGTTGGGCAAGATCTTATTTCCTTGAGAATGTGGAACTCCAAAAAAAATCTCCTTTGAGTTCCTATCTCATCTCATTAAAACTGCTGTCAGATAAACACAGACAGTATTTCAGTATTTTTCCCTGAGTTGCAAACCATCTGTTTATCAAAAGAAACTATACCTAGGGTGTTTCAGACAGTCCTGCTGTTGGTTGTGTTGGGAGACTTACCATCCTCATGTCCTTTATAAATTTTTCTAATAACATTATTCAATAATATGGGATCATCTCTTGAACTGAATTTTTTTTTTAATCATTTCAAAGTACAAGTTCTATTAAATTACACGTGGATTTAGGCGAGCGAAATTCAAGTGGGATTCATTGCAATGCAATATTCTCTAGGGTAGACTTTCAGGTCGGTATCACATATTATGGCTTATAATGTTATCAAAAATCAGACACAGGGGACATCGCAACTAAAACTAAAAAGACTAAAACTACAACACACATGGAATTTACATTGAGTGCCAGTGAACAGCATTCAGAATGTAATCCTGACCTGATTCTATCCTTCTTTAACCTAACCTTCTTAGCAGTACGTACGAACCCGGTTGTTAATTAGTCGATTGGCAGATCGCTTTCCGGTACAACCTGTGAAGAGTGATCACCTTACAGTACATCCTGTGAAGCGCTTTGAGACCCCTCTAAGACGTGTAAGGCGTTATATCGAATGCAAAGATTATTATAATGTTACTGAGGCCTTTTGTAGCACTATTTCTCATCCCAACCGCCACCAAGGCAAAGATCAGCTAACTCAGCATTGAACCTGAGATCGTCCAGGACTGCATTGAATCAGGGATTTGTTCTTTTTAATTTCCTTTATTTAGGTCCTATTCCTTGTTACATTGCACTCTTACACTTGTGAGCAGCTCCAGTTAACAATTAAACATGGACGGGGAATTTGAAATTGGTTGAATGGGGAAGTTGGTAGGAATTGTTAGGAGAGATAGGTCAAAATTGGGGGGGGGGGAAGCTATTAAGTGAATTTCCTCTGAGATATGTAATGTGATTCCTCCTGTTCCTTGTATACTTAGTAATGATCTGGATTCACAGGGAGTTTCTCCTAGCGTTCTAGCCAACAATCCCCCAAATAATAATGAGTCATCCACTTTATGACTGTTTGTGGGCTCTTGCTGCGTGCAAATTAGCTGCCGCATTCACCTGCAAAAATAGCCGTAAAAACAACTTGATGCTGTGAAGGGAGAGTGGATGTTTTGCAAGGATGAGATCAAATGGGCTAAAGGTGCTTTTTTCATCCGAACCACGTTTGTGTTCTTGTGATTTAATCACGCTAGATGTTCAAGTGGGAACACATTACGCATCAGCAAGAGAACATGCCATACTTTCAAATCCTTTTACCCCGTTCGGGAATTGTAAAGGTTATTAAGCTGCAATCTTGGTAAACTTAATCTTTCAGCATATTATTTGGCATTGTGCAATCTGCCCTTCATCATAAACAGTACCTGACATGAATTTCTGACCTTTAACGATACTACATGTGTTCTTTTTAGAGTTGTTTAGCCTTTATAAAAAGATTCATGTGCCATACCCTTTCCTGAGTTCAGAATTTTCAAGAGATTTCTCGGTGGGTTTGCATTAATTTACTCTCCAAATTCCGTCAGTCAGAATTTTCGGGCCACCCCATGTGCTGATGCACATTCACAGGATCACATGAGAGATTCAGATAACCAAGGCCTTGTCGCTTATTTGATCTCATCTTTACAAAATACCTGCCCTTCTCTTCTCCCTTTACACAATCAAGCTGTTCTTCAAGCTCTGTAACACATGCTGGTAACCCATTTAGGTTGTTAATTACCTCTGGGCATATACTGGTGTCTTGTCATAATATTGCCCATTCCAACCTGTGCCCTGTTTTTCTGTTACCTTGGCATATCTGAAAGTCTTGCTCTAGGTGTATTCCCATTTAAAAGGTCATTGAAACAGGTCTCCTCTGAGATGTCCCTTTAGAAGGCTGAGGAGCCTGTAGCTTGTCTAATCGTTGCCCATATATCTCATTGCACCAATACTGGAGATCCTCCTCGTTCCTCTCCTTCTCAGGTCAGGCAGTTTCCTTATGTTGTGGTAACAACAACGAATTTACACAGCACCTTTCACGTCAGGAGGACGCTCCAAGGCACTGGACAGTCAGGGATCTGCACCCGAGCCGGTGGTTGGGATCAGGAGGGGTGAAGGGCAGAGAGAGGGTAGGGGGTAGGAGGGTGACCGAAGGTGCGGTGGAAAAGGAGGGTCTTGAGACGGGTCTTGAAGGAGGCGAGGGAGGGGGCGAGGCGGAGGGACTGTGGGATGGAGTTCCAGCATTGTAAGCAGGATCCCAGAGACAGCCTGAGCAGAGCACAGTTCAGATTGAACATTGACTTGTAAGTGGGTTAGTAAT
This sequence comes from Callorhinchus milii, assembly GCF_018977255.1. Classification (NCBI taxonomy): domain Eukaryota; kingdom Metazoa; phylum Chordata; class Chondrichthyes; order Chimaeriformes; family Callorhinchidae; genus Callorhinchus; species Callorhinchus milii. The sequence goes on along the minus strand of NW_024704754.1, from coordinate 1,479,195 downwards.
GTAGCTTAGCATCCTGTTGGCTTTGATTATTGCCACCGCACATTGTTTTGACAAAGTAAGCGACGAGTTAATTCATTGATGGTCTTTGTACCACACATAGTTCTTACTGTTATTTCTGCAGCTGTGAGGTCTCAGTATCATTGAACTTTTTGAGACGCTATCCCACGTGAAATATTGCTCAGATGTAACCTGAAATCATAGTGGAAACCATGGAATTGTATTAATTTACAGCAGATGAGGAGGCCACACAGCCCAGCATGTCTGTCTTAGTTTTATCCTATTCTCCTGCTTTTTTTTCCTATACATGGATATTGTCTTGAGTTAATAAAGAAAATAAATAATAATAATAATTTGGTCACTCAATCCACGCTGTTTGTGGGACACTGCTGTGCGCAATTGGCTTCCGCCTTTTGCCCACAAAATGCACAGTCGCTACTCTTTACATTTTTTTCTGTGAAGTCTTTGAGACGCCTCGAAGACGTGATAAGGCGTTATATCAAATGCAAGGATTATTATTATTATTATTAATGCAGTGCTCCACCTCAGCCTAGATTTACTCAAGCTGTGCAAAGTTTTACAGCATCCACAATTTGGTAAATTCTTCAATACAGCTTTAATTATGAAGCAGCTTAACTTCAAATTTTTTTTAATTAACCAACTTCAAAGTGAAGACCGAATTCAACAATTTTTCAAAATTTCTGAACGCTCTAAAGTGCTGCGTAACTAGAGTGAACTGAGCCCCGGATTAAATTTCTCTTTAACAATATTAACAATAATAATCCTTGCATTTGATATAGCGAGAAGCTGAAGCCCAGGTTTCACCTTCAGCTATTCAAGGCTGAAAAATTAACATTAAACCATGGAGTTTGGATTATTTGATTGGATTCTGCACAGAAGGCAGGGAGGGTATTATGATTCAAAGCGTAACATTCATTTTGTTCGTGAAATTATTTAGAATGTAGCTGCATTTTTAATTGCTCCTGGGAACGTTGGTTAGCCACACCACTTTGCAAATGTTATTTCAAGAATTAAGAAATATTTTGATATTTTTTCTGACGAACCAACAATTTACTTTACATTCCTTGCGGCTGTTTGAAAATGCCTAAAATACACCTATGCCCTTAATCGTTAATTATACTTTTAATAAACATTCTGTCAATTGGTTTAAAAATAGAGGAATCTAATCCAGACAATAATTCTGTGAAGTCGATTCGCATTCAGTTCAATAAATAATGTGTCTCAACCTCGCCCAGTTCTTCGCGCTCTCACCTCTTGGTTCAAGGTCCAGGTTGTCTAGCCTTTGCAGTTCCACTGCCATGTTGAACGTGGCTCATTTATATAATTTTTTTTGTGATCTGTCCTGTCTGCATTGATTCCTGGTTGTAGAGGACGAAACCGCTGCAGTGAACCAACCCCAAATCCTTCAACGTTGACCTTTTGGCAGGAAAGTCTGATGGAGCAGACACACTCAGCAATTAAACCGCACTTGTTTCTGAGAATTTAAAAGAGAAATTAAATCATTTGTTTAATTATTTGACCGCTCAAAAGGAAGAGAAGACAGAGAGCATGTTTTGAGGGCTTTTAGGATTAAAGATATTGGACACATTTCTGCCGAACAGCACCAGTAAAATTGTCGCGTTCAATTCACCGGCGGCGTTATTTGAGCTGTGGGTTGGAGAAAAGTAGACGCTATTAAAAATGTCAGTGATGCAGAGGTAGAAAGGTCAGCCAGTCTGTCAATCATAATGTGTCAGTCATCCACTGTTTGCCTGTCTCTATAGAATAATAATAATAATCTTGCATTTGATATAACACTTTTCACATTTTCTCGACGTCTCAAAGCGCTTCACATATTATAAAGTGAATTGACTGTATATTTGTGGGTGAGACGCAGCAGCCAATTGCGCACAGCAGCGTCCCACAAACAGTCGTGGATTGAAGTGACTAATGTATTGTTTTTTTTCTTGAGGGATTATTATCAGGCGTGTGGAGTAAGGAAACTTGCCCAAGGTTTTGTCCTGCTGGGACTCGAACCCAAGTCTCTCGCTTGCAAGGCGAGTGCTCTCACCACTGAGCTACAGGACTCCACATAACCCTCCATATGCTCTCTCCCCATCATGTCTGTGTTGATGCTCGCTCCCCCAATGGATTATTGCTCCTGGAAAAACGATCCACCAATTGATGAACAACCGGGTTCCTACTCACTGCTGGTAAACAGAGGCGTGTGGAGTAAGGAAACTTGCCTACGTTTTCACCCTGCCCGGGAATCAAACCCGGGTCCTCTCACTTACAAGAGCAGCACTTTGAAATGTTTATATGTCAAATCCAAGGATTATTATTAACCAGATCCGTGACAAAGCGTCTAACATAACATAACATGTAGGAGCAGGAGTAAGCCATTCGGCCCTCCGAGCCTGCCCCGCCATTCAATCATGGCTGATCTTCTTATCTAACTCCAGCTAATAACCTGATCCTGCCTTATCCCCATATCCCTTAATCCCTTTTGCAATAAGAAATCTGAATATGTTCAAGGACTGAGCGTCCACAGCCCTTTGGGTAGTGAGTTCCATACATTCACCGCCCTTTGAGTGAAGAAGTTCTTCCTCAACTCAGTGCGAAAGGGCTGCCTCTGATTTTAAGGTTGTGACCCCTGGTTTTAATTTCTCCAACCGGGGAAACAATCTCCCATTATCTACTTTTTCATGCCCTTTGATGATCTTATAGGTTTCTATAAGATCTCCTCTAATTCTTCTTTATTCTCGTAAATATAGGCCCAAATTGTTCAGCCTATCCTCGTAACTCATTCCCTTCATCCCTGGTACTAACCGAGTAAATCTACGCTGCACCCCCTCCAAGGCAAGTACATCCTTCCTTAAATAAAGAGACCAAAGCTGCACACAGTATTCCAGGTGTGGTCTCACCAGGGCCCTATGCAGCAAGACTTCCCTACTCTTATACTCTAATGCTTTCATGATGAATGCTAACATACCGTGTTCGCCTTCCTAATTGCTTGCTCCTCTTGGCCGTCCAATAACCAAGATCTTGTATTTGACCTTTTATGGACTATATTTGAAGAGCACCTCCCAGTGTTTCCAAAACATCTAGATCACACATTAACTACAGTAACTTTTTCAGTAATAGTATGCGTGGCTTTAAACTGCCCCATTACCATTTTGATACACAGTTTACTGTAAACATCCTCTGAAGGGCTTTGAGACACTTCAATGATGTAATAAAGCACCATGTCAAATGGAAGGATTACTATTTTATATATATATACTTTTTATTAAGACTGATTTTGTGGATTAAAATGTGGCATCATCAAGCTTTGAGTAATCCCATATTGCTTTTCACTCCAAACCCCATTCTTCTCATCCCCTATTTTACTCAAACATTCTGATCACCGCGGATTGAGTCAGACTGAAAGAGTCGCATTTCTGAGTTTGAGGAGTTCAAATGCTTTAAGTCGGGAAGGTTTTGTCACGGTGAATCAAGTTTATAATTCTCATGAAAACTTCCCAATTGTCCTGGCAATTCTGAAGCTGGGAAAGCCAGAACAGCTCCTGCTATCTCAGTTGGTTATTTTTGGAACCAGACTCATAGACTTTCTCAGTGCTGGATAGTTTATTCAACAAAGAAAAGGGAAAAAATTGTTGAACAGACGAGTATTGTTAAAGAGCGAGGGTGCGTCAGCTGGCTCGGTGGCAGCACGCTTGACTCGGAGTCAGAAGGTTGTGGGTTCAAGCCCCCACTCGGGTCTTGGAATCACCCAGTCTAAGATGGTGCTCTAGTGCTCTGGGGGGGGGGTGGTGTTGCATTGTCAGAGGATGAGATGTTAAACCGGGGCCTGTCAGACGGTTTGGGGGACGTTAAAGATCCCACGGCGCCTTTCGAAAAAGGAAGGTAGTTTCTCCCGATGTTCTGGCCAACAAATCCCCCGGATAAAATCCATCACTCACTTCGCGGAGATCCGTGGGACATCTCTGTGCATAGATTGGCTGCTGCAGCGTCAAGCACTTTGAGACAAACTCCTGATGTGAAAAGCACAATCTAAATGTAAATTGTGTTGTAATATTGTATATCTCAATATTGGAAGGTATAGATCACGTGCAAATTATTGTTATTTTACTATTGTTGCTGAGTGAGGCGTTCCAGTGACTCACTTAATTCAATCCGTATCAATTCGTCCACAAAATATACAGTCAATTGACTTTACAGTATATTCTGTGAAGCGCTTTGAGACATCTCAAAGACGTGATAAGGCCCTACATCAAATGCAACTATTATTATTATTTACCGTGTGGGCAGATTTTACTCCTGTTGTCTGCCATTAGAGTGAAATCTAGTCCATCACAATCATCATTGGTTCTTCTTGTCATGGTAATACCTGCATAACATCCTTTCCTGCTTTTAGCTAAGATGTTGGTTTCCTTCATCATGTCCTTGCCTTTTAGTTCCTTAATAGTCTTCAAACAGCCTCATACTTTCTCTCAGATCTTCCACTCAAGCAATCTTCTCAGTAATCTTTCTACGAGCATCTTTGTCTAAGTTTCTCTGCTCCATTCGCTGTGCTGTTAGTGAACTTACAGCTGTACCCTTTGGGCATTTTTCATTCAAAGTGCCCATCAACCAATTCACAACACTTCGCGAATGAAGCAGCATAACCTCCCGCCCTCACTGGCAAACCACGTCAGTCTTTGGATTTGATGACCAATGATTCTATTACTCCAGTAATAGTTCTGTAATAGTACCCAGAATTTGTTTCCCAGGCCGTTGATGGATTCTGATATATAAATACATCCTTGCATTTGATATGGATTTTCATGTCGGGAGGATGTGTCAAAGTGCTTCACAGGATTTACTGTAAAGCATAGTGACTGTATATTTTTGAAAGTGAACACGGTAGCCAATTTACGCAAAGCGATGTCCCACAAACAGCCATGAAGCGACCAACAAAAATGGCCCATTTTATCTGGGGGATTGTTGGCCAGGACACCGCGAGATAATCCCTTCTCTTTTAAATAAATAATAATACTTTTCATATAGTGGCCCTGGAATCTTTAACGTCCACTTGAACAGGCAAACGGTGTTGACGTGTCAGCCGAGCCGACGCAAGTCCTGATGTGAGCCCACAACCTTCTGATTTAGAGACAAAAGTGCAGTCAGCAACTGAACCCGACTGACATAGGCAGGTTAAAGGAAGCACATGTAAGAAAAAAACCATGGTTAATATTATTCGCTAATAGTCTGTTTATCCTGTATCCTGCTTGATGTTGTTTGAGTACAAGCACAGAAATCTGTCTCAGTTGTTCTTGAAACAAACAACATTTTCTGCTTCCACCATCTGTTTCCCGAGGGGAGCCTGTTCTATAAGTTTCCTACTCGCTCCCTGAAGTAGTGTTTCTGCAGATTTGTTCGGAGTTTAGCCCCCTTTCAATCACACGATTCCAGAAGTTGTGTTAGCTCAGCCATAAACGTGCACCGCGAGCGATTCAGAAATGCCACGTGAAATGCCACGTGAAATTTGGTCGCAGCGGTAAGATAATTGCTGATCATTTTCTTTGTGGGTAGATCCTCCTGAGATGCAGTGCTGGCAATACGGTGCTCTGTGACAAGAGATCAAAGGGCAGATCTTGAGAGGTTCGTTGAACAGTGTAATCAACATCCTTTTACTTCTAATCATTTCAGTTGGTTTTTAGAATTTTGCTTAACCAGTGAATCCTTTCTGATAGCGGTGTCCGGTGTACTGGTTTGGAAGGACTATAAACTAGACAGTGTGAAGGGACCAAAGTAATGCACGGTTGATAAGAAAGCATCACCGAGTTTCTGACAGTATTTGCAATAATATTAATTCAGCTTCATGTCAAGTCATCTTAGTAACTCCTTCAAGTAAATACTTCTACTTCAAGTTATTAAAAAACACAAAAATATCATCCTAAACAAACTCCTGATGAGATGCCCTCTTCAAATCTATTGTTAATAATAATCAGTCCAGTAATAATAATAAGACTCCTTGCAGTTGATATAGCGCTTTTCACGTTGGGAGGTTGGCTCAAGGTTCTTCACAGGATTCAGTGTAAACTGAAGTGTAGTGACTGTATATTTTGGTAGGTGAACACAGTAGCCAATTTGCACAGCAATGTCCCACAAACAGCCATGAAGTGAATGACCAATTTTATCCGGGGGATTGTTGGCCAGGACACCGGGCGATTCTCCTTTCCCTTTTCAAACAAATATTTAACAACCACCTGAATAGACAGACGGGACCTTGGTTTAACATCTCGTCCAAAGGATAGCACTTTAGTTGAGAACAAACCCATTCTAAATGACTATAAGCTGCTGTACTCTACCCTTATTTTTATGTGAGAACATTTCACACTCAAATTCCTGAAGATAATCTACACCCAGAATTACAATTCTGCTGCATGCAAAGTGTACAGAAGTACTTTATTCTATTCTTTACTTAACTGCTTTATTACTCGCCTGCTTATTACCTGTATTGGCACAACATTTTGTTCTGTGTATTGACAGGTTTAGTGACATCTGTAAAGATAAGTGTAGCTTTTGACAAATAAATGCCTCAATTTTCCTGTCAAAACGTATTGGTAAAGAAAAATGGACTCCTTTCATCTTAGTATTTAAGTAAGAGCCAGAGGTAAAAAAAAGGATTTAGTTTTAGCTTTAAAACTGTCAGGAGAAGTGAATTTCAAACTGTACACATGGTTAGACATTGTTAGATATGGTTGTTAGTTGCCTGCCTGGGATTTTATGAAACCTGGAGGAGTAAATATGTGCAGTGGGGTTTTAATCTGCATTGACATAGACTTACACAGAATGTTATAGCATAGAAACAGACTATTTGGTTCAAACTAGTCAGTACTTTTACCCAACACAAGCCCGGATTCGTTAGGTACTGAATATGAATTATCCAGATTCATGGAAAGGCAACATATATAAAAGACCTGTCTGAACGGGTCTGTGAAAATTGATCAATTTATATGTCCAAAACTCCTGACGTGAAGCTTGAACCCACAACTTCCTGACTTCGTGATGAGAGTGTTCCTGACTCAGTCAGGCTCGCTGAACAATTTGAACAATGTTTCTGAAAGGTATTGAATGTTGAGTGTACCTCGACGAGCCCAAATCAATGATATGTTCCACTTCAATCAAATGTCAAGGCCGTAAACTTGCGACTCAAGTAAATGAATAATAATCATTTACTTTACCAGCTTTGCTCAAACACTCGTACTCTCAAATTAAGTTCATTTGATACTCTGTCCAAATCCGATTCGACTGCCATCTTTTTCCGATTTAATTAAAAACGTAATTAACTAAAGGCATGCACAGCAGTTTCTGAATATTTCCTTTGAAGGTTGTTAAATAATTTATTATATTCAGTAAAGTTTTGTGTTAAAATGGTTGTATTTATCTGTTCAATGTAGCTGAACGAGTAACGTTTACAGTTTGCTCTAATATATGATGCCCAAAGTATACCTTGCTTCCCTTAGTAATTTAGCACTGAAATTACACAACATTGGAGCAAAAAAGGTACACATTGGGAGCGAATAACATGATCCTGAAGCTATGTGTCAGCCTCGCTCAATTGGCAGCACTCTCATCTCCGTGTTAGGGTTCAAGACCCATGGCAATGTTTTGAATTCATTTAGTCTCGGCTGACACACCAGTGCAGTGTTGGGGTGTGTTCCTTTGTCGGAGGTGCTGTCCTTTGAATGATATGTCCAGATTTTGGATAAACCAAGATCCAGTCTGCCTGTTCGGGTGGATGTTATAATCCTTGCATTTGATATAGGGCCTGATCACATCTTTGAGACATCTCAAAGCGCTTCACAGAATATAGTGTAAAATGAATTGACTCTATATTTTGTGGGCGAAACATGTCAGTCAATTGCGCACAGCAGTGTCCCACAAACAGTCGTGGATTGAGCGACCAAATTATAATAATTTTTTTTTGGAAGGGATTATCACCCATGGAAAAGCGATCTGCCAATCGACTAACAACTGGATTCCTACGTACTGCTAGGTAAACAGAGACGGGTGGAGCAAGGAATCTTGCCCAGTGTTTCACCCTGCTGGGAATCGAGCCCAGGATCTCTTGCTTGCGAGGCAAATGCTCTTAACCACTGAGCTACAGGACTCCATAATGAAGTGTTACTTCATGTGTGCGGCTGTTCCTTATAACCGTGCCAGAAAAACCTCTCGGATAAAGAGACTGTACACCGTTCAAAAGACAGCGGCGACTGCAAGGATTTCTTAAGTTCTTAATAGGAGCTTGAATTTCCTTGTGATGGACAGACTGAAAACTGGATTTGATTTAACGGCTTAATACACTGACAGCTTTACACCTCCTTGTGAAATGAGCACTATAAATTCATCAAGTCAGTGGACAGGGCAACATTCCAATTAACCGATCACTACACTCTCAAAAGCCACTCAGGATACACAGCGAGGCTGGCGGGGGGGTGGTTTCCTAAACGCAATAGGCACCTGTCACATCAACGGACACAACAAGGCTGAGCCCAGTAGGATCTGTGCACATCTTCAAAGCCATTATTTACAGCCCACTTGGGAGGGAGAGAGAGAGACGCACTGTGATAGAGAGCGACGCACATCCAGACAGGTACTCGTGGGAATATCTCACGTATCCCACAACTAAGATCTTAAGTTATTGCATAAATTAACGCTTCAACTGAGACTGTAAAGTTTCGGCTTTCATTTCATTTGCTCGCTTTAATTCAAGCCCCTTCTTGTTCTTTATTTTGGATTCAATTCAAACCTCTGTGCATTCATTTAGCCGCGTTGCTCTCTTTGTTTTAAATCCACAGACCGTGACTTCTCTCGCCCGTACCTTTCTCCAGAATATTACCAGTTGGTTCAGGATTTCCTCATTTGATTAATTGTTAGTTTCAGTTCAGCTTTGGAATGAATACAATGTGTTATTTGTGGGGCTGAGTGGGCTCCAAGCTGCCGCGCCTGGCAACGGGATATCAGAATTGGGTCAGACCCCTGTGGCGGTCTCGGTAGTCTGGTTCCTGAGCCATGTGGGTGCACCTTACTCATAGGTTGCAGGTGGCTAGTGCTAGAGCCTTAGGGAAGGAATAAGGAATATGTGAAGACTCGTGTGCGAGAGGATCTGGGTTTGATTTCCGGGCAGGAGGCGAAACGTTAGACAGGTTTCCTTGCTCCACACGTCTCTGTTGACCTAGCAGTAAGTAGGAACCCGCTTGTCAGTTGATTGGTGGATCGCTTTTCTGGGGGTAATAATCACTTCAATTGCACATTGTACCAATATTTGTTCCTTTAAGGGCCACAGCAGCAGTTCCGGCCGTGTTAGGCATCATTGATGTGTTTCAAGTACTACCATCTGTACTGAGGACGCAAACCTCCTTAAAAAGGTTTTTCCTTCCAAGTGCAATAATTAGTTGTTGAAGTCGAGCAGGATTTCATTAAACCTCCTGCTGGAACCCGCAGGGTTTCTGTGACGGACACTGAGTGCATCTTAATCGCGCGGAAATGTTAACTTTCAAAGCTTACAGACTGATTTGAAGCCGGGCCGAGTAACGGTTGGAGGGCGAGGGGAAGAGACATTTTGTTGTCGAGGTGAAACATTTATTATTTTTACCAGAAATCGTGGCTTCCTGGTTTAAAAAAAATTGGACAGATTATCCTCTAGATCTGCGCAGCGGTTTTCTCCATTGTCAGTTCATGTGCCATTTAGTGTAAAGACCACAGCAAGAACAGCAGCAGTTTGTGGTCAAATAAACTCCCTTCTCTTTTCAAGTAATGATGCTGGAGCTTTCATGTTCACCTGAACGCACAAACTTGGCCTCAGTTTAAGGTCTCATCTGAAGGACTGCACCTCCAGCACTCGCCCAGCTGTAGAGACAGATCTCAAATAAACCGAATGCCACACTGGGTTCCCAATGTTGGGCTTTTCAGGCTTGGAATGTGCCATCAGTGGTGACGTACCATCTATTTACCAACATTACCCATCAACTATGGGAACACTGTGGAGACGTGTGTAGGCATTGGAAGCGAGTTACCAGTGTGCCCACGCCATCTGCTCGCATTCTACTGACACTGTGGAAGATTTAATGAGCAATCAACAAATATTTCTGGAGCTAACATTTAATTGCAATCTCTGCTGGTTGATATTCTGCCGTGAAGCAACGTATCCACCTGCTGCTGCTCTTAATTATTCCATACCTAGGGGAACCTTCACTCGTCTCTGACTACTGCACTGTTTATCCGGCTCGTCTAAAGAGAGTGAATCATATTGTAACTCGAGTGGAATTCTAATGACAGAAGAGTGGACACGCTCTCATTACCTTGGCCGGTTGTAGGTTTGGGACAGAAGATATTAATCCCAAAGAGAACATTTATGCAGGATTTGCAGCTGCAATGATTTGCTGATCAGAGACTGGTGTTCATTGTAAACCAGCAACTTTAGAAATGTTAACGATAATTTTGGAATAAGAACAAAAGGACCTAAGAATGTGCGAGGCAAGAGAAAACTAACTTAGTTCACCTTCCAACTCTGTACTGTAGCCCGTGATATTATTTTCTAGCAGAATAAGAATGTTTCTAGCAGAACGATACTGTTCTAACTGTAGTGTGCCAGGAAACTTGAGGAAATTGAGGTTTCTAAGACTTTTCTTTCCTGTGGGATTGGCGAATTTACTGCAGAGTGGATGGGAATGTTTAAGAGGGAAGCAGATAAATACTTGGCTAGACCAGGTTATCTATCAGAGGGCGTGGAAAAAAGGCAAGCAAAAGGTATTATGCTACGGATCAGTCATTGATCTAAAAAAACGGCAGAGCAGTTTCGATGAGCCAAATGGGTTACCCCTCTTCTTAATACATCAATGTACTCCTCAACCTACTGCATTTGTTAAAAATCTTAGCGAGCTGCATTCATGTCATTAAATATCGAGGAGAAATTTCAGTAGGTTTCACCGAAGCTGCAGTAGATTTTCAATGAAATGAAGAGAAAATCATTCAGGATAAGCAAATTAGGCACGGTGGGACATTGCCATGTTCTGTTGCTTTCAGAACTATTTTGGAATCCAGCCAAGACGCCCGAGACAAAAGTCACCTCTATCTTTACCTGGAGCAATCTCATCAGCATCAATCTGCAGAACAAAAGTGCACATAATTCAACGGTGATTGACAGCCTTTGAGAGACCAGGGAAAGCGGATATGGAAAGTAGAAAATGTAATCCTAGTTCAGTAGCAAAGAGACTTTTATGGAACAGAACAGAAGAATCTTTTGTGAGATGTACCTGACCGAGGAATAATTGTCTCTGGCCATGGGACCTCGATTATTCATTCAATTAGTGAATAGCTGAAATTATAATAACGATTCTTGCATTTGATAGCATCACAACTATGCCCCGAATCTCTGGAACTCTCTGCCTCACCCCCTCTTTACCTATCTTTAAATCTTACCTGAAGATCTACCTCCTGGACCTTGCCTACCGTCACCCTCCCCTCCTCCTCATCAAAACAGAAACAATAATCTGCTACAAGGCAAAATAATAATGCCATCTGTGATAATAGGTAATGATAATTTGGTCACTCAATCCACGACTGTTTGTGGGGACGCTGCTGTGCGCATTTAGTTGCCGGGTTCGCCCACAAAATATACAGACAGTTCACTTTACAGCGTATCCTGTGAAGTGCTTTGAGACGTCTTGAAGACATGATAAGGCGGTGTATCAAATGCTATTATTATTATTTGAATGTTTAACAAATAACACTTTGTGTTATTTCAATCTTATTTCAGTGTGTGACTATGACAGTGTTGATTAGGATTTATTGTTTGCACATTGGCCAGCTTATGTTTTTCATCCTTAAACATTTCAGGTTGAGCCTTGGCTTGACAGCTAAATAGCAGCGAGGAAGAAATCTCATTAAATGCCCGAGAAGGTGTTTGACCGCAGGAACCAGCTCAGGGTAATGAGACTTCTTCTTCATTCCAGTCAAGCGTACGGTTAGTAAAACATCCGTTTCAATTTCAGGATGTCTTAACAATGATGACACTGGGTTGATCAGCAAAGGTCAATTCCGTTCCATTTGCAAGTTATGAGTGACAAGGTGTGCTGCCTTATTAAGGAGGCTTTGGGTTGAATTTCCAAGCTGTACATTATTTACGTTAAATAAATTCAGCAGTTTAGTTTGAGGACTACAGTAAAGCAGTCTGTGTCAATGCTTGTGCAAAATTCCAACACTGTGTTTGAAAGGGGGAAAAAAAAGAATGCTGTTAGTTAATTAGTTAATTAATTAGTAATTGAAATTGAGCTACTGATCAGCCCTGGTGTAATAGAATGGTAGAAGAGGCTCCATAGGCTGAATGGCCTACGCCTGTTCCTATATTGAAACCTGTTAAAACCTTTATTGATTGTTTGGGAAGAACCGGTCGTTGGTTTACTCACTGATTCCCGTACCTTTTAACAGCAGCGATTGTTTACCACTTGTCCTTTCGTCCTCAGCACGAGTACAAATGTGTAGACAAGAGCCAGGCATTTTCACTTGGAAAGAAATTTGTGTTGTGAGCAGCTTCGTCTAGCTAGAGGGCACAGGAGTAAGAGTCTTAGAATGTAATAGATATTTGTTAGATCAGGGTATTGAGGGATACGGGGCAAGGACGGGTAATTGGATTGAAGTACAGATCAGCCATGATCTTACAGAGTGTTGGAACAGGCTCGAGGGGCTGAATGGCCTCCTCCTGTTTCTAGGTAACTGGTTTCTTCTTTCACAGTGTTACTATCCCCAGCTGACTGTTTATTTCAATTCAACTCGATTACTTTTACCTTATAATAATCCTTGCATTTGATATTGGGCCTTGTTACGAGACGTCTCAAAGCGCTTCACAGAATATACTGTAAAGTGGTTGGAGCCCCTTTCAAACTGCGAAGAATTCACAGACGGCTTTGGGCTCCGTTTTACATTGAGATGCACTCAACAAACACTCCTCACTTCTGACTAACCTTTAGTTGTTAGCTTGATTGTGAGGTGTCCTTTTGCAGTGATTGCCTTAATCCCTGCACACCGCCTCGATACAAAATGTTCTTTGAAAGTCCTCAATATATATTTACTTGGGTGTCGTGGCTGTGGTCGACACACAGACAATGCAGAGACTGCGAATTCTCCGTTCTACAAAAGAAACATTACCACTCAGTAAATTATCCTGAGAGACGATTGGCAATGCAGAATTAGTCTGGAGATTGTATTATTAAACCAGTGATCAGATCCGCTGCTGGAGTTTTTAACTTGATTTATTCTAAATAACTGCAATTGAGCATCAGATTGCATCAGAATTTCTAAGGCAGTAATGTCCTTAGTGACCCTGGCTGTGTTTCACTCCAACCTCTTCCATTATCAGAACCAGCCCAATGGTCACCACAAAGGTGATAATAAATATATTGTACATATATGTGGAGTCCGGTAGCTCAGTAGTTAGAGCACTCGCCTCGCAAGCGAGAGGACCTAAGTTCGATTCCCAGGCAGGACAAAACATTGGGCAAGTTTCCCTACTCCACACACACACACGCCTCGGTTTACCCAGCAATAAGTAGGAACCCGGTTGTTAGTCAATTGGCGGATCGCTTTTCTGGGGTTATAATCCCTTNAAAAAATAATATGGTCACTCAATCTACGACTGTTTGTGGGACATTGCTGTGCACAGTTGGTTGCTGCATTTCGCCCACAATAATCCTCCCTGCAATAGGTAGTGAAGCTGTTGTGGTTTCTGTCCATCTTCATATTAAACCACCTCCAGAGTGTAGTTGCATTGTTGGCCTATATAGGGTCCATTTACAATCAGATTGTCCATCTGCAATCTGTTACATGGTTTAGTTTTATTTCCAATAGTTCCATCGGAATTTTTAATGGAGCAAATTTTTTTTTTGGGGGGGGGGGTGGGAATAAAGCAGTTGTGATTACCTGTCGTTCTCCTTCTGTAACACAAAACTTTAGTGGCCTTTACAGAACCGCATTGAAATGCTTAAAAGAGCAGTCAGGATTCTGACACCCAACGTACGTGTGGGCAAACAGGTTTGGAGGTTTGATCAAACTGTCAGAGCAGCCATTTTGCAGTGAAAGCAGGTGGAATGACACATTTAACGCACAAATTGCATTGCCGCCACCTGGGTTCCATAACTGACATACAGCCCTTCACGTCAAACCACAGGAGATGCAAACGGGAAAAATGGTCAGAAAAAAAAAATCATTTTTGTTTCATGAACAATTTTTGGTTCACAAATTCAGTCGTGAATTGGGCGACCAAATTATTACTGTTGTGTTTTTTTTTTGAAGGGATTATTACCCCACGGGAAAGCGTAAACAGCCGTGTGGAGTAAGGAAACTTGCCCAACGATTCGCCCGGCCCGGGAATCCAACCTCGGTCCTCTCGCTTGAGAGGTGAGTCCTCTAACCACTGAGCTATGGGACACTACTTGAACACAGGTAAGCTTGTTTATATTCATTTGATGGGAGGATTGTCTCTGGTTGTTTTCATGGTTTTGGCAGCTGGCGTTAGCGAAACCAGGAGAAGTACAAGCGCAGTTTGGTTAAGTGTAGTGAGTGTATGTTTAAGCGTTCCCTGATGCTAACCCACATGAAGGGCGTACATAAATGTCGTTGTTGTTGAATATTACTGAACTGTGATGGTCATGAAATGGATCTTGGTTCTGTCAAATCGAGAGTGACAGTGCAGAAACCTTCCCTTGTCTTATGTTCCATTCTTCGCACAACTTTCTTCTCAGAAAACAAACCAAAGTCGCTTTATTTTACATGTTTGACTTTGTTGCCTGTGCACCATTGCAACAGTGACATTAATTCAAGTGAAAGAAACGGTAACAGATGCAAAAGGATAGCAGATGCTTTGAGACACGATCCTGCACAAAGGCTCCGTATCACTACATGTTGCTGCCTTTGCTGTCATTGAAGTAAGACAAGGTGGCACGTTAATCAGACAGAAGTAAAAATAAATCAGCCGGTTAAATTTGTGGTAGGAATCGCTCAACAAGATTAGGTATCAGGTATATCTGCTGATTCCGTTTTGTAAGTAACGATCAGATTCATTTGAGAAAGAAAAATGCATGTGCGTCTCTCGACACGACTGATGCTCGCAACAAAATCAATAATTACCTATAATTAAATATTTTTCTGCAATATTTCGGACTCCTCAGCTCACCTGTTGGTAGATTCCTCTTGTGTAATCTTTCTATGAAGTGCAATCCTGTAGCACAGTGGTTAGTGGGCTCACATCACATCACAAGTGAGAGGACCCGGGTTCAATTCCCTGACGGGGTGAAACCTTAACCAAGTTTCCTTGCTCCACGCACACGCCTCTGTCTCCCTCGCAGTAAGTCGGAACCCGGTTGTTAGTCGATTGGTAAATGGCTTTCCGAGGCTAATAATCCCTCAAAAAAAAATTGGTCTCTCAATCCACAACTGTTTGTGCACAATTGGCTACTTAAGATTCGCCCACAAAATATACAGTCAATTGACTTTACAGTATAGTGTGTGAAGCGCATTGAGACGTCTCAACACCATAATAAGGCGCTCTATCAAATGCGAGAACTATTCTTATTCTTATTAATTGCTCTTTCGTGTGCAGTGGAAATGACTGAACCACAGAACGAAACTAAAGATACCATCTTTCACACAAATTTTCCGTAGCTGATATGAACATCTGGGGGAATCTAACACAACTCTTACATTATAAACGAAGAAGCCGGTTGACCAGTAAATAGATAGAGAGGCTGTTCTGTTGCCTGATTTGATGCATTGGAATGACAGGCTCATTTCTCACCTGAATAACTCTGTGGATGGAAACCTGCCGTGTGAAATGATAACTCTGATAGCTGCTAGAATTGTCAGCTTTCATCATTGACATCTGACGACCTGACCAGAAATCCCTCTTCTCTGTGATATCGTCCATGCAATTTATTATCGGCTTTATAATGAGGAGAGGGAAAGTCAGGCATTTTACAGCACAATATTAATAAGAATAATCCTTGCATTTGATACAGCGCCTTATCACGTCTTCGAGACGTCTCAAAGCGCTTCACAAGAGAATTGACTGTAAAGTGAATTAACGATATTTTGTGGGCGTAACGCGGCAGCCAATTGCCCACAGCAGCGTCCCACAAACAGTCGTGGATTGAGTGACCAAATTATTATTATTATTGTTAGTAAAGTAGTGAAGCGGTTATTTTTTGAAGTCGTCAAAAAATTGTGGTCTGGTTTTTAGTCAGCAGCCTTGCAGTATTGTCCGGGAAACAATTAAGTCCAGGTTCCACAACAACTAATTCACAGAGCGTTATTTTCTATCACACACATTTGGTACAGTCTGTGCTTTTTTTTTACCCACAGCATCTCATGCCTCCATTCAGCTGTGACTATCACTTAAGAGAACGCACTATTGGACCAAGAGACATTTAATTTCCTAAACCTCCCGACTCTCCCTGACTTGTGTCTTTTTTTTCCTCTCTAGTTTTTGTTCGCTTGTCTGCTTTTCGTCTCCTTTGCTGAAGGCACTGACTCACGCAGGGATATGAAGAGGTTTATTCGTTGGATGAACCTGGAGTGTGAGTGTCAGCTGATTGATCAATTGATCAGCTCAGCACAACACAGACCCACAGCTCAGCTTCACTTCCTAATAACCCCACAGGAACTGTCCTTATAGGGCTACGTGGATAGCGAAACACACATCAATATAAATACGTATCAATAAAGATAGTCATGTTTTATATTTATGAATATGAATAAATATAAATAGCGTCAACAAGAAATCACTGTTGCCTTTTATACAACGGAGTGTGTTTCTCACAAGTTGATTTGTTTTGGCCATTTTCTATCGATATCTTTAGGTAGCGTAATCCATAATATGTATTCATTTTCTGTTCCTGCTATTAGATTTTCTATCTCTTTAATACTCTTTAATCGGGCAAAACATCCAGTTGGGTGAGCAAGAGAACATATGATCCCATAAACAAATACAGTTCAATCATAGAATCGTAGAATATTACAGCACAGAAGGAGGCCATTCGGTCCATCATGCCTGTGCCAGCTCTTTGGAAGAGCTACCAAATCAGTCCCACTCCCTATCCATATGGAAACCCGTGTTAACTGGATTAAAAGCCCGATGAAGCTCGCTAAACAGCATTATTCTATCAATGGCACTTTCTAGTAAATCACCGTGAAAAGGCTAGTTTCTGAGCAGAAGGATTGAGATTGATAACGCAACCTGGTAAATGAGTGTTTGGTAAGTGAGGTATCCAGGACAAATTCTGAATGTGTTTCATTTCAGATCACTGGAGACTCATTTCAGAATGAGCAAGCTCACTGATTGAATAGAATGGACCTGTTTTCCTACACGGACTGTGCTCTTTCCAAGATATAACCGTGCGTGCAGTCTTCATTAAATATGACCGTAATGAACATGATCTAACCCAGGACATACGAGGCTGATTTGATCAGCAGGAAGGCAGAACTTTTAATTTCTTACATTATAAAAAGATCCTGTTTCATTTTAAAACCTTCATTGGTCACTAATGTATTTAATTTGAAATCTGCGCTCCCGACTCCATCGTTGCCCTGCCAGATGGCTCCCGCAGCTCTCTGTGATCGTGAGAGAAGAGAAGCTTTATCGTTGGGATCTATGCCTTGTTTGTACAAGATGCTGCGTTAAGGAGACCTGTAGCTCAGTGGTTAGAGCACTTGCCTCGCAAGCGAGAGGTCTGGGTTTGATTCCCGG
This sequence comes from Callorhinchus milii, assembly GCF_018977255.1. Classification (NCBI taxonomy): domain Eukaryota; kingdom Metazoa; phylum Chordata; class Chondrichthyes; order Chimaeriformes; family Callorhinchidae; genus Callorhinchus; species Callorhinchus milii. The sequence continues at coordinate 1,461,413 of NW_024704754.1, read as the reverse complement.
GCAGAGCAAAACATTGGGCAAGTTTCCTCACTCCACACGCCTCTGTTTACATAGCAGTAAGTGGGATCACTTTTCCAGGGGTAATAATCCCTTCACTAAAAAAAATAATAATAATTTGGTCACTCAATCCACAACTGGTTTGGGGGCAAAATATCCAGTCAGTCCACTTCACAGTATATTCTGTGAAGCATTTTGAGACGTCTCAATGACATAAGGCACGATATTAAATGCAAGGATTATTAATATATGAAGCGCATAGAGACATCTAGACGACACGATAAGATACTAATCAAATGTAAGGAATATTATCAAAAAAAATTGGGGAGGTTATTTAAGAAATTGTTCAAAGAAATAATAGCTCCTTTTTCCTTCCGCTACAAACGTTTATAATTGCCTTGAATCAATACAGAAGAAATGAAGCCACTAATCTTTATTTTGCAAAATAATAAAACAGAGATGCAATCCAGATTTTTACTCTTTCAATGCAATTTGATTGAACATGTACAAATGAATAATAACATGTGCCTTTCCCAGCATCTCTAAATACCGCTTTCAGCTATAACTTCTGTGCGGGAACACATTAAAAGAAGCTAATAAGATTCCCAGAGGATGAGTGCACATTACAGAGCTTTGAGGTTCTGTTTTATTCATCTATTTTGAAGATGATGTAGAATCCACAGCCTTGACTTGGGGCTTGAAGCCTCTTAACTTAGAGGCGAGAGTGCTACTAACTTAGCCAGGCTGGGAACAGGGAGAAAGATCGGGCTTACTACAGATCTATTCCAAACCAAAGTAAATCCCTCTGCCATTTCCTTCACTGGAAATAATAATCCCTCCAAAACCAAAAACAATAATAAATTGGTCATTTTCAATCTACGACTGTTTGTGGGACGCTGCTGTGCGCAATTGGCTGCCGCGTTCGCCCACAAATATACAGTCAATTCACTTTACAGTATATTCTGTGAAGCGCTTTGGGATGTCCTCCTGACGTGAAAAGCGCTATATCAAATGCAAGGATTATTATTATTATCTTATTACTGTCCGCTAAAATAGAATATTAGCTGTAGGCTGCCTTGAAGCGGTTGTTTTACTGGTTCAAGATGTTGGCATTAAATGGATGAGATCTCGCCTGCAAAATATAGTCAATTCACCTTACAGCATATTCTGTGAAACGCTTTGAGACGTCTCGTCCACGTACAGCCGTGAAGTGAATGACCCAATTTTATCCAGGACTGATCAGACAGAGATCAATCCATTCAAATGTTTGCTTGACGCAGCCTGGACTAGAGATCTAGGGTTCTGACTCTCTTAGTAGACCTGCGTTCCTGTCCTCAGCTGTGTCTGTGTTGACCTCTCCACGGACCCTGGTGAATATGATGCTTCAGTGGGAAATATCAATCTGGTTTTTGTGCCTCTAATCATTTTAGCTGCTGGAAGCAATTTCCAATCACTTCCACAGTACAAATGAACATTATAATTCTCCTCTCTGGCTATATATCCCAGCCAGCTTGTCTAATTGCTCCTCCACATAGCCTGATGTTGCTAATGACTGCTGCGCCTGAAAAGCCTCCAATAGGGCACATTTTTGGATGCTGTTAATTTCTGTAAAATGAGGGTTTTACCAGTAAGAAGACAATTGGAGGCTCACTGATGTTTATCCACATCAGAAAATTTGGATAAAACAATGATTTTATTTGGACAAAATAATAATTTGTTCACTCAAATCACGGCTGTTTGTGGGGACACTGCGGTGCGCAATTGGCTGCCGCCTTTCGCCCACAAAATACACAGTCAATTCACATCACTGTATATTCTGTGAAGCGCTTTGAGACGTCTCAAAGACCTGACAAGGCGCTATTTCAAATGCAAGGATTGTTATCTTATGATATTGGTGTTTGTGTGGCATTGCTGTGTGCAAATTGGCTGCTGCTTTTGCCTACAGACACAGTCACTACACTTCCCGTTTGGAGGACAGGAAACTAAAGTCCAGAAGTTATGAAGGTGGCTGCCAGCTATTGGGAAACCACCAGAACGTGTCTGCTTACAAATGTCTTAACTTGCACAATTAGGTCGTTCTTTCCTCCTCCACTCACTGGTTACGCAAATGGGGGAAACAGCAACAACAACAACAACAACAAATGGGGGAAAGTTTTGGAGACGGTGATAATAATCCTAAACCTTGCATTTGATACAGTGCCTTATCATGTCGTCGAGACGTCTCAAAGCTCTTCACAGAATACACTGCATATTGTTATATACACACCCACACCATGCGGACACACACACACACACATATACACGCAAACACGCATATACACGCAAACACACCCACACAGAAAAATCACCAAATTCCCCAAACCGTTTTACACATGGAGTTTTGAAACGCACAGTTCAGTTACTGACTCAGGTAATGGCCTGTCGTAGAGCATCCCGATGTAAGTTCACACCCTGGATCCCAGGAGTGAAACAAATTCAACTGATTGTAATCACTGGGAATTATCGAGCTTCAGAACGTATCACGTTCTCCTGGAGCCGTTCGTGTGGAAAATAAATATAGTGTTGCATGTTAGAAAGGTTTCTCTGACTGTACGAAGCCCTGGTGAAGAGAATTTATCGATGACCTCCACAAAGTCAAAGTCAGGAAAGCGTCCCAATCGTGGCACGGATGAGAGATGAAAGCTAAAATAGCGCAGAAGAGCAAAACTAATAAGTTAATTAATAATAAATTAGGAAAACTAATAAATATTTTGTTTCCCCCACAAACTACACAGCCGATTCACTTTGCGGTAATATTGTGTGAAGCGCATTGAGACGTCTCGAAGATGCGATAAGGCGCTGTATCAAATGCAAAGATTATTATTATTGTTGTTGCTAAAGGGGTGAATTGCATCTTGTTTGGACGTTTACTACTGGTCTGTCCTTGCAATTGTCTGAGAGTATCCTCTCCGGTGAGTGACAAATTAGTTCTGTCACTTCAATCGTACCGTGAGACCTGGAGCCAAGGCATTTACTGTCTCGCTTTTTTTCCAGGTGACTATGTTTGATCTTAACTCAGTGGCTAATTTGTGTCAATGGCGTGGCTCACACATCATCAGAGAGAAGCATTCAAAGGTGTAATCCATCAAATAAAACATGATCTTATTGATCAGATTCCAGGTGTGCACTGGAATCCACGAAATAAATGCTTTGCACTGGTGTTAATTCTGAATCACATTTACCCAACTCGAATAATCTTTTCACTGCGTATCTCAATCAGCTCTCCGTCAAATGTCTGCTCTGTATAAATCACATTTCTGGGGTGTCCTAAAGCTGCTCCATGTAGAACTTCGCTCCGAATAAAAATCACAATGTAAACGCAGAACAGTTCCATGTAATCGCACACTCAGTGAATATCGGTGTTGCAATAATGTAGTATCTTGGCTACAGTTAATCCCAGATCTTGCCGTCTTTAGTGGGGGTTGGGGCGGGGGCAGTTGGGGGGACTTTGAGGACAGTCGTGACTCTTGCTAGGATTTTCCGCTAGAAAAGTTGAAGGTGACCAGAATGTGTGCCACAGCCACAGCCCCATCAGCAGGTGATACCAGAACGTCAAACCTCTGTTGCTCTTCAGACGCTTGTCATTTAATTCTGATGGATTGTTGCAAAGCGGGACTTTGAACCCCACCGTAATTGAGTTGATATCCAATTACTAAAGATTTTTTCCTGAAGGCAATATGTTAATCAAGTGAGGCTTTCCCTGCAGGTAAAGGCCTGGTTCAGTGAATTTGAAATAAATATCAATTAGCCAGTTGTACACGATAGCTTCATTGCTATCTACATCTCTTCTGAAGCTTCGAAAAATTATCGGAAGCAAATAGTTATGAACGCACGATTGCTTCAGTTAGCGTCTCAGTATTGTAAACGCCTTCAGGAGATGATACAGACATATTTATGTGTTGGGAGCTAGTGTTGAGATCGAGATCAGTATGTGAATGGCAGGTAAACCATGGACTTCACTTGTACAGGTCACCTGTGTAGTTCTTGCTCTGTGTTTGCTTGTTGGTGTGTGTGTAACATTCACATTCGCGCAAATGTTCATTAGATTCACCTACAAATACACAGTCACTGCACTTTACAGTGAAATCATGTCAAGATGTTTCATCAACTTGATAAAGCAACAACAACAAATTGCATTAACATAGCTCCTTTAATGTCGGGAGGATATCCGAAGGAGCTGATAAAAGCACTATATCAAATGAAAAAAATGCAAATTGTAAGATTATTATCATTATTGTCAATGTTTACTTCCTTACCAGTGCAGCCGGATTTAAAATCTGCTATTGTCTTCTCTATTCCTTCATAGTCAATTAATCCCTTCCGTTTTTGACCAGAAGATTGCTTTGGTATTGGGGAGGACATTAGTCACTGAGCTGCTGATGTTAATAGCAGAGTTCCCTCTGCTGGTAAAGATAGAATATGTTAAACAGATTTAAGAATTAAGCTGCATTTTAAATTTATACCAAAAAACACAATTTTAAGTAAAACTTTAAATGTTTGAAACCTTACCCTGTCTTCACTTTTCTTTTTCTTTCTTACAATTCCCAGTTTGCATTTTGCGGTTTTGTGTGTGTGTGTTTGCGTGTGTGTTTGTGTGTTTGCGTGTGTGTGTTTGCATGTGTGTGTTTGCGTGTGTGTGTGTGTTTGTAGGTGGGGGGTGTTTCTGGTTTATTTAAACATAGCAAAACTCACCTTACAAACTTATTTTGCAGCCAAATGAGCTTAGAGCCTAACCAGGTGGAAAGGTTGACGTGGCAATTTGTGATCTGAAATGGTGCCATGAATGAGAAAACACATTGAGTAAACTAGACTCCAGTGGTTACTGTTGTCCACCTCAAGAGCATCTAAACCATCGCCTGGAAATGACACCCGAGTGATTTTGGCTCTTGCCTTGATTCTGAAATGTTTGTTTTGTACTTTTTTTCAAGATATAAAACCTCACCGTCCGTTGCTTGATTTGCTCTTGTCAGTCTCGCTCTGCCCCCGGCTTCTTACCCGTCTCGGATATGTTGAACCAGTTTTGTTTGTCCAGTGCTGTAGCTCAGTGGTTAGAGCACTCGCCTCGCAAGCGAGAGGACCTGGGTTCGATTCCCGGGCCGGGCAAAACATTGGGCAAGTTTCCTTACTCTACACAGATGCCTCTGTTTACTATCAGTAGGTAGGAACCTGGTTGTTAGTCGATTGGTGGATCGTTTAGGTCACCGTACAGTACAAAATAAATTTAAATAATTTGATCAGTCAATCCGATTTGTGGGACGCTGCTGTGCGCAATTGGCTGCCGCGTTTCGCCCACAAAATATACAGTTAATTCACTTTACAGTGTATCGTGAAGCGCTTTGAGACGCCTCGAAGACGTGATAAGGCGCTGTATCAAATGCAAGGATTTTATTTTTATTTTTTTTCCTTTATGGGCAAAATATGGGAAAACTATCGAGGATTTAAATGGGTGAAAATGGGAGAGAAAAAAAAAAAGCCTGTTTGCGCTCTGATAAAACGAGGAGATCGTATCACACGAAACACGCGAAAATGAGTGGTTTATTTGTAAACCGGAGCCATCTGCGGGTGAGCGTAAAAGTGACCGGAGTAATATTGGCCCATATTCAACCAACTCTCTCAATGCGAGGGGTGGAGATTTACTCCATCTAGTGGCTCAGGTTGGAGCTCAAGGGCAGTGGTGGTGAGCGCAGATTTCTCCTCACTGCCGCCAGACACTTTGAATTCCATTGGTTTTTTTTATATATATATATATACCCACATTGTAAATCTGAGCTCTTGGAGCTGTCACTGTTAGTGCAGGGGGCAAGGGAAGGATCGAGGGTAAACGAGGTTGCACCTCAGTCTGCTGAATGATGAGCCTCGCACTAACTGAGACAAAAACTAATGTTGATCTGTGCTCCCCCTTCAGCTCGCATGACCTTGCCAAACGGAGGGATTTGTCGAGCAGAGGGGTTTGCTTCTCACGCTTGGAAAAGGAGACGAGGTAGAAAATCCAAGCGATGATTCGATGGTCTCCAACAACAACAACAACAACAACTTGCATTCGCCCGCAAAGATATGCAGTCACTACACTTTACAGTGTATCCTGTGAAGCGCTTCGGGATGTCTCGAAGACGTGATACGGCGCTGTATCAAATGCAAGGATCGCTATAATAATTGTCGTGGTTGTTGGCATATTCCTCAGGGCGTATCCCTTCAGGTTGTTCCACACGTTCCACCCGTCTTGTAGGTTCTCAGTTCGGCGCAGTCACAAAGACAGCCGTCTAGATTCTGCTGGTCACCAGGAATAGATCAACAACAACACAACAACAACTTGCATTTATATAGCGCCCTTCACGTGGGGTAGAGTCCCAGATCAGCACGTGAATTGCATCAAGCTGATGAATCTGTTTGCCAGTATCTTGCTGTGCAATCACCTCCATCATCAATGCTACATACAATTCAATCCACATCCTTTATTCCTCCAGTGTTTTTCCAATTCCGCTTTGCTCCATTAGTTATATCAGTGACGTTGTGTTCGGAGGGGGATCAGATAGCGTTTCCCATTTGTCACGGTGAGCCACGGATGTGCTGTGAAGCTGTGCAGAATGATGGTGTGATTTTTGTGAGGCCTTGTGTCAACGCTGACTATTGCTCTCCTACGGCCACTTGGCAAATATAGCCGGGATCATCCAGGAACTGGAATTTGCTTCGTATTAACAGTTACCAGATTCACTCCGAGAAGTTGTGTCACGTCTTCAGGATGTCATGTCCTCTCACAGGCTGGATGTCAAGAGCTCTTGACTCAACAACAACAACTTGCATTTATATAGCGCCCTTCACATGGGGTAGTGTCCCGACTCGTTCAAATTGGGCATCAAGAAACTCATCCCATTTCTACACCATGAGATCAAACCTGCCACAGGTTGACTTGACTTTGTTTGAACCTTAAATGGTTTTGCCGTCTTTCACTTTTGCCTTTGTTCGGCGCTGACGTAATTGGCAACAGGGACACTGCTCTGTGTTTGTCCGGGTCTGACTTGTGTCTTGACATATTGCCTTCTGTTCGCAGCATGGATATGATCCTTCTGTCACATTGAGTACATTTTCTGTTTGAAGTGTTTGTGTAAGAGATGCACAATCTCTGTGGCTGCTGTGCTTTTGGGGATTGTTGGTAACGACACAGGGCCGTGGAGTAAATGGTCTTGACAAGTCAATCCTTTCAGCTACGTTGAACAACCTGAAAGTCGCTCTATCTTCAAAACCCTTCAGAGAATATCCGCGTGCTTACACTCAGATTGATAGGGCACTGTTACGTGCGCTGACAAGGGAATACTTTCAGTAAGAGTACAGCAGATGGCAGCATCTTCAAACGGATTCATTCAGTATTCCGAAGTGGAGTCCTGTAGCTCAGTGGTAGAGCACTCGCCTCGCAAGCGAAAGGACCTGGGTTCGATTCTCGGTCAGGTCGAAATGTTGGGCAAGTTTCCTTACTCCACACGCTTCTGTTTACTCAACAGTCAGTAGGAACCCGTTTGTTAGTCGATTGGTGGATCGCTTTTCCGGTGGAAGTAATCCCTTCGAAAATAAATAATAATAATTTGGTCACTCGATCCACGGCTGTTTGTGGGGACGCTGCTATGCGCAATTGGCTGCTGCGTTTCGCCCACAAATATACAGTCAATTCGCTTTACAGGTGTATCCTGTGTGAAGCGCTTCGAGACGTCTCGAAGACGTGATAAGGCGCTGTATCATATCAAATGCCAGGATTGTTATTATTTATTATTATCTGTTTCCAAACGTTTGATTTTACAACTAAAAATAAGCCGAGCCGTGCCAAATCCAAATTCATTCTGATTTCCAGTGCGCGAATGCAGCCGTGATTAGGAAAGATGCACTAGAATAGCAAGTAAAATTTGCACACAAAAGAATATTCACTCCGATTCAATCAGAAAGTAAGTGCGCAATGTCAGGACTGATTAAGATCACCCGGTGGATGGTTGCCCATATTTTATTTCGAGAGTGTAAAGTATAATAATTGAAACTCGGGAAAATAGCAGAGTTGTTTCGCAGTCACAGCACGTTGTATTATTCTGGAGAGAATAAGGTCATTGTTTACCAAATTTATGTTCAATCTCTCCAGTGCCGTTACTCAATCCCTTGCCAAAAAAAAATCGTAATAATTTGGTCACTTCAATCCACGTCTGTTTGTGTGGGACGCTGCTGTGTGCATTTGGCTGCCGCGTTTCGCCCACTAAATACGCGGTCAATTCACTTTACAGTATATTCTGTGAAGCGCTTTGAGACGTCTCGAAGACATGTTAAGACGCTATATCAAATGCAAGGATTATTATTATTGTTATTCAATAAATTCCTGGGTATTTATAGGAAGAGAGGATTGTGCGTGAAGAGAAGAGGCAACAGATTCAATTCAGAAGAAGGTAAGTGTCAGTCCAACAATCTGTGCGACAAACACTTGGACTTGTCAGAGATTGAGTAATTGCTGATCAGTCATTCATTGTTCATTCATGTTTCTGCCTGAGTTGATACCGGCACAGTAATACTGTACAGCCCTATTATAACGTGCTTCACTATAGTGCTAATTCACTTGTTACTGTGTTCCGGGACACTACCCCACGCAAAGGGGTCTATATAAATGAAAGTTGTTGTTGTTGTTGTACTGGATGTGGTTACACCTTGGACCCCATTCGAGTCAAATCTGCAATTGTGTCTCACTGTGTGGGATTTAATAGATAACAAGGCTCCGCTACATAACTATAATATAAAGACTACCACTGATCTTCAGATCAGTCAAGGTAGCTGTGTTCAAAAGAGTTGAAACATTTGTACAACATGCGAAAATAACACTTCCTCCAATTAAATACAATAGACAGTTACATGTTAAAACTTTCAACATTTTCAACTCAACAGTAAAATCTCCTGCCATTGTTATGAACACAATAGTGCGCTGCTGGACTGAATAATTAGTTTTGTTTTCAGGGAAGACTGAGGCATACGGCACGTTGGGAAGTTTTGCAATGTTTGACAGGTTGACACCTCAATGTAAAAATGACAAGGTTGGTAGTTCCCTTTCTCCGAAGCTCTCTCCTTGTCACTTTGCGGAAATGTTAAATTATTCAATGAATTGGAAATGTGAAAATTGGTTTAACATCCTGATGTACAAATACCTGCATGTTTTTCTGCTGTTAAATATTTCAAAATAAATGGGAGAAGAGTTTTTCACTAATAAAATATGAATAATTACTGTCGCTCATACCGGATTGTTATTTGTTGCTTGTTTGAGATAATAAAGACTCAACAACAACAGCAATTTACATTGGTATAGAGCCCTCCATGCAGGGTAGAGTGCCTTCATGCAGGGTAGAGTAGACAGAAGTGTAGTGACTGTATATTTTGTGGGTGAAACATGGCATCCAATTGCACCAACGGTTGTGGATTGAGTGACCAAATTATTATTATTATTATTTTATTGAAGGGATTATTACCCCCGGAAAAGCGATCCGCTACTTGACCGGGTTCCTACTTACTGCTAGGCGAACCGAGGCGTGTGGAGTAAAGAAACTTGCCCACCCTGCCAGGGATTCGAACACAGGTCGCCTCGCTAGCGAGACGAATCCTCTAACCACTAAACTACAGGACTCCACAACGAGAAGCATTGCTGCAAGAGCTGGGAGTAAATCACCTGTCTACCAGCTTGGATCTAGCAGGTTCAAGGTGAATGGAGAACCAGAGCAGAAAACAAAAAGGGAGTTGACTTTTCAAAGCAATTCTGCTTAGTTTAAAGGGAGCAGCTGGACCTATATCTTGATGGCTGTGTTTCCGTGTTCAGTTGGAGTTAGATCAAATACACAGGAAATCACATTACTCACTAATGCACAGCTAATTTATGCTGCAAGAACTTTTAATGAGATTTGACAATCATCTGCGTTACTCCCTGATTAGAATTCCTAGTTGCCAAAAACATTTTTTTTCTCTCCGAGTCTCACAAAATTAACAAAGAGCTCAAGATTTAGCTTCAAGTCAGCACGTTGTTCCCTTCAGAACACGTCTTTATACACACAAGCTGCCTGGCAATCGGAGCATTGTGTATATTATCTGTCTGAGACTTTTACTTGTGAAATAATGAGATAACACTGATCATGTAATTTAGAATAAGAATACTTGCTTTTGATACTTTATCACGTTGGGATGTCTCAGTGTGTCACAACATTTTCTCCTGCTCATCAATCAGTAAACTTATAATGAGTATCTTGCAACTTTTATTCTTTCAACAAGACATCTTCATTCATCAAGATTGATTGTGCTGAGGAAACCTGAATAGTATAAGTCCCATCTCCCCTCTCATACTGAACCATCGTCTCCTTCTATTGGATACGTAGTTAAAAGCCACTAGTCACTGCTATACTTTTCCAACTTGGGCAGAATCTAAATATTACTCATTTGATTTTGTGTACGTCCCATAGGTCCTTAACAATAACACTAATAATCCTCACATTTGATATAGAACCTCAAAATGATTCACAGAATATACTGTAAGTTTCCTTACTCCACACACCTCTGGTTACCTGGCAATAAGTAGGCACCCGGTTGTTTAGTCGATTGGCGGATCGCTTTTCCAGGGCTAATAATCCTTTCAAAATAAAAATAAAGGTAATGATTTGGTCACTCAATCCACGGCTGTTTGTGGGGACGCTGCTGTGCGCAATTGGCTGCCGCGTTACGCACACAAAATACACAGTCAATTCACTTTACAGTGTATTCTGTGAAGCGCTTTGAGAAGTCTCGAAGACGTGATCAGGCGCTGGGTCAAATGCGAGGATTATTAAAGTGTAGCGACTGTATATTTTATGGGCGATTTCACACGGAGGTGGAGGAGGGAGATGGAGGAGTGGAGGAGGAGAGGGCAGGAGTTGAAGGGTGAGTGATGAGCAACGAGACAATTAAAAAAAACAGTGGAACTGAAGCAGTATATGAACTGATGTCAAATTCTAGAAAGATCATTAAGAAGTGCCCTGAATGTCAGTGTCTGCGTTGAGCGCAGCATTAAAAATGTTCATAAAAATTGAATTAGCCCCGTGCACTACTCAGCAATATATTCTAAGGTAATTCATACCCTGAAGTGATCCTAAAATGCAGTCTCAATCACAGGATATGGACACTGTTCGCAACCGTGTGATCCTGAGTCTCTATGTCAACTGAACTCTTTGAGGAGATTACAGCACTTCTAATCACTCTCGGATATTCGTTGATAAACCTGAGTCTTCCCCCCCCCCACGTCATCGCAATCTCCGCCCAGCTCACCTCTAACTGGTTGGAGTCATTTATTTAAGCCTTTCAACTGCGCACCGGCCAGTGAAAATCGGCTGAGTGGTTGAAATAATACTAATAATAATACTAATAATAATCCTTGCATTTGACACAGCGCCTTATCACGTCGTCGAGACGTCTCAAAGCGCTTCACAGAATATACGGTAAAGTGGATTGATTGACTCTGTATTTTGTGGGCGAAACGTGGCAGCCAATTGCGCATGGCGGTGTCCCACAAACAGCCGTGGATTGAAGTGACCAAATTCGTCTCATTATTATTTTTTTACAGTATATCTTCACTGTGTCGAACCCCGATTGCAACGCACCCCAGGTTTTAACGATCCCGATGGGCAAGACACGATTTTTTTTCCAATGGAAATCAGCCCAACAATAACAAACACTTAAACAGGATCGACTCAGACCATTCCGCCTCATACAACAGTGGAATTCAAGCTGAGGCGAATCGAAAGGTAACCTATTGCAGGGCAAATCCTTGTAAGACGTAAGAAACAGCCACAACCTGCAGATGGGGAAGGAGTGGGCAATGCATTCATTGCCTGATGTCACAACAACAACAAATTACATTTGTAACGATCTTTTCTGCCGGTTCCTTACGGTGAAGTAGTTGGCATTCAAACAGTTAATGGTGACAATCTGACTCAGCCAGGGGTATAATTTCAGGCTTTTAGGCTGAATATTATTTTTGCTAATTAAATAAAATGCACAGTTGGCGCCCTACACCATTGAACACCAAAATCAAGGTGCTTCCAGGGGCCATTTATTTCTTAATTCAATTTGAAATGTTTTGCGAGATGCTGAAGCCTTTTAGCACCGTAACTTTGCTAATAAGAGCAGATGGCAAATGCCGCATTCTTAATAATAATATAAAAAAAAACCTCGCATTTGATACAGCGCCTTACCATGTCGTTGAAACGTCTCAAAGCGCTTCACAGGATATACTGTAAAGTGTAGTGACTGTGCATTTTGTGGGCGAAAGCGGCAGGCAATTGTGCACAAGCAGTGTCCCCACAAACAGTCGTGGATTGAGCCACCCATTTTGTTTGGGGAATTGTTAGCCAGGATACAGGGAGAAACCCCCTTCTCTTTTTGAATCGTGCCATGGGATCTCCAACATCCACCCGTCTCATCCAAAGGACGTCACCTTCGAGAATGCAACACACCCCCAGCGCTGCATTGGGTGTCATTGTTGACAATGTGATTCCAAGTCCCGACTTGGGGGCTTGAACCCACAACCATCTGACTCAGAGGCGAGAGAGAGAGAGAGAGAGAGAGCGCTACCACTGAATAAGGCTGACTCACGTCTGGATAAGTCATAACCTATATAAAACTCGTAGGGAACCGCTGAACCCTGTTTACTGTCTTGTCCCAACGGGACAATAAATTCAATGAAACTCCAACCACATTGCCAACCTACTGCACACAGACACTGTTTATACCCTCGGGAAACCCAACATGCAGCTCTTTAAATGGAAATGAGTTTTCTGATTTTGGCTTTTACTTGGTTTTGTGAATCGATGACAGACTGTATTCCCTGAGCCTGCTGTATCTGTACAACTCCAACTGAACTTAATACTAAGTGAGATTGGTATGGTTACTTTGAACTGCTTATAAACCTACATCAGTCTTCTTTAATGAGGTTGCGGTGGATGCAGTTTTACGCTGTGCAATGCCCTTGGTCTTTTACCAGTTTGAGTCATTATTATTGTAAGCCGGGCTTTACAGCAACGTTAGGCTATGAATCAATTTGGAAGTTTGAGTACATTGTAATTTATGGCTCACATGTAGATTTGCCTCTATTTTAGCTGCTACAAACATTTCTGTTTACGGAGTTCTGCTTTCCAAATAAACAATAAATCTCTATCATTTTTGGGCCATTTAAAAAAAAATTGCCTTTTTTTTCCAATAAAGCCATTCGTCTCACCTTATTTGGATTATAGACACGTGAATTGCAGTGCCTTTCACGTTGAGAGGACACCTCAAAGCATGTCACGGGATTTACTGTGAAGTGTAGTGACTGTGCATTTAGTAAATTAGTAACGGAACCGAATACAACTTCCCTTTCAAAAAAAAAGAAGAATAATCTGGTCACTCAATCCACGACTGGTTGTGGGACACTGCTGTGCGCAATTGACTGCCGCCCACAAAATACACAGGCAATCTTTCAATATATTCTGTGAAGATCTTTGAGATGTCTCAATGAGGTGATAAGGCACTGTATCAAATGCAAGGATTAATATTATTAAATCCATCAAAACAACATTATTGGGGGTGTCTTAATTTGAAGATTCCTAACAGAATTTCGTATCAAGTTAATCCTCCAGGAGTCAGATGAACATCAACCAGATCATTCCTGCTCCAAAAATACATTATGCTGGAGTTTATTTCCCGTGGGTCAGGTTGACACACTTTGCTTTCCTTATTAAGGAATCTCATTAGAAATTGTCTCAGATTCCCCCATTGCTCACAGACATGTAGTTTGTGTCATTTGTAAACTCACAAATGTTAACAAGCTTCCGTGATGTAAACACCCTTTAATGGAATTAGCCGTTCTGTAACAATATTGACTTGGAAAGAAAAAAAAATTGCAAGGCCATGGGGAAAGAATGGGGGAGTGTGACGAATTGCGTAGCTCTTTCAAAGAGCTGGCACGGGCACGGTGGGCCGAATGGCCTCCTTCTGGGCTGTAGGATTCTGCGATTCTATAAATATGCTTCAAAGAATGTTTATTTTTAAACAAACGTAATTGTGCCACAAGGAAACCGTGTGCCTGATGCGGGTTTTTATTGATTTTTTTAAGTGAGTGAAAGAACTAAATCAACTAAAGGGCTTCGTTCAAATAGTTTGTATTCCCAACCTAACACTTAAACATCAACGTTTACAAGAAACCAATGGGAAGTTGAAACGTCTGCTTGTAATTACATACTTAAAATCCCGGTGCAATTTGAATAAGAGTGTATTTTTTTTCTTAATATGACACCATCTCTGTCCAGATGGATATTAAAGATCCCATGACACTATTTCACAAGGAGGAGTGTTTTTCCTATCGTCCCGGCCAACTGTAAAGTTTTTAAAAATAATTTTGTCCTCGCTTTTGGGGACAAAAAAATGTTATAGCTTGAAACCATATGCAACTTCTTCCATTTAAATCATGCTCTTCATGCAGGACAGCGTCTCTGAGCGCTGATATATTTTAATCAATAACGATAATAATTATAATAACCCTTGCATTTGATATAGTGCCTGGTCACGCCATTGAGACGTCTCAAAGCGCTTCACGGAATATTCTGTGGAGTGAATTGACTGTACATTTTGTGGGCGAAACACGGCAGCCAATTACGCACAGCAGCGTCCCCCACAAACAGTGGTGGAGTGAAGTGACCGATTTATTATTTTTTTGGGGGGGGATGTCAGTCAGCATTCACTGCAGTGCAAACTTTGCCCATCAGCTGAGATGATGGAGTTATAACCGAGTTCCTGAGGCAGCTGTGACTGACTTCATTTAGCCGGTCTTTGATGATGTATTTTTGCACTGTGTGTGTGTCTGTGCCAGAAATAATAGCTGAGGATCTTTGACATTTGCCACACCACTCCCTTTTCTAATGTGTTCATGTGCCAGCCAGTAATATCAATTTAATACTAATTCATAAGGGGTGTGTGTGTGTGTGTGTGTGTGCAATCTGGATCAACTGCTGTTTCCTAACTGCAGTTAATACGAATAAAACGACTGTTTTGTGGGCACGTCGCTGGGCGCAATCGGCTGCCGCGTTTCGCCCACAAAATACGCAGTCGATTCACCTGGAGACGTCTCGGAGACCTGATGAGGCGTGAAAAAAAAAATCCAAAGATTACTATTAATATTGTTGATTATCAGGTCCGGAAAGGGGAGACGGTCATCTTGGAGAGTGATGGAAATTATTAATCATTATTATTAGTGCTGCTGTCCAGACAGAACAATTTGCAATTAAAGTCTGTGTGTGTGTCTGTGTGTGTGTGTGTGTGTGTGGGGGGGGGGGGGGGCTCTCAAATCCAGTGGGTGCTTTTATTTGTGGATGTATAAAGAGGTGGATTGGGGGCCAGGCATTGACGTCAGCTCACAGGGGGTATAATGTGTTCATTTCACACACTGGATGTAAGGTGGCGCAGCATCGTGTTAGTTAACACACCACACAGTGATAGATGCTTCATGTGTAGGACTGATCCTAAAAGAACCATCTGCAGCTGGCAAGCTCTCTCCATCTCTCTGCATCTCCCTCTCTCTCCATCTCCATCTCTCTCTGTATCTCTCCCTCCCTCTCTCTGCATCTTTCTCTCCATCTCTCCATCTCTCTCTCTCTCTCTGTCTCTCCCCATCACTGGCACAGACCTGCATTTGAGTCCTGCAAAGGTAAGCTGGAGCTGGAGCTGGGTTACAGCTCTTGATTGCATTGCTACCTGCAAGAGTTAGTTCGTTTTGAGCAGAGATTTCTCTCTCCCTCTCCTACTCTCACAGACCAGGCGCTGTGTGTACTCTCTATACTCTGTGTGTGTGTATATGTGTATGTGTGTGTGTATATGTGTGTGTAATGCAGTGTTTGATGTTGCAGATGCTGCTGGTGCTGATGGGGAGCTTTCTGGTGGCTCTTTGCCTGGAAGTTGATGGCAGACGACCAGAGGTGACTAACAATGGCAATTTCCTGGATAACGAGAAATGGTTGAGTACAGTCTCTCAGTATGACAAGCAGCTCAGATACTGGAACAAATTCCGAGATGTAGGTACCTGAACACACACACACACAGACAGACAGAGGGAGAGAGTGAGACAGACACACAGACACACACACACAGAGGGAGAGAGTGAGACAGACACACACACACATAGACAGACAGACAGAGAGAGAGAGTGAGAGACACAGACATACACAGACAGACAGAGGGAGAGAGTGAGACAGACACACAGAAACACACACACAGACACACACACACACATAGACAGACAGAGAGAGAGTGAGACAGGCACACAAAAACACACAGACACACACAGACTGACACAGACAGACACACAGAGTGAGAGAGACACAGAAACACAGACAGACAGACAGACCCACCTGAGTCCCTGTGCTGTTCTGTACTGTACTGTAGGTCTTGTGTTCAGCCTTTTCTCATGGCCACACACTCTGAGGCTAATTCTGCAATAACAGGAGAGCAATAGAAATAAGGAGAGATGGTTTGAAATCATGGCTAATTTGAAGCAAAATGATAATTTAATTGTCCCCCCCACCCCCCCACCCCTGTACTGACTGACTCAGCTGTGGATGTAGCCTTGCTTTTTAAATTTTTTTTATATAGCATTTAGCATGTTAGTGGTTAGGCTAGAGTCATAGAGGAGGAGAAATCACTGGGTTTGGAGATGAGATTTTAATCAGATGGTGAGCAATTTTCTTTACTGTTTTCTCTCCCCCTTCATTTTAAATTAAAAAAAAATCATTTTCAAAGACTTGACTTGCAGAAAAGCGTTAATCAGGTTCATTTACTAGAAACCAGACCATGTAGACGAATAACAATACAGGGAGGATGGAGAAGGCTCAATTAAATCATAAGATTCTGTGGAATTAATAGACTGTTTCAGTTCGACAGTGTCTGACACATACTGTGTGTGTGACTTGGTTGTCTCCTTGTATAGTGAAATACTTTTTCTTAACGCATACCTAAAAGGGAAAGAAAGTTTCCCTCTTAAAATAACCGGTATAATGTGCCATCGTGTGCACTTAAATATACTTGAGTGACAACTGAGCTGTGATTTTTTTTTTGACTGGGCTGACCTGATAACTGGTGAGCATCCAGTTATCACCAGCCTTAAACAGGTGAGAGATCGCTTGTGCCTTGGATTCCCCTGTTCCTTCCTTGTAAACTAATCTGTTTATGCTATTGCTTGGGGGGGAACCCTCCTGTATCTATCTCCCTCTCTCTCCCATCCCTCTTTGTTATACTTCGTGGCTTAATAATAATGATAATAATCCTTGCATAGTCTGCACACGTCTGAAGCGCTTCACAGAATATGCTGTAAGGTGAATTGACTTGTACAAAATACACAATCACTACACTTTTCAGTGTATCCTGTGAAGCACTTTGACGTGAAAGGCGCTACGACAAACACAACGTTGTATTACGCTGGAATGGTTTTGCCTTTAGTAATTTTAGGCAGAAACAAAGGCTATACCCCACCAAATAAATGCTTCAGAACAAGTCACTGTCTATCAAATGTTGGGTGGTTGGAAGCAAAGTGATTACATGGCTATACGCTTGTAAGGGTTACGGATAATGTCACAAACTCCAACTGCATTTTAACCCTTCTTTGTAATGAAGTTACTGCCTTGACATCGCTTACGGTATTTCATAATGTATCTTCCAAATGTTAACGTGTGTTTTTATTCACTTCTTGTTTTATTTTTTGGTGCTGGCAAAAGAGATTCCCTCTATGCCCGGTGACCGGTGTCACCTCCGTGTCAATACGCACATGCTAATATTATTCATAATAATAATAATAACTTTTCCATTTCCTTTCATACTGGGAGGGTGCCTCAGAGCGCTTCACAGGAATTACTGTGAAATGTAGTGACTGTGTATTTTGTAGGTGAATGATCACGGCATCATAGAAACGTGTTGATCAGAATAATCAGTGATCGATTCTGTAGCCGGTTTAATAATAATCATAATAATAATCCTTGCATTTGATACAATGCCTTATCACATCTCAAAGAGCTTTGCAGAATATACCGCAAGGTGAATTGACTTGTGTATTTTGTGGACGAAACGCAGCAGCCAATTGCGCACAGCGGCGTCCCCACAAACGGTTGAGGATTGAGTGACCAGACTCCAGATAGTGATCTGAAAAGCCTTGTGAGAATTTCCATGAAATTACTTGAAGCTAAAATTCGGGCAGCAACTCGTCTGACTCAACAACTCTGGGAATTTCTTGTTGAACGTGTGAAAGGAATTGTAAATACACGTCACATTTTTTTCCGTTAAGACTATAAATCAGGCTTTCAGTTTAGACTGTTATCTTAGATTGCCAGGGGAAAGGCATTTTATATATCTTATACTAATAAAGACAAAGTGTCTGTCTGTGTAACCGACAATCACGCAATAACCGATTGACATAAAGACATGATTTATACCTCATCGGAAAGGTCTTGCATCTGGCAACGCCATGGGCATATTTTTGGGGGGAAATCTCCTATCATTGACGCGTTATATTCAAAAATGCTTTAACTAAGCCTCAAAAGATGAGATATGCATCTCTCTCTCTATTCTGCAACTACATAGTGACAGAGGAAAGCACACACGGTTCAGAGAGATACATCTACATCTGCAACAAATGTATGGCACTTTTTTCTGGTTGTCATAGGAACTAGAATCCTCCCATGTGGACAGACAGAGAGAAAGACTGAGATAGTGAGAGAGAGGGAGGAGCTAGAGAGAGAGCGAGAGAGAGAGGAAAGACTAAGAGTGAGACAGTGAGAGAAAATATGTTAAAGAAGTCCTTCCAAAAGGAGGCCTCCCCGCTGAGTATAGATAAAGACAAAATGTCTATCTGTGTGTCAATCTACATTCCAGATTGAATGCTTTGGTTGCAAGTGAAGCTGCAATGGGTACAGCTAGTATATATATATATATATGTAAAGGAACAACCATTTTGCTGGGTGCTATGTATGTGTAATGGACAGGTTTACTGCAGAAGATTGCTAAACTAGATTTCCTGGATAGAGTGCCACGATTTGTAATTATTTCACTTGAAAGTATCATCCAGTCCTAACGCCCAATTTGAGGCAAAGTTTGATTGAATTGATTTTAATTTTTAAGTGTAACAAATTGTGATTCCTTGCTAAAGAGGCAACACTTTCCTATCAAGGTATAATCTAGTGGTGCTCCCATTCCATTAATGTGCACTGGTTCCTTTGAACTATCTTTGTTCTACATTGTGCCAATTCCTGCTAGTACCTCTGGATCAGAAAGGAAGTAAGGAATGTGCATTTGCCTCACAATAAAAATGGATTATTATTAGTGTAAATATTCAAACGGAAATAGGCTTTACTCTCTGTTGTGAAAGCAAGAGTTAATGTTGTGTAATCTGCAAGTTATTTCCTTTACTTTCATGCTTTCAATCTTTTTTTTATTTAGTCGACCTTCACGGAAATGTAGAAAGGCTGGCGTTACCTTGAGGCTTCTTGTTTCTTCAATAAAATATTTCATAATTAATTCTTAAGTTGCGCAGAAAGATGGTCTCATTAATCGGAACACAGAGAGGTGCCAGGTTTCATTTGAACACCTTCAAGTGTTGTTTTTCCAAAGGAAATCAATTACCGAGGGAATATTTCATACTTCTCAAACATATTTTGAACCTATTATTTCATCAGTGACATGTCTGTGCCCAGTTCACAGTGAGGGGGTTTGGGGGGCATATGACACAAAGGGAGCAGAACGCAGAGTCCTCCAATGATTAATCTGCTTCCTATTATTTTCTACTCCTCCTCTGGTTGCTTGTGTTTCCATTTTCTGGTGAATGATTTTGCGAGGGCTCTTTGTCTCTTACCTGCTGTATGAAGCTGCACGGTAACTCGTGCACTTGGCAAGTGCTGTACACAAACAGCGTAAGCTAAGTTAAAATCAGTTCTTCCGCTGAATTGCCTCTGGGACGCTGCCCTGCTTGAGGGGCGCTATATAAATGCAAGTTGTTGTTGTTAATTTTTTGGCCTCCATCGGGTTCTGGGGTGTTCATGTTTCATATTGATTTCCCAGAGCTGATCAGCCAAAGACGTCCAAACTAGAGAGAGACTGAGCACAAAGTGATTGATTTCAAAGGTGTCTTAAAAATCTAAGACGACATTTTGCAATGTGCTTCCAAACGTGGTCCTTCACTTTCCGGAACTTACGCAAGGAGATCGCGCAGAATCAATTGTAAATGTCGACAACAAAAGATCTTGTTTTCACTAATATAGTTTTGATTTCACAAGGTGAAATTAAAGAGGATTACTGGCACAGTTTAAAAAAAAACACACACACCTGCCTCACGCCTCCATAGGCCTGGCGTTATTCCCTATGGAGATTAGATTCCAGCTGTTACATCAACTTGAGAGTTGTTAGTTTGCTGCATTGTAAGCTGGTCTGCTCCTTGCTAACTATGTACGATTGGCCTAGTTATCCCCTCATTCCTTGCATCCGAGCATAATGTCGACACACCTCCAGACAGTTTGTGTAAATTGGTGGAAAGCATGCTAAACTTTATGTCCGTGTGTCTGAAGTGGAGAGACCTAAACAAAAGCTTGTTTAATAAGGATCTGAAGGTTATTTAATATTCACTTGGCTGTAGGGAAATGTGTGCTTAATTGCTGTATCAGTGGAGTCCTGTAGCTCAGGGGTTAGAGCACTCGCTTTGCAAGTGAGAGACCTGAGTTCAATTCCAGGCAGAGGGCGAAACCTTGGGCAAGTTTCCTTACTCCACACAGAGCCTAATAATAATACCTCCAAAACCACAAACAATAATAAATTGGTCATTTTCAATCTACGACTGTTTGTGGGACATTGCTGTGCGCAATTGGCTGCCGCGTTCGCCCACAAATATACAGTTAATTCACTTTATAGTATATTCTGTGAAGCGCTTTGAGACGTCTAGAAGACGTGAAAAGCGCTATATCAAATGAAAAGATTATTATTATTATCTCTGTGTGCAAGATGTTAAAGCCATTTCAGATATGCTGAGGCAGGAGAGGAAAGTTATTGGGTTGCAAAGGGTCATTTCAGGACAGACACCAGGAAGTTTTTCTTTTATTTGAACCTCTCTTGTGTTCTTGTGAAAACACTTCAAATTCAAGTTGTAAATGAAGGCATTTTACAGTAAAATAGAGCTACAGCTGGAAGTAAGCTTGTCATTTGGTTGACAAAGTGATGACAAATATGTGTGGTCAAGTTGTCAGAGTTCTATGCAGCATCCCGGGATATAAAATCTTTATTAGCTGTATTTTATAATTGCTTATTCTGGAGAGATTGAGATCGATTTGGACAAGCCAACGCTATCATATCAAGACAATTGTGCAGCCTTTGCACAGATGAGATCTACTTTACTCTAATTTGTATTCCAGACTCCTTTACTGTAATGTATTTGGGCTTGGGCTGTCACAATTGAAATATATTGTTATTTCAATAGGTTTCATCTCTCATCCAGTCCTTCATCACATCACATCACATCTCTGCTTGCTCGCTACACTCCTTACACAAACCTCAGACAATCCAGAACTCTGCAGACCGGGGGTAGATATTTATTAGGTCAGGGTATAATAATAATAATAATAATCCTTGCATTTGGAATAGCATCTTATCACATCTTCAAGACGTCCCAAAGCACTTCACAGAATATGCTGTAAGATGTAGTGACTGAGCGTTTGTGGGCAAAAACAAAAAGGGAATCAAGGAATATGGGGGAAGGACGGGTAATTGGACTTGAGGTACAAATCGGTCATGACCATGTAGAAAGGCAGAACAGGCTCGAGGGGCTGAATGGCCTACTCCTGCTTCTATATCCTCCTGTTACAGGTGTGACACTCCCATCACCCCCTCCCACCCACCCCAGACTCCCCAGCTACCAGCAGACTGAATTCAACATCCACATCTTCACATCCAAATGCTTCCATGGCCTCACCCCACCTTTCCTCTGTGACCTCCGATAACCTCCATCCCCACTGACCTCACCTCGTCCCCAGTCTCATACCCCCTGACTGATCTGCCCCACCTTCACTCTTTCAGCCATTCTGCTCCTGCTCTCTGGAATCCCACAGGCGTTTATTTCCCTCACCCCCTCTTTTAAAACCTTAAAAAGTCCTACCTTTTTGGTCAGACTCCAAAGTTACCCCAACGCACACTCTGGGGTCCCCCCCCAAGCCTTGGCTCCTGCCAACCGGTGCCTGATACTTTCCAGGGAGAGAGAGCGCATTCCATTACACCAGTCTCTGGGCTTTGCATGTGTAGGTGGGATGTATATCTTGATTTGGAGACTCTTAACCATGATGATGGGTTTCCGTGTGTGTCAGACACCTGGCTTACCAGAAAAAAATGTTGTTCTCCCTTAGTAAATTTAATCTTGCTTTACTGTGTTACTATAATGAAGTGTAAACGCCGGTGATTCCCCCTGTGAGGATGTGTGTAATATGCTGGCTCTGCAGCAGATGAGAGGTGGTTCTGACCAAATGGACGAAAGGAAATGGTGATTCTAATTAGACGACGAGAGTCTGACATCTGTGGTGTGCTTTCCAATTGACGATTAGAGGGTTTAACAGCAGGTCAAGCACCTCTTTGCCTTTCAGCCGTTTCCTCCGTTTGAAGCTAACAGTCTGCAAATTGCTGTCTAATTTCCTTAAAACTTCCAAGAAATATTACAGTTCCACAATAGGTTTCCTTCAGTTAAGACCGTTCTACACCACTGCCTCCTTACTCCATCCACACCTCCCCCGCAATAAGGAGCAATAACGTCCATTATGATAGTGCAACATCATTACAGTACATTTGCGCAAAGCTATATCGGATATCTAAGATCTAATCAGATTTCAGGGTGTTCAAATAACCTGTTAATGGGCACGCAGGGATCATTTGACACTATAAATATGATCTGGCAATATCACAGCACATTTACAATCAACTATTCTGGATATGTGGGACCTAACCTAATATCATTGTTCAAATGGCTTGTTAATAGCATGAAAACTGTAATAACTGTGGATGCAACAATCATTTTTGACACTATAAAAATACCGTAGCATGCGAGGTTATTTTTAGATCCAAATCTGATGTGACTGACATTGTGTAAGGCTGTTCCATTAACTTGACCTCTGAATGCCAAATTAACTCAATGCAATTCCTTCAGAAAGTCAAGTAATGCTCACATTCATCTCGAGTTCAGAAGTACAAATGGTTTAAATAAGATATATTTCCCTGCTAACAAGAAGACTCCAATCTCTGTTCTGACATTGACTGTAACCACTTGAGATGATATGGCCTTGGTGACATAAATGCTTAATACATTACATTTCCTTTTTGAAAATCATTAATATATTTACAGAGAAGCATCATTATAAGGTGCCCCCTTAGACGCTTGGGAGGCAAGGGGGGGTCAGTGTTTGGCTTCAGTGTGCAGACTTCATTATATTCACCCACAAAACACACAGTCAATTCTCTTTACAGTATATTCTGACATGTACAACATGACATGAATTACGAGGATTGGAATTAAATTGAGAACTTCAGATGACATCATGAACTTCATATAAATATGCATCTCAAGTGAGCTGCAAATGGATCTGAATCCTAACATCTCATTTCTGACTTGATCGAAGTTGCTCATCTGCCATTATAATATCATCGAGTCTTAAACCTAGAGCATTGCCAAACTGTAATTTAAGTTCAGAGCCAGAGTTGGCTCCCACTCCCAACTGTGGATTCCTGTAGCTCAGTGGTTAGAGAGCTCGCCTTGTAAGCGAGATGACCCGGATTTGATTCCTGGGCGGGACAGGGCCAAGCGTTAGGCAAGCTCCCTTACACCACATGCCTCTATTTACCCAGCAGTAAGTAGGAACCCGGTTGTTAGGCGATTGGCGGATACTTTCCGGGCGTAATAATCCCTTCAAACAAAAATAATAAGAATAATTTAGTAGGACACTGCTGTGCGCGATTGGCTGTCACGTTTCATCCACAAAATATACAGTCACCACATTTTGCAGTTTATCCTGTGAAGCGCTTTGAGATGTCTCGACGACGTGATAAGACGCTGTTGCAAATGCAAGATAGCTTTGAATGAGGTTAACAGGGATTCCAGCTTGAACTGATTACAACTGCTCTCCGAGTTTGTGTTCTGAAATCCACTGTATTCTTTCTGATAGATTGTGCAGTGAACAGAAAATGATGGAATGCAGCTCATTGATGGCTATAAAGGATTAGCCGTTTTCACTTCCATTGAAATTACCTTTGGCAGTAGGAAGGCTCCAGTTTTTGTTGTGGGTTGGTTCAAAATAATGCCAGTTTGCTTTGTTGGGATTTCTACAGGGATGACATTCCAAATCGCTGTTTATTTACACTGCGGCGGTTTCTCAAGAACTCTCGCACGACACAGAGCAAAAGCATAAGGAAGAGCACACAGCAAACTGAGCAACGCAAATAGTTTATCGATACCCGACACCTGACTGTAACACTCTGAAGTATTTCAGGGCTGAAGACACAAGAGTATTTCACACACACACTGAATCATTACTGAACAAAGTAACTGCTTCTGCTAGTAACCTGTGTATTTTATAGCATTGTTCAGGATAGTGAACATTTTTAGAAGTTTTGTCTGGTGGCAAAGTGGTTGCATCTGTCATATTGAAGCTATTCAAACCACTCTACTTGCCTATGCTTTATTGAACCTCACTAAATATAGTACAAAGGAATTTATTTACATTGAATACAGATTTCATTCCTCTAAATAATTCCCTTTGTGGGCTTTCATCGATGGTACGGTTAGTTGATGAATGCATTGGTACCATGGCAATTGGCAGCTGTCTGTTGTGCAATAGCTGCTTCGTGTCAATACAATTGGCACGTTGCAATTAATTGTGTTATGGTGTATTTCAAAAGGTAATCTCTGACCATTCTTATTGGAAGCATGACTTTGTGATGGGCTGACCTGCCTCTGACTAACCTGATATCAATGCAAGGGATTCTGATCATTCTGCTAACCTAAGGGTGTACAACCTGCTCTTCCAATGGCTCTGAATCTTTATCTGTCCAGGGAGATTTGTCGGCCAGAACACTGGAAGAGAATAGAAGATCCCTTCTCTTTTCAAGCAAGTACATTAGAATCTTCGATGTCTATCTGAGCAGGGACGTGGGTTTAACGCCTGATTCAAGGAATCAAGGTGGAGCCTGAACCATGACAAAAACATAGACCGTTGGTGTAGAAAAATGGTGGATTATGGATACAATAAGAGAATTAAACTTCCTTGTTTTGGCCACATCTGCTTGAACTGTGACCGATTTTTTTCGTAATGATTGTTAGCAACTTGATAGATGCATTGAGGCAAATTAACTTAATAAACTGAATGACACGTACCACAGGACAATGTTTGTTAACAGGTACGTGCGGCAACTCAATAGTGCCATTTGGGATTCAGAGGGGCAATCTAATGCTTTGCTGTTGGAATGAAATGTTTCCAACAGTTCAAAAATTAATCCTTAGTTTTTAATTTGTTGGCTCTGGCAGTAATCTTATTAGGATTTATTGCATTACATTTCCTGGCCAATCTGGGACAGTGCACCGAAACAGGCCATTCGACCCATTCTGGTCTATGCCGGTGTTTATGCTCCACATGAGCCTCTTTCTGCCCTTCCTCAACTAAGCCTTCAAGCAGAACCTTTTATGAAGTGAGTGACCAATTTTATTTGGTGGATTGTTGGCCAGGATATCGGGAGAAACTCCCTTCTCTCTTCGTGTAGTGCCATGAGATCTTTAACGTCCATCAGAACAAGCAGGCGGGACCTCGGTTTAAAGTCTCATCAGAAGGACAGCACCTCTACCAGTGCATCGCTTCCCCATCACTACACTGAACTGTCAACCTAAACTAGCGTCTTATGTCCAATTTTACGCTTGAACCCCCCAATCTTAGCAGTCATTTCACTTTACAGTATATCCTTTGAAGCGCTTTGAGACGTCTCGAAGACGTGATTAGGTGCTTTGTCAAATGCAAGGATTATTATTATTGGGGCATATTGGGGATTATTATTATTATAATCTTCTGACTCAGCACCAACAATGCTACTAACTGAACCAGGCCGACTGTCAAGGAGGGCACTTGACTCTTGTTGGTTTTAAGGACAGATTCAGTGACTGTGAAGAGTTGCAAGGTAATTTTGTGTATCTATTAAATCCATTTCGTTAGACTTTGGTGCAGAATCAGAATGTGTGGCATTGGTAAGTCTGAACATTTGTAAGTGGTGGAATTCTCATTCTAAAATCTATTGCTGGATTGCTGTTGCAGAAAATATAATTACTTTAGTGGATTGGAATTTTTGGCCACAGAAATAATTGAAATCAGGGCTTCTTCCTGAGCAGCACAGCCAGCACATTCCTGTGAACAATCATATCAATTGTTTTAGATTGAAAGGAAAAAACCTTGACTGTTACCCTTGAAACACAAGCAGTCAGCCTGGCTCAGATTGATTGTCTTATTTGAAGCAGAAGGTTGTGGGTTCAAGCCCCATGTCCGGGGACTTTGAGCTGACAGTCTACGCTGACAATCTCAGCGCAGAAGCCTAGGGAGAGCTTCCCTGTTGGGAGGTGCCGTGTTTCAGTTGAGGTAGACCCATCTGCCTCTTTAGGTGGACATTCAGGATCCCGTGACACTCTTCAAAAAGAGAGGAAAATTCCCCAAATAAACAAAAATGGTTGTGTCTCAACGACATTTTAGGTTTATTTTTACGGCGTCTTTGGGAGAACATATCAAAGCCCTTGTGACAGGGGAATAAGCCCTGTCATTGCTTTTTACGGTTATTGGCGCTCAACCTAGGTGTAAAGGAACGTTTGCGACTCGGTAAAAGGGTGCCATGCTGAAGGGGGCTAAAGGGGGTGGCCTCCAATCAGGCTCGTTTGGAGTTCCAGCCCTAAGTGCTAATTGGACACCAGGAACAGACTAATGAGCACCAGTATAATCTGGGGACTGGTGAGAAGACGTAAGGGAAGATGGGTGTGGAAAAAAAGGTAAATGTTTCCTTTTCGAAATAAACCTTTTTATTGTTAAAACCGTTGTGCAAATTTTGTTTGCCCCCCTACAGCGCTCTGGGACACTCCCCCACGTGAGGGACGCTATATAAATGCAAGTTGTTGTTTTTGTATGTAAACCTGAGCCAGGAGGTTACTGGGAGAGTGTGGAGGGGAGAGGTGGCTGAAAGCACAAATGGATAGGTCTTCAGATGGAGATCACTTCCCCCTCCCTCCCCCCCCAAATAAATTCATTCTATCCCACTCCAAAGTATGTTAATCATCGGCAGTCATTAAATACGGGGGGAAAAATTTTTGTTGCCACACTGTGCTGTGCTGGGTCTCGAGGAACTGACTGAGGTGGTGAGAACGTGAGCACTTTTTAATATAATAAATCAAAGCATTGCTCAAAAAGGGTTGGCACCTGCGGACAGTCTAGTGAAGAGAAACCGCTCAAGGATAAGAGATAATGAAGATCATTTGTCACTAATGGCTGTCTAAGGGGAACGAGTGAACCCAAGTGCCAGCGATCTTAATCTATTGGAGTTCTCTGGGCAATGAGGAGTTGTTATGATTATGGGAGTGTTAGTTAATCGCTCTGGGACGCGAGCCCACGTGAAGGGCGCTATATGGAGGCAAGTTGTTGAAGTTCTGTGTACTTTCAGTTGCAAGAAACGTGGAAAATTTGGCAAGTGATGCGTGGAATCCAAACATTCAAAGATTTCGCCGACTGATCACTCAGTAACTTGTGTTGAGGGTAGTGAACGGAGGCTGCAAACTTCATTTGGTGACGCTGAGAAAAGTCATTGTAAAATAAACGAGACCAACATACAGCAACTTGACGCTGTTGGGGAGATGGTGGGGGTGGGTAGGAGCATTCTGGAAGGATGAGATCTTTTGGAAAATAATATTTTGGGGTACGGCATGTGACTAAATTGGGACATGACGTGTGAAAGCGACTGCCAGGGTTGTGGAAGACCAACTGGATGGACATTGGTCTTTTGTCTAGCATTTCCTATATTCCGCTTCATCTAAACCAATCTCCTCACAACCAAACAACAACAACGTCTCAAACCCACTGAATTCCCAGGATCACAAGATCAGTTTACTCTTGTGAACGTAAGGTTGACAATCAAATCTCGGTCAGAGGATAATGACAGTTTAATGTCTCCCAAGCGCAGTCCGAAAAACTGACTTCCTCTAATGGCACTACAGCCCCCAAGTGAAAGGAGTGTGATTCTGCGCAGGTTATTTAAAACAGTCGATTTTGAAGGGAGATCTTAACTCTTATTCAAACCGTTTTAAATTTGGGTTACCCGAAAGTGGTAACGTGTTTTAGCGAGAGGATCGAGGGACCTGGAGAGGACGAGATAAAGGAAAACTGATCTATATTCATTACTGCTACCAGTGGAAGCTGTTTCGGTCTCAATCATTTTTCATGATAATGAGAGATTGATACAAGCAGGACAAGATGTCTACACCTCATTGCATTCATAATGTTATCTTTATTCTGGGTAGGAATGACCTTGGACGAGGTTTTACAACTCGTGGTCATCTCAAGGTGAAAAGTAGAGACTTCAAGCGCTTCACTATTTTGTCCTCTTATTACCATCCAATTAAACGATTTCCCAAGAGATTGTAATCTAAATTAATGATGTCCATTCCGTCCTTCAAATGCTTCTGGTTTTTGCACCCAGTAGCTCCATCGCTGGGAGCAACCCACACCATTTTCAAATCTCGTCTAATCGCAATGAATTCTTGTAGATTTTTTTTAACAAAAGGTCTGCACAATGCATCGCGATCTACTCTCAACAACAAGATTCCATTTATAGAGCGCCTTTCACGTCGGGAGGACATCCCGAGGCGCTGAAACCCAACTGCTAACTATGTCGTTTGTTCAGCATGATTATATTGCTGATGAGAATCCGTTAAATCATTTGCCGATGCATCATTTAGACTTGTTTTATGATTAATAAGTGAAGGAAACGGACAGGTGCCTAAAATGCCTAAAGTGCCTAAAATGCCTAAAAGTATATTCTGTGAAGCGCTTTGAGACGTCTCGAAGACTTGATAAGGCGCTGCACCAAATGCAAGGATTTATTATTACAGGAGAATAATGATGGAGAGAATGCAAATTGCTTTGACCACGGTTAAGGTTAAGACCTAGCTACTTTGTGGCTTTGCCTTGCTCATGAGTTTGAGCTATCGTGCTTGTTCCTGGGCTCCTTGTAACTCGGATTATTGGGATGGCAGGAAGAGAATTTAATTAGATCTTAGATTTAAGACACTCTGCCAATCAAGTGACTGCCAGGATGGTGGAAGGCGAACTAGATGGACCTTGTGGACCAGATGGATTTTCTTTCGCCAGCAAATTCTTACGTTCTTAACAGTGGAAAAGCTCTTCAACATTAGAATATTCTACAAACGGGGGTGATCTCGTCTGAGAGAGACAGTGCACCTCTTATACTGTGGATGAGATGGTATAATGGGAAAGCCTGGTGCCACTTCAGATCTCAAGTGGCCTTTAAATACATTCTGGAAGCTGTTCCTGGCGGCTAGTAATATTTTACATGATTCATTACATTTTGCTTTGTGCAAAAATGTTTACTCCAGTGGGCAGTAAAATTAATTTATGTTTTCATCGAATAAACGAAACCTCGGTCCTTGTCCCTCTACAACACGTTTCACTTTTGTACTTTTCAGCCGAAGCAAATCTGATTTCTGCAATAAAGCTTACATACTGTGGTGGGTGATGTAGTCGTGAGATGTGTTAATAATAATCCTTGCAATTGATATAACACCTTATCATGTCATCGAGACGTCTCAAAGCGCTTCACAGGATACACTGTAAAGTGTACAGTGGGTGAAATGCGGCAGCCAATTGCATACAGCAGTGTCCCCACCAACAGTCATGGATTGAGTGACGTACTATTATTTTTTTCAAGGGATTGTTACCCCCGGAAAAACGACGCGTCAATCGACTAACAACTGGGTCCCTACTTACTGCTGAGCAAACGGAGGCTTGCGTGTGGAGAAAGGAAACTTGCCTAAGGTTGCATCCTGCCTGGGGTCCTCTCGCTTGCGAGGCGGGTTCTCAAACCAATACGTTACAGGGACTCCATGAGTTAGGTAGTCTCACTATATTTCACGCAAAGGCCTGCAAGTGCAGCTGAAATCTATGAATATTTTAGGCTGGGCAGTCGAGAGCTAGGATAAAGGTTTGATTAATGACAGGGTACAGACACCCCCAGGGAGCTCGCTCTTTGGGCAACATCCTCTGAAAGCTCATTTCACAACGTACCCCTGGGTGTGATACTGGGCTTTACAGATAAACCAGGTTAAAGGTTTGATCCTGGACTAAAGTAACAGTGTTTTTTAACAATGGATTTTAACAACCTTTAGCTTCCGCTGAGGGTTGAGGGGGTGTAGGCAGAGGAAATTGGGCTTGTGTTCCTGATTGCTACTCAGTAACATGCACTGAGAGATTACTGGATGAGAAGGAACATTGATCAATGAGGTGACTGGTTCAGCTATGACACCATCACACAATGGGCTCTTGACATTTCTAATCAAGGCTCCCCTCTCACATTACAAGCAGTGGGAAAGCTTGCCAGACAGCGATATCAATGGCAAGCTGTGCGGTTTTAGCTGGTTAGACTCCAGCGGTTACCCCAACGCACACTCTGGGCTCCCCTCACGCTTTGGCTCTTGCTAACCTATGCCTAAGATCTTCTGGAATTAGGTAAGCAGGATGCGTTCCTCCAGGGAGAGAGAGAGAGAGAGAGAGAGCTCATTCCATTCCAACAATTTATCTCTGGGATTTCCACGTGTCGGTGGGATGCATGGAATTTTCGGTTTGGCTTGGAGACTCTTAAGCAACGGTGATGGGTTTCCGCAGGCGTCAGATACCCGGCTGACCCCCAAAAAGTGTGTGTGTGTGTGTGTGGTGTGTGTGCAATGCCTTTGGGACGCAAGGGAGACGAGAGGGGAAAATACTGTGTGAGAAAACTGAACGTCTCAGTCAGTCACTGATCATGAAAACGAGGACAACTTGCATTTATGTAGCGCCCCTCACGCAGGGTAGCAGACTGCGCTCGTATCAGCCGCATTTACCTTCAGCTGTGGACGCCACAGGCTGTTTTGCTTTGGGGGGGCAGGAGAGAGCATGTATCTCACATCTGTGCAAAATACTCCAGTGCTATGTCTCTCAAATCACTCCCCCTGGAGCAGCAGAGCGAGAAATAGGTGAAATAGTGGGGCCTGGGTGGTGATTTCTGTGTATTATCTCACTCTGGTGAGAAACCGTCATCACAGAAGGTGGCAAGTGACCACCTTCTCAATAGATTTCGATTCCAGCTGTAAAGGACCATCACTGTCAAATTTACAACAATTATTCGCGTGAAGCTTACCTCATAATCTCAGCGCCAAACTGCCTTTAGAATTACACTCGCAGACGGATTCTCGTGTATAATTGATGGCCTGGGATGTTGATGAACACTGGACCTGCTTTGCAACGCGTTTATAAAGGCAAATCATTTGTTGTGTATTTTAAATGCAGTTCGGCCCTAATTTCGCTGGCTCGGTGTGTTGGAGCTCAAAAGGATGTCTACAGGATTCAATTAATTCTGAGAATATCTCTTGTCAATATACAATAATAATAATCCTTGCATTTGATATAGCGCTTTTCACGTCTTTGAGACGTCTCAAAGCGCTTCACAGAATTTGCTGTAAAGTGAATTGACTGTATATTTGTGGGCGAACGCGGCAGCCAATTGCGCACAGCAGTGTCCCACAAACAGCCGTGGGTTGAAAATGACCAATTTATTATTGTTTTATTTTGGAGAGATTATTATTAGGCTCTGTGTGGAGTAAGGAAACTGCCCAAGGTTTTGCCTATATATATATATATAATACACACACACGGTATTGTGATGGAGTGCGGTGACTGAAATCTGCACTCTTTTCAGTTTTCAAAAAGCTTCACGTTTTGTCCTGATGGATGGATAAAAAGCTGTGATGTTTTTTTTCCCCCATGTGCATCCTTTTATCTGGCATGTGTCTGTCCTGTGTGTTTATTAGTGTTTATATTCTTACTGCATCTCAGGGAGAGAGATAACTTGTAGATATTACTTGTTTGTCTGGGGTGGCATCTCTGCTTTGAACAAA
Source organism: Callorhinchus milii (assembly GCF_018977255.1). Lineage (NCBI taxonomy): Eukaryota > Metazoa > Chordata > Chondrichthyes > Chimaeriformes > Callorhinchidae > Callorhinchus > Callorhinchus milii. The sequence continues at coordinate 1,429,132 of NW_024704754.1, read as the reverse complement.
ACATTTCATTCCTTGAGCGCAGCAGTTTCTTTTGCAAAAGGCTGCTGACATTTTTCTTTACTCCAGTCACAAAATGAACTTCCTAAATCACAGCTGAAGCTTCAAACGCAGTGACACAGTCAGGGCATTGCAAGTAATATTTGATAGATTTTCTGTCCTTTTTCCATTACACTCCTGGCGTGTCAGTTTTCGAAGCGGAATTTCAGAGTTGGTAAGAAATATACTTATGTCTAGTTTTGCAACTTGCTGTGGAAATTCGGAATTCTGTATGTAATATTTCAATCCAGGATTTGAATGCTTTAGTCCTAAGGAGAGATCGCAAAGCAAATGTGGGTGTATTTGGAAAACGTGTACTGTACTGTGTTCTCTAGTCATCTGAGGACGCCAATGATGTTCATGTAAATACCTGAGACATTAGAATAATAATAATAATAATAATCATCATAATCCTTGGATTTATATAACACCACCACATCTTCGAGACGTCTCAAAGCGCTTCACAGAATATATTGTAAAGTGAATTGTTTTTATGGGTGAATATTATTATTATTGTTTTCTGGTTGTGTTCTCAGTTTACTCTCACTGTCCTGTTAGGTATTTTATGAGGTTTCCTCTGAGACGGTCTCTTTTGCTGACAATTTCTAGCTTATGTTCCTCATAGCGTATCTCTCCAGCACTTGGGATCAGCTTATCTCTACTCTTGCCTGTGGGGCCTGGATGTCCTTATTATGTCACGGTGATCAGAACTTTACGCAGTAATAATAATAATAATAATCCTTGCATTTGATATAGCGCTTTTCACGTCGGGAGGACGTCCCAAAGCGCTTCACAGAACACACTGTAAAGTGAATTGACTGTATATTTGTGGGCGAACGCGGCAGCCAATTGCGCACAGCAATGTCCCACAAACAGTCGTAGATTGAAAATGACCAATTTATTATTGTTTTGGGTTTTGGAGGGATTATTATTAGGCTCTGTGTGGAGTAAGGAAACTTGCCCAAGGTTTCGCCCTCTGCCTGGAATTGAACTCAGGTCTCTAACTTGCAAAGCGAGTGCTCTAACCACTGAGCTACAGGACTCCACGTAGTCAAGATACTACCTGATCGCAGCACTCTCGCACTTCAGAATGACTTATGGGGATGTAAACTGATTTGGCAACAACGCCTACTTTGCTGTTTATTTCACTTGATTGTTGCCTGGATATGATCAATAGAATGACTGTCTTGTAATTCAGTCCAGCTCCCTCCAATAATAATCCTCTCATTTATTATTCGATAAATAATTTACTATTCAATAAATCACTCCACGCTATGTTGGGCAAGTTTCCTTACTCCACACAGAGCCTAATAATAATCCCATCAAAACCAAAAACAATAATAAATTGGTCATTTTCAATCCACGACTGTTTGTGGGACATTGCTGTGCGCAATTGGCTGCCGCGTTCGCCCACAAATATACAGTCAACTCACTTTACAGTATATTCTGTGAAGCGCTTTGGGACGTCCTCCCGACGTGAAAAGCGCTATATCAAATGCAAGGATTATTATTATTATTATGTTATTCCATAAGAAAGCACGTTTCCATTTGTTTGTGCCTTAATTTCTCCGGGCAAAGCAAAGATCGAAACACAACTGTTCAATGCATTGAATACATTGCGCAATGGATTTGTGCATTAGCAATACACCTATTCGTGCTCTGCTTTCAGCACCAGAAATCAAATACATTGTTGTTGTTGTTGTTTGTTGGGTCTCATGGTGTAGTGGTTAGCAGCTCGCCTCACAAGCGAGAGGAGTCGTGTTTGATTCCCAGGTGAGGTGAAACCTCAGGCAAGTTTCCTTACGCCACGTGTTTACCGAGCAGTAAGTAGGAACCCGGTTGTTAGTCAATTGACGGATCACTTTCCAGGGGTAATAATCACTCAAAAATAATTTGGCTACTCAATCCACGGCTGCTTGTGGGACACTGCTGTGTGCAATTGAGTCCTGTAGCTCAGTGGTTAGAGCACTCGCTTTGCAAGTGAGAGACCTGAGTTCAATTCCAGGCAGAGGGCCAAACTTTGGGCAAGTTTCCTTACTCCACACAGAGCCTAATAATAATCCCTCCAAAAACCAAAAACAATAATAAATTGGTCATTTTCAATCTACGACTGTTTGTGGGACATTGCTCTGCGCAATTGGCTGCTGCGTTCGCCCACAAATATACAGTCAATTCACTTTATAGTGTGTTCTGTGAAGCGCTTTGGGACGTCCTCCCGACGTGAAAAGCGCTACATCAAATGCAAGGATTATTATTATTATTATTAATTGACTGCCCCATTTTGCCCACAAAATACAGTCGATGCACTTCACAGTAGGTTCCTTGAAGCGCTTTGAGACGTCTCAACGACGTGATAAGGCGTGATATCAAATGCAAGGATTATTATTATTATTATTAATCCAGTAATTGTCCAGATTAAGATTCTCAAATCTGGAAGCCAAGTTCCTCCATCTTTAGAACCATTTCTTACCACCTACACTGACACGACACAAGGAAATGTGGTTCAGGAACCGAGAAATTTTTTTTACAAATGCATTTCCTGTAAAACAACCTAAATAAAACCTCAAGGTATTCGATGGTTGCCTTATTTGGCTCGGCTGCTTCCTGCATTTTGCTGCAAGTAAGTAATCAATAAGGCTCTTGGCTATGTACGAAATAGCATTCCTTCTCTGACACTGTAAAATAAAGGTTACTTTGTACTGCCCGCTGTCTCCTCAAGCGATTCACTGCAGTCTGTTACAAATGGTTGAAGCCCATGAAGCACAGTTGCCTGTCAGTCCCCGTTTACTTTGACCCGTTTGGGGAAAAAAGATCCACTTTTGAAAATAACATGTTAGAGAAGCGATTTGGAGGAAACAATAGACTTTGAAGCCTCACAGCAGATTAGCTGTTTGCCCATCAGTGAATACTGAATAGCCTCGAGACGAGGGGGAAAATAATGCTTAAAAAAAGAGCGAACCTAAAGCGCGCGAAACACAGTGACGTGCTCCTATATGCACCTCACTTGACTCAAGAGACAAGACCAACACATGCTCCAAGGAACATGGAAAAAGTCTGGCAGCAGATGGCATGAGGTGAGGGGACACGAGAGAGAGAAAGAGAGAGAGAGAGAGAGAGAGAACATTTCTACCAGCAACAATCTGTTCTGAAAATATTCTGTGGAAGAGATCAATTTTGTTTTCTTTTGTATTTTTGGCCACTTATAAACCGTGGGCATTTTTACCTCGTTCTCTGATACCAGGAAAAAAGGCAGCATTACTCCATGATTGGATGATTGTGTCTTTAGCCTCTTTTATGTGATGTATAAAATTCTGTCCTCACCACTCGGTTACTGCAATGTACTATTTTCCACCCATTACTTTGATATTGCTTTGACTGCTCCAGCCTTGAAGTGAACATAGTAATTTTGCTTCAACTTCAACTCCAGAGGCCTGAAATGGCTCAGAGTCGTCACGTTAAAATTGAAGATCGTGCAGAACCCTTAGAAAGAACCTCATAAAAGAAGCTTTCAAATTGAGACTATATTTACTTCCCACAATGATGCACAGCGTTAAACATTAAGAAAATGGATTTAAGGCTGAGACAACAAGAACTCTGTAAGACCTTTTTTTTGTCTCCTCTGATTCCACAGTTTCTCCCAGCTTGTCATCTGCCAATTCCAGCCAATCTTGCAATAGGTCTGTGAATCCAAGTTGAAAATGTATGTACAGAAAGAGTCCCTGTACTGGCACCTTTGACACCCACTTTAATCGGTCTCCATTTTGACCTAACTCTTCCAAACAGCGACCCTCAGCCTCCTAGCCATCCACAATTATGAATCCATGTCCAAGACTTGGCTTCGATGCCCAGTTCCATCAGTTTGTGAACGAGTCTCTCATCTGGTACTTTGCAACTCCATACTTGTGGGGAGGTTGTGCGGCTTCTGTGTGTGGCACAGACACGATGGGCCAAATGGCCTCCTTCTGTGCTGTATAATTCTCACAGTCGATTTGGCATTTCACCTCCTCAAAAAAGCCTGTGAGGACAGTCGGACAAAATCTTCCCCTTTTTAATCTTAAATGTTATGATGGAGCGATCTACAAACTCTTGGTTCCTGTGTTAGCTCAATTCTTTTCTTTTTTACATGACAAGGCAGAGACATACCAGGAATGCCTTTAAAAGAATCTGACTTCCTCCCCCACCCACCCCATTCCCTCCTCTTGATATGACATTGAGATACTCCACGCTCACGGGGATGATGGGATTCCGGCTTCCATTAGAAATCTCCATTCCTGTCGTGTCAGGGGAGTTTCACATGAAACCTCCATTTGCGGAGTCTGTCTGTGACCAACACTGTAAAAGGCTTAAGACATCGAAACTCAGAGACACCAGTAATGAACCTGATTTCTTTTGTAACAATTAGCGTTGTGTGATGTCTCGACAGAATGCATTAAATTGCAGCTTGCAGCAAGCTCTCTGGGACGCTATCCTGAGTGAGGGGTGCCATATAAATGCAAGTTGTTGGTGGTGTTTGTGGGAGAGACTGCAGATTTTGCTCGCGGAGAAATCTTTATTTATCTTCTTTATCGAGAGCTGCGCACATGGGCATTTTCAGTAGAGAGGAATAACAGTAACCATTCTGACTGAAACGTGCATCCAATTTTTTTTTAAACAGCTATTCTAACCAGCCCAGGCGAAAGATTTTGGTCTCGAACTGTTGATACATAACTGCTGCTTTTTCTTCATAGAAACGGGAGGAGGCCATTCAGCCCCTCGAGCCTGTTCTCCCATTCCATAAAATCTCGGCTGATCTGTACCTCAAGTCCAATTACCCGCCCTCCTTTTTTTTGCCACTTGGGTAGAATTAATGTATATATGGAATGATCTACATATTCCCAAAGAAATCAGGGAGTTACAGAAATGTAGGTCATTTAGTCCATCAAACCTGCAATGACTCTGAGAAAGATTCATATTATTATCAGGAAGGAACATTCTGTGTGTGTGGGCTGTGTGTGTGTGGGGTGTGTGTGTGGGTGTGTGGTGGGTAGGTGTGGGTGTTGGGGGCTGTGGAGTGCTTGTGTTGGGTGAGATTTTCCACTTTTATCTGAAGTACATTTCTGAAATTGACAATCACGGTAACTGTGGATTGTAGGTGATTGTAATCGCATCGAACGTTTTCTGGCTTCATGGCTATGAGCAAGTCATTCAGTCAATGAGCTTGCACCGTTCTTCAGTAGGGCTGTGCCTTCATTTGCCTGTGTCCGAGTCTAGGGAAATCTATGCAGCTAATTTACTGTCTCTCCTCAGTCGTGTCCCAAAAGGGCAGCACTAAAACCAGCTCGCAGCTCATGGAATCATTTTCCAGCGCTGATTCATTCCATTCTGCAGCCACATTCTTCGCATGCTCACTCGAAGCGTGTCTGGTTGGGGAAAAAAAAAAAATCTGCCTATTTTTATGGCTAAAAGTGTACAGAATAATAGGTGTGTGTGTGATGGAGTTATAGTATTCCATGAAGCGCTTTGAAACGCCTCAACAACAACAACTTGCACTTATATAAAGCCCTCCGTGCAGGCCAGTGCCTCTGAGAGCTCAACAGTGGCTGAGCCTGACACTGAGCCGGGGGAGTGGGGTGGGGGGTGTGTGTGTGTGTGTGTGGAAGGGAAATGACCCTAAGCAAGACGTGATAAGTCGCCATGTCAAATGCAAAGATTATTACTATTATAAATAATAATAAAATATTGTCTTTGCAGCAATTTTTTCAACAAGAAGTTTGCTTCAAAATAGATTGCGGCTTTCTGATTATCTTTCCGGATTCCTGTTCCTTGTTGAGCCCAAATTAAATTTATTTAAAACGAGTCATTAATCCCCACACTCATAAATATGAAGCCGGTTTATAACCAAATGACATTCTCGCCATTTGAGACATTAAATCAATGTATAAATAAAACGTCTGTCATTAGAAACGGGAATCGACATGTCAGAGAACAGGAGATATACTGCACGTTAGAGGATGATAAGAGAATTGGTTCCTGGGCTTCTGAAAATGAGTAGCACAGTACTTTACAGAATGATATAGGACACAAGTTGAACATATGAGACTCTGTATAATGGGGTGTCCAAGCACCTCGGGGCGTCCTACTGATGTGGAAGGTCCTATATATATATATGTGTGCGTGTATACATAGGTATATATGTATGTACGTGTTTAAATATATATAATATATGTGTGTAATGTATTTATGATGTTGTGACAAGACTGGGAAAATAAGGGTATTTTGTGCTTTTGTCTTCCATTGAAAGCAACACTGGAGACAGTTACACCAACAACAACTTGCACTTATATAGCGCCCTCCACGTTGGGTATTGTCTCAGAGCGCTTTAACAGTGGCGGAGCCTGACTCCGAACTGGGGGTAGGGCAAAGGGGGGAAGGTGGCTGTAAGCACGGTCGAAAAGGAAAGGTTTCAGGCGGGACTTGAAAAAGTGTAGAGTGTTCCAGAGATTTGGGGCGCAGTGGCTGAATGCGCGATCTCCGATGGTGGAGCGGAGGGCACGAGGGACGGGCGGAGGCGCTGACTGGGGGTGGATTGGGGAAGTGAGGAGATCGGGGAGGGAGGGAGGTGCCAGGGAGGGCAAGGATTTGAACGCAAGTGTGAGGATCTTGAAGTCGATTCGTTCAGTTACAATACATAGTGAGTGTCACTGGGCAATTAGCCTGACACCACAACTCAATGGGCCAGAATAAATTGCCTTTGTAGCATGCTCCAGCGATGATGCTTGTCAGGATGTATCACAGGTCTGTCATCATTGCCACGGAAATGAGACTGACTTTTGTCTATAAATTGTATGCGTCTATTAAAAGGTTTTTTGTTTTTTTCAGCAATGTTGTTCCTTTAATATATTGGGTGGGCTGCAACTTCAGGGGTGCTTTGTAGTTTAATTCCCCCTTGTTCTATTTTTAGGTGCTATTTTATCACTGGCATGGGATTAGCTTTCTTATCGAACATGCGTTGGAGTGAATTTTGCACAGAATTTGCATCGGGCGGCGGAAACAGATTCAATAACAACTTTCAAAAGGGAATTGGATAGGTACTTGAAAAGGAAAAGATTGCATTGAGTGGGGGAATGGCTGGGACTGATTGGGTGGCTCTTCCAAAGAGCTGGCACGGGCACGATGGGCCGAATGGCCTCTTTCTGTGCTGTAAGATGCTATGATTCTAATTTAAACCCGTCCAGAAAGAAATCATTTTCGCTCTGCGAGTTTCATCAAAAATTCATCCTGAAGCATTGACTTGGAATATTCCCCCGTTTTAGAAACTGTTCATTTAAGTGTCTGCTTTCAAGAAGAAAAATCTTGAGCTGACACAGAAACTGAGCTGCTTTTGGTAATGGGACTTCTAAATAAATGTACAGCATTAAATCAAAGAGGGAATTTGTTAAGCAGCAGTATGGTGCGCACATCTGCTAATGTTTGCGTTGCAGTTGAAACTGACTGTGACAAAGGACATCAGTTATCTTTGATTTAATATTTTTATTCCAGACATCTTGCTGTTACATGTAATTTTTTTTTTTACACACAGTACTGTTTACGTCCTGCAATGTACCAGTTAAATATGCACGAGTGACAGGTTTCGCCCTGCCCAGATCCTCTCGGTTGTGAGGCGAGAGCTTGTGCTACAGGACGGTCTGAGTGCAGAACGGAGAACAGCAATGGGAAATCAGCGCCCAGTAAACGTTGACATGTAGAAGGTGCAGTTAATAACCAGCGTATTCTGCTTCACAAACGCCAGCTTGCATCCTTTGTTGCGAAGATACAGCACCATATCATTACCAGAGCATGACTCCCAATTGATATCGCTGAAATGTTAGCAGTTGCTAAGTCGTGCGGTGTGCTCGGAAATTCCATGTCAAATCGTTCCCTCTCCAGTATGTAGCCCATTTGGATAATGCTCTGTTTGAATCAAATGGCATTTTTAAATGAGATAAGGAGGGAAATGGAGGGTTAGAGGAGCATTTGTGTGAATTCAGGGTTTAGACGGATAATTCGGTTCCTCTTAAGGCACAATCTAACTTTTTAATAATGCAATATGAAATCCGGACACCAAGAGTTTTATCCATATCCCTGAACTCAGGGGAAATCATGCCATTGTCTGCAAAATTGCTTTGTCAAAAAAAATCTAAACTGCCTTGAATGGCATGATTCAAGTGGATCCATCAATGAAGCTACTCAACTTACTCTTAACACAATTTCAGATCCATAATTGTCACCAAAGGAAAGCCACCCTTAATATATCATCATCATAATAATAATAATCCTTGCATTTGATACGGTGCCTTATCATTGTCTTCGAGACATCTCAAAGCGCTTCACAGAATTACCGTAAAGTAGAGTGACTGTGTATTTTGTGGGTAGTGTCCCACAAACAGTCGTGGATTAAGTAACCATATTATTATTTTAAAGGGATTATTATTTTGAAGGTTGCATGTTGAACTTACACATTAGCACTTTGCATCCACAGTCCAGGTTGACCCTCTCGTGCAGTGTTGTGGGAACACTGCATTGTCAGAGATGCCATCGTTCAGATGAAACATTGAACTAAGACCTCTCTGCCTGTTGACATGATGCTCAAGATCACTTAGAACTATTCGAAAAGAGAAGGGAGTTTTTCCCAGTGCCCTGACCAACAATCCTCCAGATAAAATTGGTTATTCGCTTCAAGGCAGTTTGTGGGACATTGTTTTGCACTCAGTGTCCTCTGCCTTATTCTCCCTCCTATAAATACAGTCATTATGCACAGTCGTACGCTTTACAGTGAATACTGTGAAGCTCTGTGATGCGTTCTGACAATATCTGATAAGGTATTATATCAAATTCAAGGATTATTATTACCAGTGATCGGCTGAGATATTCCCACTGGTGAAATGGAAACCAAGTATAAGAGCAGTTTTCTATGATGTAGCAAAAACACAGCAAGTATTTGAGTTGTAAAGGAAATAATTTCAACAACAACAACAACAAAATGACATTTATAGAGTGCCTTTCACGTCGGGAGGATGTCCCAAGACGCTGGACAGTCAGGAGTCAGGACCCGAGCATGGGAGAGGGGTGAGGGAAGGCAGAGAGGTGGGAGGGAGACCAAAGGCACGATCGAAAAGGAGGGTCTTGAGATGGGCCTTGAAGGAGGTGAGGGAGGAAACGAGGCGAAGGGACCGTGGGATGGAGTTCCAGAGTGTGGGGGCAGAGAGGCTGAAAGCCCGGCCACCGATGGTAGGGCGGGAGACATGGAGCAGGCTGGAGCCTGATGAACGGAGGGAGCGGGCAGGTTGGTAGGGAGTCAGCAGATTAGAGAGGTAGGAGGGGGCAATGCCATTGACGGCCTTGAAAGTGAGGACAAGGATCTTGAACTCGATCCTCTGGGGGATGGGGAGCCAGAGGAGTCGAGCGAGGGTGGGAGTGATGGGGTCGGGCGAGGGTGGGAGTGATGGGGTCGGGCGAGGGTGGGAGTGATGGGGTCGGGCGAGGGTGGGAGTGATGGGGTCACTGGTGCGTGAGAGCACACGAGCTGCAGAGTTTTGGATGATCTGCAGTCTGTGAAGGGAAGAGTTGGGAAGGCCAATGAGGAGGGAGTTTCCGTAATCGAGCCTTGATGTGATGAATGTGTGGGTGAGGGTTTGGGGGCCTGAGGGGTGAGGCAGTGGCACAGTCTGCCAATGTTGCCGAGGTGGTGGTAGGCAGTGCCGGTCATGACGCGGATGTGGAGAAAGGATAGTTCAGGGTTAAACTAGACACCCCGGTTGCTGACTGGCTCAGTGAGGTTGAGTGTGCAGCCGTGGAGGCTGATGCTGCCAGCGCCGAGGTGCGGAGGCGCTGGCGCGAGCCAATCAGGAGGGCCTCGGTCTTGCTGACGTTCAGTTGGAGAAAGTTGTCCCTCATCCAAGACAAGTACTGACTGGTACTTCACTCCTGAAGTTTTATACGAACCTTTAAACAATTCTGGCCAGCCCTGTGATTTCCTCCACACTCCGTAAAATCCCATTAAGTGTGGATTCACAAAAAAAAAAATTCAAATGGCAAAAGGATTGAACATTCCCTCCATCCAGTTGATCACTAGGAATTGGGTGGTTGTGAAGAGATGTCGATTGGGGTGTGTTTATTTTGCCCTTGGGTCTAATAATAGTTATTCTCTTCTCATCCAATACAATGACAGGGAAAATCATGTGGCTGAACACTCATCTCTGAATGATTTAGCTGAGAAAGAAGTGCTCAGTTCCTTTGCAAGCCTGCAATGTCTCGCTCACTTTGGACAGCTCAATTCTTTTCTTGTTGGGGGTTGAAATCCAATCTTCGGAACGACTCTGTTGTTAACATTAGTGGCTGCAGACTGGTAACATTTGCTGATAACTTTGTCCAAAGTGAAATACTATAATCATACCAAGAATCTTCCCTGAGATATTGGCGCACAAATTGATCCACAAATGCATTTGATTATAAAACAGTTGTGGCTTGTCTTTGTTACATTCCACAAAGTCTTTATTGAGCCATTGCTTCATGATCACAGTGAGATGGAATGGATTATTGATGCAAGTTGCGGTCGCGTATTTATCGTGCCTCCCAACAAAACAACAACAAATTACATTTACGCAGCACCTTTCATGGCGGGAGGATGTCCCAAGGCACTGGGCAGTCGAGGGTTTGCACCCAGCCTGGGAGTTAGATTCGAGAGGGGCAGGGGGCAGGGAGGCTGGAGATGGGAAGATGACTGAAGGCGCGGTCAAAGAGGAAGGTCTTGAGACGAACCTTGAAGGAGGTGAAGGAAAGGGCGAGTCAAACTATCTGAGCATCGTCCATGCCACAGCCTACAGGCTTACTCTACAGGGATTTGAACTCCTTGCTTAAAGTAAAAAAATAAATTGGTCACTTCAATCCACACTGTGGGACGCTGCTGTGCGCAATTGGCTGCCGCATTTCACCCACAAATATACAGGCAATTCACTTTACAGTCTATCCTGTGAAGCGCTTTGAGACGTCTCGAAGACGTGAAAAGCGCCATGTTAAATGCAAGAATTATTATTGTTGTATAGACAAAATGTTGACTTGGTTCTCTCAAACTCATAACTTGCTCTTTCCCTCTCTGAGGCATTCAAAGTCATTTGTGTATAGATTACACATAAATTGTGCAATTGCTGGTCTGTGTCCCAGTTCCATTTAAACCGTGGCAGGATTCCCAAGTATTCCCGAGAACGTATTGAATTCAATTTGTCTATCGCCCTCAAGATCCTACCTGAGCTGTGACCAGAATCAATGGCAGTTAGATTGCAATCAGGGACGATGGCAATTTGTGCTTTTAACGCCATTTTAAATGGAACATAAACTTGGCGTTGCAGACCTCAAAGGAATGTGATACTTGTGATGTGGTGTGTTTCTAACACAGAGCTGCTTTGGAAAAGAACATCATGCATTTGTGGTTTTGACAGCGCTATTTGTAATAGTTTGATCAGCAAGAGAGAGACAGCAAAAAATAAGTCTGGCTCCTGCACCACAAAGTGAGTTTGGTGCTTGCAGTGTTTTCTGTTTAGAAAGAAATAGGAGCTGAATCTTGCGTTGGTTTGACTTTGATTTGCTAGCACAGTATTAGTGTGTGGAGATAAACACAGCTATTCTTCTAAAACGACTGTTTCCAGTCATTACACCCACACAAAACACATTCCGAATGGTAAACGTCCTGAACAGCAGTGAAGGAGCTCCTACCAATTCTGACAACCCCTTTTCTTACATTGTTTAAGAAATCCTGAAGAATTCCCACCAAATATTGCTAATATATTATTGCATCTCAATTAATTAAGATTGTAAATCTTGCCGTGCTTGGCTTTATCTTTTAATGGGCCTGCTCACAGGTCTGTGTGCTTATGTTCTGAAGCATCCTTTCTGCCTTTCAACGATATAATGGGCCCAGCACTCCATCTCCGCTGAGACCCGTTGGACCTAAAATTGTTGAACAAAAAACGTTTGAAGTTCCAGGGAACTTCAAACTGATGCCTAAAACATAAAGCTGATGCCTTTATTATCAACGTGTTGGGTGTGAATTACGTCTGGCTTGTGCTGTTGTTGTGTTACGAATGCATAACAGAACTTTTATGTGAAACTCTAAATCAAATGCAGATGATAATAATAATCCTTGCATTTGATACAGAGCCTTATTACGTCTTCGAGACGTCTCAAAGCGCTTGATAGGATACACTGTAAAGTGAATTGACTGCATATTTTGTGGGCAAAACGTGGCAGCCAATTGCGCACAGTCATGGATTGAGTGACCGAATTATCATTTTGTTTGGAGGGATTATTACCTCTAGAAATCGATCCGCTGATCGACTAACAACCGGGTTCCTACTTACTGCTGAGTAAACAGTGGTGTGTGGAGTAGGGAGACTTGCCTAAGGTTTGGATATTTCTTTGTTGGTTGTATCTTGAGATTGCTTCTAACGGGACTCAGGAAATGTATCCACGAGACTATAATATTCAAATACCTGTACTATCCTACATTGTATTATTTTCTGACATGAGGTAGACTCATATTAGACTGGTCATTAGCACTTCAATGCTGACATTAATTGCAATCCATGCATAAGTGTGCTGAAAGCATTTTCCATTACGCAGCTTGATTGAAAGCATTGTTATGTGTACATGTAGTTTTGCAATTGGCTGCCCGTTACTGGCAGGTGGAAAAATCAGTTTTACGCATTCCACCAGGGAATGTTAACTGTAAACAGGGCTGTGTAACAGGGTGAACGGTTTATTTCTCACCAAATAACACAGTGGCACATGTCGCATAGTCATATCATGCCAAAGAAACAAGAAAACCCAGTGTTTGTGGGGACGCTGCTGTGCGCAATTGGCTGTCGCGTTTCACCCACAAAAATACACAGTCAATTCACTTTACAGTATATCCTGTGAAGCGCTTTGAGACGTCTCGGAAATGTAGTAAGGCGCTATGTCAAATGCAAGGATTATTATTAGTATTATTAATATCCTGCGCACACTCGAGTAGTTGCAGAGAGCTCAGTAATATGTAACTGATCCTGTAAAAAAAAAAAAAAAAAATTTACCGGTGAAAGAGATTGAATACCAGCTGCTCCAAAACATTAAACCTCTTCCAGCAAGTCCCGCTTGACCACCCAGAAAGTTTTAAACTAAAATTGATTTGGATTCTGAAATCCCTTGCCTCGGGTGCATTTGGATTTCGAGGTGAGGAGAATTAAAGAGGAATTCTACCCAACTTCAGCACTGATCCAGTGTGAACTGCATTTAACCAGGATAAGTGCTTTTTCTTCCAGATCAGCTTCTCAAAAGAGTTGCACAATTTACAAATTCAGGCAAGTAGATTGGAACACCTTTTGATTCATGCAAGCGAGAGGACCTGGGTTTGATTCCCAGGCTGGGCGAAAGTTTCCTTACTCCACACACCTCTGCTTACCAGCAGCAAGTAGGAACCCGGTTGTTAGTCGATTGGCGGATCGCTTTTCCGTGGGTAATAAACCCTTCAAATTGTTTTTAAAAAAATTCATAACTTGGTCACGCAATCCACGACTGTTTGTGGGACACTGCTTTGCGCAATTGGCTCTTGCTAGATAAGCAGAGGCGTGGGGAGTAAGGAAACTTGCCCAAGATTTCGGCCTGCCTGGGGATCGAACCAAGGGCTCTCGCTTGCGAGACGAGTGCTCGAACCAATGAGCTACAGCACTCCACGATGTATATTCAATGAAGCGAGTACTCAATCACGTTTCTGAGGACATGATGCGCTCAGCAGCTGGAGGGCTGACATTTATTATCTCCAGTGGAACCAAAATGCTGCTTATATCCTTCTTGATACTTGGGCTGATTGCAAACCCTCCTTATCATCCCTGATTTAATTGTGAAATGTTACCGTAAAAAGGTGTTCGTTCTCTCCTAAATTAAGTTCCTAAAGTTTGCAGGTTATTTATTTCATTCCAAAAATTGCCAAGTGGCTAATTGAAAGAAAGGTTCGATGACTCATGTTCGAACATCTCTCTTTGTTTCTCAATGACACCATCTCCGGTCATCTGACACTCGATTAAGCCCATGTACTGTATTTATCATAATTAATATCAGTAATCCTTGTTTCGCCCACAAAATATACAGTCAATTCACTTTACAGTATATCCTGTGAAGTGCTTTGAGACGTCTCGAAGACCTGATAAGGCGCTATATCAAATGCAAGAATTATTATTATTATTTGATACAATGCAATACCACGTTGTCGAGACGTCTCGAAGCACTTCACGGGATTTTTCTGTGAAGTGTAGTGACTGTGTATTTGTAGGGAAATGGCCTTTTGCAGTGGCACAAGCTTGATATTCTCACTTTATTGCTCAGATTAAACACCAGACAGAATAGAATTCTGGTGAAAGTAAAGATTAAAAGTTTTAAGTAGAAGAAGAAACAATGTCTTTCCGGAGCCACTTTGCTCTGACGATACAGATTATTCCAGAGCATTGCGTAGCAACTCTGCATTGAGCCTTTTTGGCTGGAAACAAATCATTGGCGGTACAATCTGTTTGTAAGTCTCTTGAGATTGAATTCACAGCAGTCTCTCACATACCATTCCAGGTGATACGGATCTCCTACCGCTAACCTTCCTGGACACTTTGGGGTTTACTTTTTTTTAGACACACTCGTTGGAAAAATATGTCATTGAAAGTCAAAAGAAGACTCGCCAAGCCCATTTACAGTCCTTCAGATTTATAGGTCTTTGTTTTATTCTAATATATAAAGACACGATCAGATATTTATGTGCAAGTCAATGACTACAATTGAATTGTATAAATCCAATATTGGCAGCCAAAAACGAGGGAAGTTAGCATACGTTTGAGACGTCTTAAAGATCCGATAAGACGCTACATCAATTATTATTATTTTTATTATACGTTGAATGCCGGTGTCTTGCAAGGAGCTGAGCAGCAAAGAGACTCGGGAGTGCAGGTACGTAAGTAATAATAATAACCCTTGCATTTGATACAGAGACGTCTCAAAGCGCTTCACAGGATACACTGTAAAGTGAATTGGCTGTATATTTTGTGGACGAAACGCGGTAGCCAATTGCGAACAGCAGCGTCCCCAAGACTGACCAAGATAACCAAATTATTCTTTCTTTTTTTGAAGGGATTATCATGTTTCTCAGTGACCTATTGGCGGGCCCCTCGCTGTTCATACTCTTTGTAAACGATTGAGATGAGAGTGTCTTGGCGGTGGGCAGATAAATAATCGGAAGATAACTGGTATTTAGAAAGATCTGACCAATTAAGTAGACAATGAAAGAGATGGATTTTATTGTAGATTAATTCATGGTAATCCACCTTGGAACATGAAACAAGAGTAAGTGTGTGGACAAAATGAAGGAATGGCCATTAGCAGAGATGGAAAGGATTTTAATATTGATATTGATGGTTCACGGAAGGTAATAAATGTCTTTGCTACTTGAAGGTACTGTATTTGACTAGAAGTGGAAAGCAGTTGTTTTATTGTAACACTGTAGAGATCAGTCAAATAGTGCCATGGGAGCTTTAATGTCCACTTGAACAGGCCTCTGTTTAACATCTCGTCTGAATGACAGCATCTCCATACAGTGGTTTTAATATTGGAAGGTTTGCAATGCACTGCTACCCCCAGCACTGCACTGGAGTGTCACCTCTGTGAAATTCTCTCCCCAAATCCCTTCAAAATCACTTTTTCTCTCTCTCTCTCTCTCATAATAATAATATGCGCTTCATATAATAATATCATAATATTAATAATCCTTGCATTTTATACAGCGCCTTATCATGTCCTCAAGACGGCTCAAAGCGCTTCACAGGATACACTGTAAAGCCAATGTTTGTGGGGACGCTGCTGTGCGCAATCGGCTGCCGCGTTTCAACCGCAAAACATACAGTCGATTCACTTTACAGTGTATCCTGTGAAGCGCTGAGATGTCTCGAAGACGTGATAAGGTGTTATATCAAATGCAAGGATTATTATTAATAATAAATAATTCATATTTATTATTAATGGAGGACATAACTTGGACAATCTGCCACTCGCTGACCTATCCACCCTTCGCACCCTGGCACGACCTGAGTCAAGTTGCTGATGCAGAGAGTGAACATTGCTGAGCACTGTTACACTGCTTAACGTCCAACTAAACAAGCAGACGGGACCTCAGTTTAACATCTCATCTGAAGAACAGCACCTCTGACAAAGCAAACACCCCCCACCTCCCCCCCAGTGCTGGCCTGGCAGATCAGCTTAGACTATGTGATTCCAAATCCTCATTTCACATCCACTGGGGTAAATGGTCACTTTCAACAGCCGCGCTTCAAATGGACAGCCTTCTGTCAAGGGTCTTATTATTCCTTTTCAGTCACACCACTCAGTGAAATTGCTGGGAGCAGAAAAAAAATAACATTTTAAACAATTGCATGATAAAATTCCAGCGAGCGATAAAAGGAAATGAACAAACATGTGTGAAAATCTGCTTTTCTCCCTCAATAAGGCAATTACTTCTCTCCTGTCTGCTCTTCCTTCCCTCCGAGACTCTAACTGTGAAATATTCCACACTCTTTGCGCTCAAGATTACTTTATTTTTCTTTGTTTAAAAAAATATAAGCTAGCAATCTGCCGTGTGCAATTCCAAAAGATAAATCATAAAATAATTTGACAATTGAGTGTTTTTGTTTCTCTCAGTCAGGTTTATGGTGCATCCAACATGCTGTAAAACTGTCACAGAATTATTGCCAGCAGCTGTTTGCATGTTCTCATTAGTAAAATATTTAGACAATTCACAGAGAAGTTTGGTTGATTTAGAAATGAAACACCATCAGTTATTTCAAAACGAACGTATAATAGCGAATGTGAACTGGGTTCATACCTGGATCCAAATGCTTCCAAATCAAGAATAAAATCACATTTGTAGAGTGCCTTTCACGTCAGGAGGATGTCCCAAGGCGATGAAATCTCATCTAGGGCAAGATACGTAGGCTCTCATTAGTATGGAGCACAGCCATAGGCAGGCAGTGTCAAGAGTAAGGGGGTCTGTGATTTACTCGGTCACTTGAAGAACAAAGTTCGTCCCAAGGCTGAGATTCGAGGGGGGAGGGATGAACATTAAAGTTACATTCCGTCCTTAATTTTTCAGGATCTTATTCCCCGGCCAACACTGTGAACTATTCAGCTGTGTGGATATTTTGGGGGTTCAGTCGGGTGTCTGGCACATGTAGGAACCCATCACTGTGCTCAATCCATCTGCTTTGCCCCCTCCTTGCCCATCTTCAGATCGCTCCTGAAGACTTTCCTCTTGGACCGTGCCCACGGACACCTCCCCCTCGCTCCCTAACTCAGAATTGAGCTCCGCCACTGTCATTGCTTCGAGACTCTATCCCACGTGAAGGACCCTCTATAAATGCAAGGTGTTCTTTTTGTTATTGAGAGTATCCAAAACATGGGAGAGTTCCATGCTTACCACCTACAAGTGGAAATTTCCATGTTAGGAATGGAATGCACACACTCTCCCCAGAGGCACACACACCAGGCTTATTAATTCCAGAGAGTTTCAGGTGTAGTTTGGCAAGAACCCCAAGGTGTTCCTTGAGATCCTCCTTTTCGATCGTGCCTTCGGTCATCTTCTGCTCTCCAATCCTCTCTGATCCCCACCCGCAGCTCGGGTGCAAAACCCTCTTTGTCCAGAGCCTTGGGACGTCCTCCCGACATGAAAGGCACGATAGAAATGCAATTTATTGTTGTTGCTGGGGTTTTAACAGCTATTACTGCAAGGTTTGCCATTGAAAACACTATCTGGCAAGTTTTGGCTTAAGGGTTGACAGGAGCCGAGTGGGAAGCATTCCTCGTGTCCCTCCAAGTCCTGCCGATGAGCCAGACTGACTGCTGTGCTATCAGCAGTGAGTGCCTTGGAGTAATGCGGACACACTTGGCTCAGGAACCAGCTTGTGAGAGAATAGCGTCATCTCAGCAGTATCAGGGCAGGTGATACTGTAGTTGTTTACCCAGTGCCTGAGGTTTCTGTGATAGAAGTGGCAACGGCTGATGGATATTAGCTCCATTTACTCCTCACAGGCATGATGGGGGAGGAAGTTAAGTATCCTGTTGTTAATAGAAAAGCCTTGTAGCAAAGAACAGCCATAAAATACACTTATTGACCATGTGATGTAGCACTGTGTGCAGGGATATGGATTTTTGTACAGTCACTTCCAATTTGCTACTATGGCCCCAAATGACTGCCCATTTCACAAGGAGACAAAGAGATTATTATTTCTCTCACTTCCCCCCAACTCCATTCCCCCGATTATAGCTTGTTTCAATACAATAGTTTATCATATCACCTACTCCTATCCCCGCTGCCAAGCCAGGATTCCTGTAGCATCAGGACTGGATTTAATTACCTTTTTTGAAGGGATTATTACCCCCGAAGAAAGTGATCCGCTAATCAACTAACAACCGGGTTCATACTTACTGCTCGGTAAACAGAGGCGTGTGTGTGGAGTAAGGAAACTTGCCCAACGTTTCTCCCTGCCCGGGAATCAAACCCAGGTCCGCTCACTTGCGAAGCAAGTGCTCTAACCACTAAGATACAGTCCTTTTTTGTGAATTTTCAGGAACCAGAAGGGAACCCGTATCAGCATACCTGTGCAGCCCTGACTGGCAGAGTGCTGGTTGGAGTTAGACAGCTTAAATTGCTAAAGGACCCAAGCGGAATAAGGGTACAATAAACTAATTGCGGAGGTTTGAGTTACAGCCCTGCAAACACAGAATATTGATTCCAGCGGCATTATTTCACCAAAGTCAGACAATCGCACAATACAATTTATATTTGCCTGAATCGTGAGAATTTAGCTGCCCTGGATTAGATTCCAAAAGGCAAGTTTATAATGCTATTAATAATGATAATCCTTGCATTTGATATAGCACCTTGTCACATCAGAAGCAAGTTTCAAAGCGCTTCACAGGATTTACTGTGAAATTATAACATAATAAATATAATCCTTGCATTTGCTATATTGCCTTATCGTGTCTTTGAAACGTCTCAAAGCGCTTCACAGGATACACTGTAGTGAACTGACTGTATTTTGTTGGTGAAACACGGCAGCCAATTGCGCACGGCAATGTCCCACAAACAGCCATGAACAGAATTTATTTGAGGGAGGGATTGTTGGCCAGGACACCAGGAGAAACTCCCTTCTCTTTTTGAATAATGCCATGGGATCTTTAACATCCATCCAAACAGGCAGACAGTATCTTAGTTTAATGTTTCACCTGAAGGACGGGTGTCTTCTGATAAAATTGTTTTGAGGTATCCCCTTGACATGAAAGGCGCTGTATCAATGTACATTCATGCTGTAACACACCTCTTACAAATAACATGTGCACACCATAATACAGCAACAACAAATTACATTTACACAGCGTCTTTCGCATCGGGAGGACATCCCAAGTCGCTGGACAGTCAGGGATTTGGACTCTAGCAGACGGTTGAGATCAAGCAGGGTGGAGGGTGGGGAGGGTATGGGTAGGAGGGTGGCTGAAGGCACGGTCGAAGAGGAGGGTCTTGCGACGTGCCTTGAAGTAGGCGAGGGAGGGAGCGAGGCAAAGGGACTGTGGAATGGAGTTCCTAAGGGTGGGGGTAGAGAGGCTGCAGCTCCTTGTTTGACTGGTACAAACATCACTTCCATGTTTGTGCTGCATCATGAGGCTGTTTCTTCCTTCAACAGCCAGTGTGATTCGGACTGTGTCCTCCTTACACAGTGATATTTAATAGGTTAATATTGTGCTGCACGGAACCGAACAGATGAAGCACGTGTTGAGAATGAAAGCCAGTGTCTGCATTAGGAACATGTATGTGTTTAAGTTCCCTGTAGGCTGCTGATAGAAGTGAGCTCCACTGATTGTTAAAGTGTGTGAGACTTTTGCAGTCCCTTTTGCTGTGAATTCAAGATAATATTGGCTTCAGGGTAAAGTTGACAGTGTTTGGTGGTATGTGAGGTTGAGTTTGAAGCTTTACCAAACCCCAACAGTTGATTATTCACAGCCACAGAAGTCACACTGAATTGCCTTCGTAAATGGGATTATCTTATGTTACTGCAAACATTCCAAAGTTGTAGCTTAGATGGTTAAGTTATGTGATCTACTCCATTTGTGCGATAGGAATTGGAGTAAAGTACAGTACTTAGCCAAACAGACCAGAATTTGAACCATATGCTGAAGGAGGATAAGATTTAAGGTCGGCTACAGTACCTGCAAGGATTGAAAATGCCAGCAAGACACAGTGTGAAAGCTCACACATTAATAATAGCCATTGGCGAGACAGTGGATAGGGATTGGTGCTAGTGGGACCGTGATTGCAATACAGTGAAAAAAGGAGTTAAATTTCTGCTGGAGAGAAGGGAAGAACAAAACGATTTCTGGAAACAGCTGTAAATTGGCAAAAAAAAGCATTTAATTTAAAAGAAAGAAATAGGATGATTTAGTCAATCGTGCAATCTACCTTGAGTTTCCCAAGTGAGCTGGGTCTAAATTAAGCATTTCTTACTTTCCTTTTTTTAATCAAGAGAATGCGAATTTGTTAAAGTTTCAGGAAAGTCACAGTTTGTACACCTTAGGGTAAAAACAATCCTTGTGTTTGACACAGTGCCATTCATGTTGGGATTTAACTGTAATGTGCCAGTGAGTGTGTTTTTGTAATCAAAAACAGCAGCCAATTCGCAATGTCCCACAAACAGCTCTGATCTGTCCATTGTATCTGGGGTGAGGGGGAGATTGTTAGCCAGGGACACAGGGAAAAACTTCCTTGTTTTTTCAATTAATGCCACCTAAACAGGTAGTTAGGATCTCGGTTCATTATCTCATCCAAACAGCAGAACCTCCAAAGGAGCAGTGCTCCCCGAGCAAAGTATTGGAGGATCAAGCTTAGTCCATGCGTCCAACCCGGGGTTTGAATCTACAACCATCTGACTCAGAGGGGAGAGAACGCCCAAACCAGCCAGGAATAATAATAATAATAATCCTTGTGTTTGACACAGCGCCTGATCACGTCTTCGAGACGTCTCAAAGCGTTTCACGGGACACACTGTAAAGGATGACACCCAATGTCAGAGTTGCAGCATCTTTCATTGGATTCAAATCTTTGATTTATGATTTCATTCGTCTTGAACATCGGAACTTAATTTGTGATCCTTCCCAATGGGTTTCTTCATAAGAAACGTGTAATTATGACATTACATTATCGAGATTGCTTCTTCAGCACAATATGTGCTTTAGAAATTTGAAAATCATAAATTTCTTCTCAAGAAATACTGCAAATTACATTCCATTATATCAGGCCCATTTTCAAACTATCCTCTGTATACTCTTCCATTAGACTGTTACAAATGAAATGAATTCTGTTTAACTACTGTGTTTCAGGTTGGCACACACTGCAGTCAAAGCTCATTAAAGTTTCATTATACATTTCAATAGTTTAACATTTTGGCAAGGTTGCCACTGATTCATGAGACAGGCAGGTTTAAGGCATTCATTTAATTTTGTTCTGTGTAATATATACCTTTTGACTAAGCAGGTCGTGCAGTCACAAAAGCCTTCACCATCCAGACAGCCTGCATGAATAAATTCACCATCCTTGTGTGTGACTGCTCTGCTTTTTTGGTTGCACTTTTACAACACACAGAATTGCTAATTT
Source organism: Callorhinchus milii (assembly GCF_018977255.1). Classification (NCBI taxonomy): domain Eukaryota; kingdom Metazoa; phylum Chordata; class Chondrichthyes; order Chimaeriformes; family Callorhinchidae; genus Callorhinchus; species Callorhinchus milii. The sequence goes on along the minus strand of NW_024704754.1, from coordinate 1,407,378 downwards.
GACCCAACCAAAGAGGCGTAGCATAAAGTCAGGGAATAACATTACACCGGGTCCGATAAACATTGTAGTATGTTTTCCGAGCGTCACAAATACTGTGCTGCAGTGTGTCAGGAGTGCATTGTGCAGTATTACATTATCTGAAGCTGTTTCTACCCTTGTACAGTAACACGATTTGAGCTTCAATGTCCACCGGGAGCTCGTGCCAATTGCTAAATATTTAATAGCGGAAAATAATCCCCAGTAACCGACTCCCTCCCTCCCCTCTTTCAAGTTGCGTCTCAAATATTGATGACTTCTTCCCCCGATTTCGAGAGCCTGACACTCACCTACAAATCACTTCATTCCCCAAGGCACCTCCCTACCTCTACGACCTGCTCACACCTCACTTTTCTACCTGTCACGTTCACATGACTGGCTCGGGTCTTGTGCACACCAGTCACATACCACCTTGATCCACCATCAACAGAAGTGCTTTCAGTCACTGCGGCCTGATCCTCTGGAACTCCCTGCCTCAATCCCTCCCCTTGCTCCTCTTTGCCTGTCTTCACATCAGAAGAACTTCTTCAGCCCTGGGCTGGGCTCATAGAATAGAATCAGAGAAGATTACAGCACAGAAGGAGGCCTATCGTGCCTGTGCTGGCCCTTTGGAGGAGCCACCCAATCAGTCCCACTCCCCCGCTCTTTCACCACATCTTTGCAAATGTTTCCTTTTCAAGTACCCATCCAATTCCCTTTTGAAAGTTCTTATTGAATCGAGTTCCACCTCCTCTCTTTGCTCCCTGGATCGGCATCAAACTGCGCCATTGTTAAGAGCTCCGAGAGGCTCGCTTGGGTGAAGGGCACTATGTAAACACAAGTTGTTGTTGGCTGTTGACTTTGAGCAGGGCGTTTTTGGTACTGTTGGCTAAGTGGAATTGGAGGGTTTCATGCAGAGAGTACCACGAAATGAGAGAGTGAACCTTGGCAGCAGTGTCTTAAGAACATAAGAACATAAGAATTTGCTGGCGAAAGATGACCAAGGTCCGTCTAGTTTGCCTTCCACCATCCCGGCAGTCGCTTGACATATCAAGTCCCAAACTATACACTGTATCCCCCAGATATTATTTTCTAGCAGCGCTCTATCTAATTCGTTCTTGAAACAAAGGACGTTTTCTGCTTCCGCCATCTGTTTCCCGAGGGGAGCTTGTTCCATAAGTTTACTGCTCGCTCCCTGAAGTAGTGTTTCCACAGACTTGTTCTGAATTCACCCTCCCCTTCAATCCCAGGCCGTTTCTCCAGTATGTTGGCAAAAATCTACAATGGTTTCAATAGTCACTCCTTCCTCTCATCAGGCACCACTTGAAGTGGTGTCTGTTCAATTTTGGAATTCAAATGAGGCATCCAGCTGCTGTGAAATGTAATCTTTTTAATGGCTCACATGATATTGCTATAATGTCGGATTCTCTTAACGACTGATTTAATGGGATTTAAATGTGTAAAAAAAAATGGATACCTTGAGAATCTGCATAGTTAGATAATACAGTATTACTGATGAAACTGTTATTTTATTCTGAAATCGTATGATTGTTCCTTTAAACAAATCACACCCACCTCAGGATCGCTGTGCAACTCTGTAGAAGAGAAATGATTTTCTTTGGGGGAACTTAAGATCCATTTCCAAACCCATCTCTTCATTTCTCCTCCTCTATTTACGATGTGTCTACTTTGTTACAATGACTCTTTGTCATCAACACACGATTATTGCGCAGTTAATTGGATCATTTTGGGGTGCCAACCGCTTATTTGCAGCTTATACAAAACGCACATAACTTGGAAAAGGGATCCACCAATCGACTAACAAACGGGTTCCTTCTTACTGTTAGGTAAACAGAGGCGTGCGGAGTAAGGAAACTTGCCCAATGTTTCGTCCTGAAATGTAGTGTGGTTGCTGGCCTGGGTAGATATCACATGCAATGTAGGAGCTGGGCTGTGGTAATACTGATTTCTATTATGGCTGTACTAGAAACCTAAGAAGTATAAATTTTCAGAGCTGTTTATCTCGCATTGGATTTTATCTGGTCCTTTGTATTGAATGAGTATTAAAATGCCAGGCTCAAATTTAACTAACGTTAGTACAATTTACTTCACATCTTCGCAAACATGCATGAACATGAAAAGCCTACGTGAATTGCAATGGTGACACTCTAATGCAGTTCTTGGGAAAAGTTGCTTTGTTGAAGGTGCCATTTTCTGGATGAGACGTCAAACCAAGGTCCCACCTCCTGGTCAGGTGTACTTTAAAGGTCCCATGGCACTAATTGAAAAGAGAAGGGAGTTTCTCCCAGTGTCCTGGCTAACAATCCCTCAGGTAGAATTGGACATTCACAGCTGTTTGTGGAACATTGTTGTGGGCAAATCGGCTGTCACATTCACCTGCAAAATACACAGTCATTACATTTTACACCCTATCCTGTGAAGTGCTTTCAGACGTACTCCTAAAATGAAAGGCGCTGTAATAAGCATAAAGATTATAATGATTAAGATAGAGAGGAAATTGCAGGGTAAGTGAGTTGCAAGGTGTCTCACTTGTGGAGATATCTCTATGCTAGAGAGAACCCAATGAAGGGATGAAACCAATTCCGTTATCATAAATGACTGTTTAATTAGTGCTGTGTTGCTATTGGTAGTCAAAATATACTATTTTATATCAGCCTTTTGCACCTGATGTCTTCTGATCCGGCACATTCTGGTTGGATTTGAAGGTGTTTATTTGTGCCACAGGGGTGTATGAAAGGTTTATGAACCGACACCAAGTCAGACATAGTAAATTACACTCTCCACTTGCCTCTCAACAGGGTAGCGCAAAAGAAAGATTAATGGGATATAGATTCCTGCAGCAAGCCAGAAGGTTCAGCTAAAGTGATGAGAGTTCCTGCTCACCAGGGCAAACCTGAGATTCAATATGTTCATCTCCTGTCATTCTGTCCAGAACTCACCATGAATACATTGATCTTTTTTGTACAAACCTGAAATGAGAATTCCAGGCAGGATCGAAGAGATAGGAATGAAAATGTTTACTACGCTGAGTGTATAACTGGGCGAAAATGATATAATGTTTTAGATATTAACAGAATTCTGACGTTAAGTGTTGTATTTTCGTCCCAATGACAATGAGGTGGCAAATGTTTGTTGTAAAATTAAGGCAATAAATCTGCTCTTTTGCAAGTCACTTTGGGAATTTGAGTCAAATGCACAGCTGTAGCACATGACAGCAATCCCCCTGATAAAATTGGTTGTTATTTGACTTCATGGCTTTTGTGGGACATTGCTGTGCATAAATCAGCTGTTGCATTCACCTACAAAATACAGACAACAACAAGATTGTATTTATAGACCGTCTTTCACGTCGGGAGGACGTCCCAAGGCGCTGGACAGTTGGGTTGGGACCCGAGCAGGGGGGAAATGGTCAGGGTGAGGGGAGGAAACTGTAGAGTGCAGACACTCTACAGTTTATCCTGTGAAGCGTTGTGGGACGTCCTCCTAATGTGAAAAGCACGATATTAAATGCGAGGATTTTGTTTGCGTGTCAACGGTGCCTTTAATGGCTTGCAAACCACAGGAAAGGGGAAAATCTGGGACATAATGAAGGAATAGATGTTGGGGCAAGAACCATGAATCAACTGTTAGTCATTGGACAAGTATTTTAATGAGCTTGCCCTCATGCCACCTGCTCTTTGTCAGGCAAGTTAATGGCTTCTTTATGTTAGTAGCTGAATTCCCAATGAGAGCTACCTGTCTGAGAATTTGGAGAGACTGAATAGACAATGGTGTCATATTAGACAATAAACAAGCAAACTTAGCCTCCCCGTTCTTTAATAATAATCACAGCCTTATCACGTCTTCGAGATATCTCAAAGCGCTTCACAGAATGTCCTGGAATGTGGATTGAAGTGACCCATTTTTTTTAAGGGACTATTACCCCCGGAAAAGCGATTCACCAATCGACTAACAACCGGGTTCCTACGTATTACTAGGTACTACTTACTGTTTACCTGTTTTCTGCTAGGTAAACAGGCGTGTGTGTGAAGTAAGGAAACTTACCCAACATTTTGCCCTTCCCGGGGAATCAAACCCAGGTCTCTCGCTTGCAAGTTGAGTGCTCTAACCACTGAGCTACAGGACTTTACCAATTTATATACCAACCCCCACCTCGGGTACAGATCCGACTGTCCAGCACCTTGGGACTTCCTCCCGACGTGACATTGCTGTTGTAAATAGAGCATCTAAAAGACCGTGATTCAGACATCTGCAAAATCCATTTAGTGGCTTTTTAAATAGTCCTTCAATAAATGTCCTCACCAAATGATTTCAATTCCATTTAAGTACAACATGCTCTAATCCATATTTATGATCGTTGGGTAATGTTTAAATCAAATACATGTGGGGAACTGTACACATCCAAGTGGAATTGTCAGCGTAAATATCACAGAAATTGAAGGTAATTCCTGACTTGACTTTCAATTATGCCTGATGTATAGATAAAATGTTAATCATTACAAAATCACCATCAGACTCTGATCCTTTGAAACTGATCATAATTTATTTTCTAATAATCGACTAGTTTGCTTGATTAGCCTTTCAATGGGATGACACATTATTTTCGATTCCTGTCAATATTTAATAATAGTCCTTGCATTGGATATAGCTCCTGATCACGTCTTTGAGACGTCTCCAAGCGCTTCACAGAATATACTGTAAAGTGAATTGACTGTATCTTGTGGGCGAAACGCGGCAGCCAATTGCGTTCAGAGGTGTCCCCACAAACAGTCATGGATCGAGTGACCCCATTATTATTCTTTATTCATTTTATTTTATTTTCCTCGGCTCCCAAGTCGTTCTGTGGTGTTGGACTTCATTAGATTCCAGTCCAATGGTACAGCGAAGTAAAATGTAATTTTATGACCTTAAAATAACTCTTTATTCTCTACACATGTTCATGGTGAAGACTGTAGTCTTCATGAAGTGTCTCCAGAAAGCAGCAGAGCAGACTGTTTTTCTGTGAGCTGTTATACTCCCTGAACTGCTGATGTAGTATTCATGAATGGGTTCGTCAAATGAATAATTAAAGCCTCCTGCCTGGTTTTCATGTTGTGAATGCCCTTTAGGATTTAATAAAAATAAGGTGCGTGTTGAACAATCTCCTTGGCTTACTCTTCATGTGTTTCATCCTGTCTTAGTCACTTATGACTCTCTGGTCAATAAATTATCACATCCCCCGTGCATAAAAAATTGCATTATTACATGTATAACAAATGGGTGAATGGAAGTGGGAGTGTGTTTATAATCAAGCGATTTTGTGGGTGTTTCATCCACAAACTATACAGTCAATTCACTTTACAGTATATTCTGTGAAGCGCTTTGAGACGTCTCGAAGACGTGATAAGGCGCTGTATCAAATGAAAGTATTATTAGTCTGGTGAAAGATTCATCAGAATCCAAAGGTGTTTGTACTCTGTGCTTTCAACTCCTCAGACTCGGCTCAAATCCAGTGCATTTACTTACTACGGACAGTCTCAGTATAGCCTTGCTGAGGCTACATTACTGCGGGGAATGGAAATGCTTAGTGTGTAGGTTAGTCTGGGGTTAAATATTATGTGCTATTGTTATGATACTTTTATCTCTCGCTGTTATTTCTGTTTGTAAGCCGTAACAACTTGTATGAACTGATTGTGAAGTTAGTTGAATTATTGCTAACATTAAACAGTTGCAGGATCGTTGGGTGTTTTTTTGCAGATTGCCCAACGATAAAGAAGCATTTGGATTAGACAACGTAGTTTGTAATAAATTTGGGTTTAATAGCACCTGCTGAAATTGAGCTGTTACCCCAGCATGCTGCAATTCTCTACAGGCACATTTTACAATCGTTATAAAATATTTATCCAGTTAGCATTATAATAATAATAGCCTTATGTCCAATAAGTATTCTTCATAAGAATTCTAGTGATTTGCACAACCAGTGTCTTCTGTAATATTTTATCTTATGCTACTAGGAAAATAATAAGTTAGCATTCAACTAGTATTAGCAATATAAGTTTGCTGTATTTACTATATAAATAATATAATCTATATTGAAACAATAGACAAGTGTTAGGAGCACTTCTGCTGACCCAGCTGGTAAGAGCACTGCAGTGTCATACAGATCAGAAGGTTCAAATCCTTGGCCTGGGATGACCTCACTTGCGTCAGATCTATAATTGTCCTCTATACCTCTATGTTCCCAAAGCTCTGGAGCTCACTCCCCCCGTCCCTGCGCCTTCCTCCCTCCCTCCGCACCCGGTGTGAAGGGCGCTGTATAAATGCAAATTGTTGTATGTTGGAGTGAGTTCATGTGTGTGGATGTTGAATTAGCGCATAATCAAACTTAGTTTACATACTTCCCTCCTTGACCTGCTTTCCTCTTTTCCCATTCCTCCCCTTCTCTCTTCTCCTCCCTCCTCTTTCCTCCGTTCCTCTTTTCCTCGGAATAGCCAAGGCACAGCCACTCACTGTCGAGGTTCAGATATGAATGGTGGAATGTTAGGTAAGGTATCAGAAGACATCCCTCCCAGTCAGAAAACACAGACAAAAGCTAACAGGAGAAGGGGAAACAGAAAGAATATTGATGTGAAAAAGAGTGACTTTGATTGATTTATACATTAAGAAAGGCCTAGTTGATGGGATTTGAGTTGGAATGGTTAATGAGCACAGTACACTCTTTATTTTTTTCCCCAGTGTAATAATAATAATCCTTGCATTTGATACAGCGCCTTATCACGACTTCCAGACGTCTCAAAGCGCTTCACAGAATATACCGTAAAGTGAATTGGACATATATTCTGTGGGCGAAATGCGACAGCCAATTGCGCGCATCAGTTTCCCACAAACAGTCGTGGCTTGAGTGATCAAATTATTATTATTATTTTTTTGAAGGGATAATTGGCAATGCAAATCCAATCCAGCAGAACAGTACTCTGTACAGCAGGAACACGCTTGTCATTTTACTTTGGTTTAATGCCAGCACTTTAGACAACAAGACTAAGACTGGGAGTTCTTTTGATCTCTAACCTCAAGAGTTCAAAGTCGTCTGGAAGTTAATAAAGATCTGACTTACTGTTACCTAGGCTCAGACAACAAGCCTTAAGGCAATTATTTTAGCTCTAAGCCTCAATCCATGTAATGCATACAAATGAATTCACGGACGTACTTCAGAGAGTGTCAGTTGAGCATATTCGCTAAGGAAGGATGTAAATTTGTTCCTCACTTTTGAATGCAGGTGCAACAGTTGCAGTTCATTAAATTGAAGCCTATTTTTTTCTTTAAGCAATACTGATCCGTAATGCTTCAATTGTTATTTCCATGCGATTCTTAATGAAAAACAATTCACAGTGTGTGGTTTCTGTGGGGAAGGAGCAGAAGGGCTTGGAAGGGGAGCACCTCAGTTCAAATCCTCAGGGAGGAATTGTTTCATCCTTGGAAACAAAGTTTGCATAATGTATAAAGTTGATATCGTAATAATAAGAATCCTTGCCTTTCACATCAGGAGGAGGTCTCAAAGTGCTTCACAGGATCCACTGTAATGTGTAGTGACTGTGCATCTTGTAGACGAATGCGGCAGCCAATTTGTCCCACAAGCAGCCATGAGGTCCATGATCAAATTTATTTGAGAGATTGTTGACTAGGACGCCAGCAGAAACTTCCTTCTCTTTTCCAATTACTGTATTGGAGCGTTAACCTAGACTCTGGGAGTTCAAAACCCCTTGAAGTTCTTTAAAAGAGAAAGACAATATTTATTTTGATCTTACGAAATTCGATGGCCAGTGGGTGTGGAAATGGTGTTTAAATGCTGATAGATATCAAACCCTGCACCACCCTCATCAGATCATTAGTCTGTTGACTTTGTTATCCTGCTCTTAGAAAAGTCTCTGGACTGTGTGATGAGAGTCTAATCACACCATTTTATACTTCATTGCTTATGAAAGTCGTAGTGTGGCGATATATAAAGGCAATCGTTTGAATGTATATTCACCGAAAACAAGTTAAACATTCATACATGTAACCCTGAAAGAGTTTGATCTATTTGATATGGTTGACGTTAATATTAATCATTTTATTTTACGTTCAGTCAGCAGCTCTAGATCCTGCTATTCCGAGTCATTAGGCGAAGGTTTGTAAGAAATGAATGGCATTCTCAATGGCATTTTCCATTGTCTTCGGACATGTTCCAACTTTATTGTGAGTTACGGTGGTTTAAAAATCTCCTGTAAAGCCAGAATAGCATTTAGGGTGTTAATGTTGTGTCTGTTGCCACAGATTGATTGTCGTTTTCCACAATAGTAAAAATACTCTGCATATTTTCGGCATTGTCATGTTAACAGCATTAAAGGCATTGACTAGACAGATGGCAACAGCCCCACACCAGCCTACTCACCAAGTCTAATTGGCATGTTTTACAATGGTGATTCTACTGCTTATGAAATATTCATCCAGTTGGCTTACTGTATAATAACCGTGTCTTCGCAAGATCTGGCAACCTGGACAATTAGTATCTTCCAATATTTTGACTTCTGCTTTTGGGAAAATTTCAAGGCCGTTTCTGAGCATTAGCATTTCACAAGTGTGCTGTGTTTCGTCTTATTAAAAATCCTGGCTGAGCAGGGGGTGGTGGGTTGGGTGGTGGTGGTTCCACAGGGGGTCAGTAACTCTCTAACCTTAACAGAGCAGCCCTCGTAAGATCGGTTCGGGTGAAGAAGGCCTTTTGGCGCATTTATCTCATCCATCCAGGACACCCACCCTCACATCTTCCCATCACAGCATCAAGCATGCCACTAGGCAGTGAGAGACAGCGGGCATCACGCACAACCCCAAAGCTGTCCTCTCACCATTGGCCACACATGCACAAGTACATCCATTAGTTGTGCATGTATGTACACACATACAGTCAATTCACTTTACTGTATATCCTGCAAGCACTTTGAGACATCTCGACGACGTGATAAGTTGCCATATGAAATGCAAGTATTATTATTAATCAGCAGTAAGTGAGGAAACCCTTCCCTATTCCAGGGCCAAAGAGGCTAGTTGTGGCATTCGAACCTCGGTAGTGCCTCATTACGTCGTTAAGATGTCTCCCAACCACATCACAGGATATACTGTAAAGTGGTGCGATTGTGTGTATTTTGTGGACCGATTATTGCACTAATTAATCAATTAGGCTGATGCTTTTGTAGCGGACGCAATGGACTACAGCGGTCTTAAATAGTATTTCTGCTCTAGATATTAAAATACTGAATGGATGCATCATACTTAGAAAGGTGAGTTTATAAACATATATTTTTCAAGCATCAGTTGTAATCCAGGCAATTTATTCTCATTAATGATTTAGAATAAAAGACAAATAGTCCCTCAGTTCTTGTATGAATAATTTTAGGGTTCAATAGTCACTGCTGCTACTTTTTATTTCTTCAACATCTCTCAACTCTTAGACTCACAAGAAAGACACAAAAGTCGCTGAAGTTTTAAACGAAAAAACTCATTAGACTGTGATCTGATTTGAATCAATGAAACTGTGAAAAGTCAGAGAAGAAAATCTCTCCCCACCACCCATTTACCTAGAGAGCAGTGAAGTGTGAGAGTTTAATTTTCTCATCAAAATCTGAAAAAATATTTCAGTAATAGTCCGTTCTTGGTCTGTAACGATGCAATTCCGAAGCTAGCTGGAAAGCCTCATTGAAAATCCGTATTCAATAAATTGGTTGGGTAACGGGTTAACCTTTGTCCTGCTGAATAAAAGTGAGTGAGTCAATTGCATCTTTCCCTTTGCCATGCAGGCACATTCACATTAAAATGAAAACATTCTATCAGATGGCGATTGAGTTCACACCCAGTTGTAGGATCAAGCTTTGTGGTTTCAGTCCTCTCAGCCCACACACACACAAACCGCACAGCACACACACACTCTCTGAAAACCTCAAGCCTTAGCGCTTTGCCAACTTGTCCATTATATTCTCCAGAATGAGGTAAAGCAGGGTGTGTCTGGGAAAGTTTGGACATCTCATTCCAGACACAGTGAAATATCTGAAATGCAAGCGCTCGGAGACCCTAGCCTGCACCAGGGGTTGCTATGTAAAAGCAAGTTGTTGTTGCTGAAATTTCCATGCGTAGGGGCACGTGTATGTGTAACTCACTGATGGTCTGGATACTCATAAACACGGCGAATGTTGGATTTATGCGTGTGGTCAGACATCCTGCTGCTGAATGTAACTCACTCATTAAATATTGTATTAAAAAAAATGGTTTTGTGCAGCATTTGGCTTCATGATATAACAATTTCTTTTCTCTTTCTCTTTGGCTGACCTGTGCAGGAAGTGGAGGTTCGTATTTGCTTCAATTCTTTTTCCTAGATCCTAAAATCTATTTGACTGACTGCCTGCCTGACTGACTGACTGGTTGCTATTGTTACTGTGATATAGTATTACCCCAGTAGCTATTTATCATTTACCTTATGAACAAACAGTCCAAATGGAAAATGAAATGCCTGTGTAAATCCTCCCGAGGAAGCTTAATACAGCAAGTCTAAGCGCTAGGACAAACAGACCCTTAGAGAATTGAATACTGCTTGGTAACTTTCTGAATCTGTTTTTTTCAATTGGATAACATTTACTAAAATTATTTTCCCGTAACTCTCCAATGCTCAACATAATAGTGTGGATTTGGAAGCTGGCGACTAGTATTAGAACGTTAATTCGGAGTATTCGCTATTCATTCGTTGCAGGAATGCCTCTGCTATCCAGTTTTTGCTGCACCTTGAATTCCTGTACTATTTACCTTGGAAGCCAAAGCCCAAAAGGATAGGGTGGTCCTAGCTGGATAAGCTGCGGGAAAGCTGGCCAGACAGCACTATCAGTGGCAAGCTACGTGGGTTTAGCTGGTTGGACTCCAGCAGTTACCCCAACGTACACTCTGGGCTCCCCCAAGCCTTGGCTCTTGCCAACCTGCGCCTAATACTTTCCTGAATTAGGTAAACAGAGTGCGTCCTTCCTCCTTCCAGAGAGAGAGTGCATTTCATTCCAACAATTTATCTCTGGGATTTCCATGTGTAGGTGGGAGGCCTGGGATTCTCAGTTTGGTTTGGAGACTCTTAAGCAACGGTGATGGGACAGTGTCATGCACCCGGCCAATAAAAAAACAGTAAAACTGGGCCAAAGTAGTTCCTGCAACTAAATGGATAGCAAGTGCAAATCATAGCTAGTTAAAGATGGAGAGACGAGTGTTACTGTGCTTAAAAAAAATAAAGTGCTTTGTGTATTGCAGTAAACAGATTTAATGCTGATGGAAGCCTTTCCCTTCATATAATTTATGAGCAGCAGGGAATCCAGACAGACCTCTGTAGAGCTGTGCTAAGTTTCTGCCAACCAATAAGAGTTCTATTTTCCCACTTGACGTCATCTGCCTTTCATTAGGAAGTCAGTTTCCAATCCAGTTTGTTAATTGACCCTGAACACCCTGTGAATTGTGCCACGTTTGCTTTGCACCTTGCTGTGGATTGGTGGTTTCCTGGGATCCCTGGGGTCGGGGGTTGAAGGCTGCAATTCTTTTCCTTGCCTTGGGCAGCTTCAGCAGTCGGCCTGTCCCTCTGGGCCACCCACGAGCTTCTTAACCCTCGCTCTGTATAGACCTTCTGCAGAGATCAACAACGACGACTTGCATTTATATAGCGACCTTCACGGAGGGGGGTAGCGTCCTGGAGTGCTTGACTGTGGCGGAGTCCGACCCCGAACCAGCGGGAGAGGGGATCAGATTCAGCAATCAGACAGCCATCACAAAAATATCTTTCCAATAACTGTGCATCTGTGAGTTTGCACGTATATAGCTCAGTGGTTAGAGCCCTCGCCTCGCAAGCAGGAAGACCTGGGTTTGATTCCCGTGCGTGGCGAAACCTGAGGCAAGTTTCCTTACTCAACACATGCGCCTTTGTTTACCTAACAGTAACGATCGGCGGATTCCTTTTCCAGGAACAATAATCCCTTCAAAAAATATAGTAATAATAATTTGATCACTTCAATCCACAACTGTTTGTGAGTCACTGATGTGCGCAATCGGCTGCCGTGGTTTCGTCCACAAAATATACAGTCAATTCACTTTACAGTGTGACCTGTGAAGCGCTTTGAGACGTCTCAAAGACGTGATAAGGCGCTATATCAAATGCAAGGTTTATTAATATTATGATAATTATTACATGTAATTGTTTGCTTGGTTGCTGCTAGGATTGGGAAATTCATCCCACAGGTTCAGCTGTTCTCTCGAGCTTAAATTGCACCATTTGGCATTTTAAGCCAATCACACCGAATCATATCAAGCAGCTTCTTGAAACAGTTACACATTGTAATTCAATTGTGTGTAATCCCAAACGGTGTTAGTCACAATGTGCTGGTCAGGGATAATACACGTATTATAATTGATAAATTCTCTTACACTCTGGCTGGGAAATCGAGGCCTGTGCTGTCGGTACAGTTATAGGTGAGTGGACGTCATGGGAATGTGACAGCTAGGAAATGCAATCTGACAACTAATTTGTGTAGGTAAAAGGGTGGAAAGTAATGCAATGGATTCACAGATAAGGCTTAAATCTTTCAGCGAGCAGCCGTGTCACTGTGCATCAGGACATCGCGCTCACAGACTGAACAACTTCTTACAATCCACAGCAAAAGGGGTTCAGTGAGCCCGAGGGATTAACAAGACAAATTGGTGGAGAGAACCACAGATTTAAGCCACTTGTATTTTGTACAAAGAAGCAGAATAATGATGGAAGATAGCAGGGCTATCGTGATGTTTGTCAGCAGGAAATGTATGATCTGTCGTCGTTAACAGGCCAATGTTAAAGAAAGACTGTCGCAAGGACAAACATTGGGAATGAATGTGAATGAATGTGCTTCATTCACAAGAGATGGAGAAGTATTGCAGTGACTCGGAAACACGGACGCAAAATGATTTTGTAATTTCTGTTTCACTTTTTCAGGATGATTATTTCAGAAGCTGGAACCCTAACAAGCCCTTCGATCAAGGTATCCAGTTTGATTGCATGGAAAACCGTGGAGATAGATGTTTGTCTAAATAGTACATAAATAATACATTTTTTTTTAAACAATGCACGAATTCACGATGAACGTTTTATGCTCCTGTATGTTTTGGATATTAATTAGCCTTTTTATTTCCTCTGGTTCCATTGCGATAGCCATTTTGCAAATTTGAATTCCTACAGGCACGAAAAATAATGACTCCATTATAAGCCTGGATTTTATTACGTTGTTTTGTGCTCTGCAACATATCAGGTTGATCACTGAAATATTCAGAGAGAACATTCAGCAAAAAGCTATTTTTTGTGAATTCTACCTGCTCAGCAGGTTGGCGGAGAAATTCATTCCACTTACGTCCAGAATTCATTATGTAGCATTTCAGAGCATCCGGAATCCGATCATTTCTCTAAACACATCCTTAATTTTGAAGCCGTTTTTTTTCTGTAAGTTGTTTTTCAGAACTACAGAAAGAGGAGCTTTCAAAGTTAAAAGACTCAATTCAACAATTTGCCAAGCTCCTCATGCTTGAAAACGTTACATAAATAGGATAAGTCTCGACTCGAATGAAATTTCTCTCTTGAGTTTTTGTGTTTCGTATGTTTTCGAGATTCTCCGGAATTCGGTACATCAAAGGCAATGAAATGGAAATGGCAAAAATTGGAGACGACAAAGAAAAAAAAAAAAAAAAAAATCCACAGCAAACGTGCTAGCAACTTGTCAGTGTTTATACTGCAAGCGGGATTTTCATCTTGACTGTTCCACAAATACAATCAGCTCAAAAATGGTTCACACCGTGGCCACAGGGTTCAATGGTTTCATTTGAGAGAAGGAAACAAATCGAGATCTTTAGCTTTGACAATGATTCACAATGGGTAGTGAGAGCAAAGGATTTTATTACTTTGTTGTGATAATGCGGTGTATATTACTCCAGGTCACCACGGGGACGACAGGAATACGATATATAGTATTATTGTCGGACAGCCAGGCCGAGGCTATTGATAACTATTGACTCCTTTGAATGTGATTTTCGGTCGATGTGATGATTATTGCCGCTGCTCATGTTGATCGTCAGTCACATTTTTCACCCCCGTGTTACTGAAAAGACGAATGAAATTTAAGCAACGAAACCTCAAGTGTTCAGTAAATTTTGTTGCCGTCAAGTGAGCCTCTATTGTACATCCCAAGGCTTTTGGTTGCCTTGACACTGCAATTCCACATGTTGGAAGGAATCTCAGAACACTGTTGGCGATGAGACAACATCTTTTTAATGGTCAGATTTAGGTGGTAAGCAATTTGGAGTTTCTACTGATGGTCTCTAAGGTTCCGATCAATGTGAAATCACTTCTATCATCATCATCAAATGAATTGGTGTTGCAGCAGTGTGAGACTTGACAAAAGTCATTTGGCTACTTTGGCTCAAAGAGTCTTAATAATAATAATCCTTACATTTCATATAGCGCTTTTCACGTTGGGAGGACGTCCCAAAGCGCTTCACAGAACACACTGTAAAGTGAATTGACTGTATATTTGTGGGCGAACGCGGCAGCCAATGGCACACAGCAATGTCCCACAAACAGTCGTAGATTGAAAATGACCAATTTATTATTGTTTTGTTTTTTTGGAGGGACTATTATTAGGCTCTGTGTGGAGTAAGGAAACTTGCCCAAGGTTTCGCCCTCTGCCTGGAATTGAACTCAGGTTCACCAGGGGAAGGAGCAATGAGTTGAAATTTGGAATTGTAGACGTCAGTGTTGGCAGTGGGATGTAAAATACTTCAGTCATGTCAATAGATGTAGGTTAACGTTGCAAAGATTAAATCGTAATCTTGGGAAAACACCTCCAGAATTGTTTGAATTTTTATTCTGTGTGTTTAAAGAGATGACCCAAATGTAGGATGTAAAGCTTTTCACGTCTTCTCGACGTCTCAAAGCGCTTCACAGAATAGACTGTAAAGTGTATTGACCTTATATTTGTGGGCGAAACGCGGCAGCCAATTGCACACAGCAGCGTCCCACAAACAGTCGTGGATTGTAACAAGAACAACAACAACTTGCATTTATATAGCGCCCCTCACGCAGAGTAGCGTCCCAGAGCGATTAATGAAGCTTTCTTATTGCCTGCAGTCTATCAGCGAATGCAAATTTACAAACGTCAGGAAAATCATGTTGGATTAAGGTACTGACAAACCGAAATGTCAGCCTTAATTGGAGTATATTTCTGAAGTGAATAAATAACTTATTACTTATTTTTCGTTAGCTTTGATTTCCAGCGTATATACATCATTTATGTATGTTCATTACAACCTTATCCAGCCTCGCTGTATACACCCAGGGCTGTGAAAATTGTCAAGCCGATTGGATTATACGTCAACTCAAAGAATGTACTTGGTAACCGAAGCAAAGCAGAACATAGAGCCTTTGGGGATTGCAAATGTCGGTGCCACCTCGAGCCACAAAGATTTGCTGTCGTCATTACCCATGTAACTGTATAGCTCCAATGCTCCTACATTTTACCTTCATGCATAATATTCCCAGCAGTTTAGAGGTGATCTCAACAATGTGCTAAAACAGCCAGATCTGCTGAGAAGACTCTCAGTGGGCAATGTGAAGGTTAATAAGGTATTTTCACACACTGTTTACCATCCATTTACACATTCTGATTTGTCAGTTATTACAGTGTGTAACACAGTGCCTGTAAATATGGCTAAACATTTTTGCTCTAATCTTAGATATAACTTTCCCGCAAAAAATCTACACCCATACATTTTGAAAATTGTCTTCCTGATTCGAGTAAAATGAACCAAGTGCACGAAAGGGGTGAGGAGTTATAAACAGTCCACTTCCATTTTATTATTAATCCCTTCAAAAAAAAATATATTTAAAAAAAAAGTGGTCACTCAATCCACTGCTGTGTGCAGTTGGCATTTCGCCCAGAAAATATACTGTCAATTCACCTTACAGTATATTCTGGGAAATGCTTTGAGACTTCTCAAAGATGTGATAAGGCGCTATATCAAATGCAAGGATTATTATTATATTTTCCTGGCTTCATTTTGATATGAGTTCCTAACTATTTGATAGCGTGTAAGTTATGTTTTTTTTAAAAAAGTTTCCAGACCTGTCCCACGTGAACCTGCTTATTTACTAACCTTTAAGTCTGTCTTATTCCCAAATACTCCTGCTCAGCCAACAGACTGCTAATAGATAGGTAATTGCCGCTGAAGAAAATTCCATTTCTTCAGAGCACTTTACAAAGCTGTGGGGACTAATAAAGATGTTCTGCAGGAGCTCACAAGTTCGTGGAAACGGTTGTTATTAAGTGTGGATGTACTTTCTGAACATTTCTGCTGATTCCTGTCTTCAAGTCATGCCTCCCTCTCAAGTCTTAATGGCAGCAAATAGCAGGAGACCTTCTATTGGTATTCTTTCTGCAAGGCAACTGATTTGAAACGGGAAAGGTTGTTTTTGGAGTAGATTAACCTAACCGCCCAATATGATTTACCTTGCAAAATATATGGTTAGAACTTAATTGTTGTAAACCTGTTAGCACAAACTGCTCATTACAATAAACTTTTCCCTTATCTAGAGTAAAGCTCCATTATAGTCATTAGAGCAGTTACAATCTTGACAAGATGAGTCTCTAATGAGAATTCTTTCCCATTTAGCCTTAGTTTAATAATTAGGTTTAAATGTAGCTGAAATCAGTAAAATTCTTCATGGTTTAATCAAGTGACATAATTACACCAATATAAAGCCTCCTGCTAATGCATAATTTTCCCCAAATCTGATCCAGTGTCAAGATAAGTACACGTTCTCTATACTTGTGTGCCCTCACAATCCATCATAAAGTTATGACTTACGACAAAGTCCCTTGAAAGCGCACTCTAAAGTGACATTTAAATCATTCGAATCAAAGGGATGGAAACTCATAAAAACCACGCACTAAACTAACCACGGTCAATAATTTAGGTATCAGCCTGGTTCAGTTGGTAGCGCTTTCGCCTCCAATGAGTCAGAGATTGTGGGGTCAAGCCCCAGGTCGGGATTTGGAATCCATATACAGTCTATGCTACCTCTCCAATTCAGTGCTGACTGAGGTGTGCAGTATTGTCAGATGAGGTGTTAAACCGTCTGCCTGTTCAGGTGGAGGTTAAAGATCCCATGACACTATTTGAAAAGAGAAGGAATTTCTCTCTCCTGGTGTCCTGGCCAACAAACCCCCAAATAAATTTGCTCACTCACTCCACGGCTGTTTGAGAGACGTTATTGCGTGCAAATTGGCTGCTGTGTTTGCCCACAAAATACGCAGTCACCACACTTCACAGTACATTCTGCGAAGCACTTTGAGGCGTCTCAACGACGAGATAAAATGCTATATCAAATACGAGGATTTTTTTTTGTTGTTTCTACTGGTTGAGAATAGCAGTGCGTTTTATCATGTTTATATCCAAAAGGTTTGAATTAGGAAATTTAATTTTGTTTATCTTGTTTTAAAAACAATTTGTTTTGCAGTGCACAGATGTGGGGAAAAATAACACTTTATTTAACATCACTTTGCCAAGCTGGTGACATTGCATTTATTGTCCATAAATACACCAGTCAGGAGCTTGCAATGTGCTTTGCTGTTCAATATACATCTTGCCTGTGGCTGTAAACTCATTTGTTTCTGCAGCGTGAAATAATAAATCACCACCATTGTTTCCGTTCTCTCTGCTAATCCCTTGTAATCCTAAATCATTTCAGTAACTGCCTCCTCTTCATTTTTCAGTCCTTTATCCAGTGTGAAGTTTGTGTACCTTACGACGATACTTGAAGCCAAATTGATCAATTCACGGCCAGGCAGTTTTCGGTAGATTAGTGGGCTCCTGGCAATCAACTCTTAAAAGCAAACAATGTTCTTCTTAGAGAGAAATTCCACTTGGTTCTAATTTACTCTGTTTATGTCGCATGCAATTCAGAGCATCCAGAATTTAGTAAGTTGTCAAATTCAATCTTAACTTTTACATCCAGTTTTCGCTGGTATCTTATAAAGAACTTCAAAATTAAGGCCTTACTTGAGGTTTTGTGTCCAAATTCTGGACACTAAAACGCTCCATAAAAAGCGTAAGTCTAGACTCAGGTGAAATTTCGCCTTCGAGTACTGTCTGCTCTCTCCACCAGCGGGTCTGGCCTGCTCCATGTCCCCCGCCTGCCCTGCCCCACCATCAGCAGTCGGACCTTCAGCCTTTCTGCTCCCACCCTTTGGAATGCCATCCCACATTCCCATCACTTTGCTCCCTCCCTCCCTCACGTTTGTATAGTGCCTTTCACATCCCAAGGTGCTGGACAATCAGGGATTTGGACCCGAGCTGTGGAGAGTTGGGACCAGAGAGGGCGGAGGGCAGGTGGGGTGGGGGCAAGAGGGTGGTCAAAGGCACGGTCGAAAACGAGGGTCTTGAGACGAGCCTTGGAGGAGGCGAGGGAGGGAGCGAGATGAAGGGAGTGTGGGATGGAGTTCCAAAGGGTGGGGGCAGAGAGGCTGAAGGCCTCACTACCGATGGGCTCAGTGCAAGATATTCACTTTACTCTTGTCTAACTCTGGTTCATTTATTGGCCATGTGAACTTTCCCTGAAGCGAAAAGATTAGTGGGTCTTAATCTTTCAGGCACTGATTGTTTTTAACTCTCATTGTAGAAATTTCAAAAAGTGGAACCCATTCGTTTTGAGAGAACGTTATTTAAAACGCTATTCCTCATTCTGAACCGAGTGCTTATTGGTATATTTGCATTGCACAATTTACTGCGTTCCACGAATTTAATTTTTTTCCCCCCACTTCAGTGGTAATGTGAAAGACAGCAATTGGTTTATAACCGCCTTGCCTCACTGTTCTGATAAATTTGACGGCAGATTTGATCCGAATAGCAATATCCATATGAATAATTACCTCTGTTTGATTAATGAAAGAGCCACCTTGTAAAATAGTGTCCAACAAAATTACATTTTCTATGCAAAGGTTTTTATAAGATAATGTGCTGGAGTTTTCGCTGGTTTTGTTTCCCACCAAAATTAATTATTCTCTCCTGTTAGAATTTGGGAAACATGTTGAAAAGTCAGCTTGTTTTGTAAGTGTTGGAAATTTCCATATTACAAGGATGCTGTGCGCAATTGGCTGCCGCGTTTCACCCAGAAAATACAGTCAATTCACTTTACGGTATAATCTGTGATGCGCTTTGAAACGTCTCGAAGACATGAGCAGGGACTGTATCAGATACAAGGGTTATGATTATTATTATTATTACAAACTTCAAATAAAACTGGTTTATGCTTCAGAATAACATGGGGCTGAGGGAAGCAAGGAGTGGGATTTTTGCATTGCGACATGAAAGAGTAATACATTTAATTAAGCAAATTTTTTGGGGGGAGGTGGTGAGGGCAGCCAGGCATCTGGCGCTGACACAGGCGAAAACCCATCACCATTCTTAAGATTATCCAAACCAGTTCACATATGTATGTACGTACACAGCAACGTCCCACGAACAGTCGCGGAGTGAGTGGCCAATCTTTATTTGGGGGAATCGTGGTGTCCTGTAGCTCAGTGGTTAGAGCACTCGCCTGGCAAGCGAGAGACCTGGGTTTGATGCCCGACAGGGCGAAACCTTGGGCAAGTTTCTTTACTCCCGATAATAATCACTCAAGAAAAGAAAACAATAATAATTTGGTCACTTCAATCCACGACTGTTTGTGGGATGCTGCTGTGCGCAATCGGCTGGCACGTCTCGCCCACAAATAGACAGTCAATTCACTTTACAATCTATTTTTGAAGCGCTTTGAGACGTCGAGAAGACGTGAAAAGCGCTATATCAAATGCAAGAGTTATCATTATTAATTGTTGGCTGGGTTAGACAATGTCAGACCGCTCTGCCTTGCCTTGATTTTCAAAGAATATTAAAGTGTTTATATTTTCCCCAGCCCCACTTGAGTAGGTCTTTATAGTTTAATAAGGCTCATGAATATCGAACTAGACTGCTTGAATCAGTTGCCCAAACTGTGCTCGGCAGGCAAAATATTCACACAGAATCTTTAATAAACAGGCAAAGCGGCTTCTTCCACGAGGTCTATCAGTGTTGACCACCAAAAATAGCAATCTTTTCGTTCTGTGGGTATAATAGGATTGCAGTCAGCAGGAACTCACTGCAATTTATTTCAGTGTACTTGAAAATTGACTTATTACATACAGAAAGAGGAAACTGTTTGGAATATTTCCTGCATTTTGTGATAGAATTGATATAAAAACACACACACATTCTCCATACATTCAGGCACATTTTTCGCTTCTCCTTTGCCCACTTAACAATATTCCTTGCATTTGATAGAGCAGCTTATCAAGTCTTTGAGACGTATCAAAGAGCTTCACCCAATATACTGTAATGTGAATTGACTGTATATTTTGTGGGCGAAATGGGGCAGCCAATTGTGCACAGCAGTGTTCCACAAACAGTTGACTGATTGACTTATTACTATTGTTATAAACAGAGATGTGTGGAATAAGGAAACTTGCCCAACATTTTGCCGTCCCGGGAATCGAACCCAGGTCTCTCACTTGCGAGGCGAGTGCTTTAACCACGGAGCTACAGGACTCCATGATGGAAAGCTGTCGTGTCCCAGAACGACAGCACCAATAAACGTGCACCATCTCTGTTCCCGTGGCCATCATAAATCTCAAATTAAGAAGATTTTGTGAGGATTATTTTGTTCCCAGGCAGCTACAGCCGAAGTATCTTTTCTGTTGAGCATTTGCATTCTATTTATTGCATCCTTTAGCATTTTCATATCTCCTTTTCAGCCTCGAAATTCAGAAATGATTACCATATATAATGCTGTCCCCGTTTTACTGAGCACTCACAACCAAGATGGGCAGTTGGTAACCAGCAATATAAAGTAGCTTAACTCTGGGATCTCTTGTGATGCAGCCCAGCAATAATGTAGTTTCTGACATTAATATATTGTACTGACATTTGGATGATGTCTTTCTCAGACATTAGCCCAATATTGTTGATAGATCAGGGTATTAAGGGATATGGGGAGAAAGTGAGAAAATGGAACTGAAAGGATTAGTTGAGGTACAGATCAACCATGGTCTAATTAAATGGCGGAACAGGCTCGACGGGCTGAATGGCCTCCTCCTGTTCCTATATTCCTGTGTCAGCTGTTTTACTTGTTCCATGTTTTGTGGTTTTCACAAAAACAATCTGTTGCCCCTTCGTCTTGCCCCCTCCGTCCCCATCTTCAGGTCGTACCTGAAGACCTTCCTCTTTGGCCGTGCCTGCGGTCACCTCCCCCCTCCCCCCGGCTCGGTGTCGGGCTGCCCTGCGAGAGTGAGGGGGCGCTGTGTAAATGCAAGTTGTTCTCGTTCATCTCTGACTATTTCTGGGGGAGGTATTTTTTTTTCTGTTTCAATATGGTTATTTTGGGGGTTAAATGAAAATATTGCCTTCATCTGTCTCTCTCTCTCTCTCTCTCTCTGACCTCATTTAATGTAGGTAAACGGTAAATGTGTACAGAACAGAAGCGATCTTCTGCTCCATCAAGAAGGGCATCTGGAGGGAATCTAATTAACTAGAAAGAAGCGATTCTCTTCTATAAATTATTGATAATTATACAACTTACATTTGATAAAGCAAATGCCCACAATCTGCCAAGAAGTGAATGATTATTTTTATCTGGAAGGTTGTTAGACAGGAAACCAGGGGAAACCCTCTTCTCTTTTCAGTGGTGCCAAGGGATCTTTAATGTCCACCTGAACTGCCGGAGTGGATGTTTACCCGGCAGTAAGCAGGAACAGGTTGTTAGGTGGATGGCTTTTCCAGGGTTATAATCCCTTCACATAAATAAATAACAATAATTTGGTCACTTCAATCCACGACTGTTTGTGGGACCCCTCTGAGCGCAATTGGCTGCCGCGTTTCACCCACAACATATACAGTCAATTCACTTTACAGTGCATATCCTGCGAAGCGCTTTGAGACGTCTCGAAGACGTGATAAGGCGCTGTATCAAATGCAAGGATTGTAAGGATTATTATTGTACAAACCGGATGTTTGACGTAGATGGTGAGAGCAAGACAAGAGAGCACATGTTTAACATTAGAGCACTGTAACTCCCCCACCAAAACTGTTCACAAATGCCGTCCAACCCATTCTTTACGATGGAGTTAACCGCACAGTTCCTTTTGTTGGGAGCGTACACTACTCTGTTAGAGGTGGGAATTTCTTCTCATGTCTGATCGTTCGTTAAGGGTACATTTTAATTCACTCGGACCCATCCTTCTATTCTCAATGACTGAAAAATAGCTTCCTTCTGACCTATTGGGTCTTTAGCTCACTGCCTGTGGCTAACACGGGTAAATTTTTGTGAGAAGGATAATGGCATCACAGCCATACTGGGCTCTTCTGCTTTTTGTGGGCTTTGCGTTAGTGCATCCTGTTATAACACACACAAAGGCATGATGTTGATTTATATTTCACTGACCGCTGGAGTGGGAATCCGTATGAATAAAAATGATTGATGCATGTGGATCAACCCTCTCTGCTTTAAAAAAGCGTGCGGGATTTGAGAGATAACTGGAAGACCGAACTCCCAGGGAACAAACAGAATATTTTACTGATGACAGTGAGCGACTGGCAATGTTTCAAAAGTGTTAGTTGCATAACCCTCTGCAGACCACCACGTGATTTGTGATGGTATTTCACACGGAGGAATCATATGTTTTTTTTATTTGCAAAGATTGACTTAGATTTATTTAGAATTAAATTTTTTTGATGTGTATTTTTATTTTAAAGCAATGGCCCATTAATACAGTACAGCAAACCGGTGCATTCATTCCTTCCTTCCTTGTTAAATGGGGTGCCTGAGACTACATTCTCGCTTATAACCGTTTAGAGATCCAACTCAAGCAAATCTATAGTTGTTTGGCTATGTTGCTATTCAGCTAAGTTTAACAATTCTGCAGCCCTTAATTTAAGAATTAATTCTGAATTCAGAGGACATTAAACTAAATATAAAATCTTGAATGAAGTGAATACAGATCTCCTTCCAAGGCTCTCATTGAAACCCAGGGAGTCTGCATTGTATTATTTGAGTTTCACCCACAGGCAGTTCACTTTACAGTATGTATATAAATGCTTTGAGATGTCGAGAAGACGTGAAAAGCGCTATATCAAATGCAAGGATTATTATTTTGTTATTATGTCCTGTGAGGCACTTAGAGACGTCTCGAAGACATGATGAGGCGCTAAATCAAATGCAAGGGTTATTATTATTATGACCCATCACCATTGACAGCACTGCATGGCACATCCAACAGTGAATCAGCACCAGGAGTCTCCTAACATCAAAAAGATGAAATGGTCAAATTCGATCTACTTTTTGACGAATTTGGATGAGACAGGAACATTGGCACTTTAAAAACCTCGAGAGCCATCAGATCTTTTAACGATCTTCTGAAGCACAGATCAGATTGGAGATCTCATTTCATTAATTATAATCTCATCTAGAGGACAAGACAACAACAACAACTTGCATTTATACAGCGTCCTTCACACCGGACGCCATCTCGGAGAACTTGATTGACTCCCAAGAAAGCAGTCCATAGTTCCTGATGTTAGTCGGGCTCATCCTCCAATTCTTTTTAGATTTTTAAAAAGAAGTTAACTTGTAATGGTTCAACTATTTCACCTCATTTTTCTGTTAAAGATTGCCACTGGGTCAGAAGCTATCTTTATTTGCATTATTTATGATAAGGTGAACCTATGTCAGTACATCACTAAAAGTGTTTGAACAGTAAATTGTTTTTTTTCCATAGAGGACCATGAATCCTTATGGAAATCAAGTGAAACCAATTAAGTGAAGATAACTAATAGGGAAACAATTGCGCTGCAGAATAACGTTGGATGAGAAATGTCCAAATTTTCCTTCGCTCTCAGTAACACACAAGGTCACAAGATTGGTTTGCGAGAAGAAGACCCTTTGGCCAATCTGATATCGTCCCTCCAAAACATCCACCCTACCCTCCCATTTCCCCACAGCTGCTTTTTAAATGAGTCCAGTGTCCTGGCTTCAATCACCTTTGTTGGCAACCTGTTTCCACTCATTAATTACCCTCTGAGTAAAGAACAATTTCCTGGTGTCTGTCCTGAACAATGACCCTTTACAACTCTAAACCTGTGTCCTTTTATGATGGGGGGGGACTTGGTTTCTTTGTCAGTTGTGTTTGGATGTGTTGAATGAGGTTAAACTGAGATTCCGTCTGCCCGTTTAGGTGGATGTTAAAGATCCCATGTTACTACTAGAAAAGACGAGGTAGTTTCTCTCAATGTCCTGGCCGACTAATTGCTGTGCACAATTGGCTGCCATTTCCGCCCACAAAACACACAGTGGCTTCACAGTATATTCCGTAAAGCGCTTTGAGACGTCTCAATGACGCGATACGGTGCTGTATCAAATGCAAGGGTTATTATTATTAAATAAATAAAATTGGTCACTCGCTTCATTTGTTTCTTGGGCACAGTTGGGTTGCCGTGTTTGTCTACAAAATACATTGGCTACGTTTCACGGTTATGTGCTGGAAAGGGCTTTGAGATAGTGCCTGATGTGAAAGTCTCAATAACCAAATGGAAGAATTATTATTATTATTATTATTCAGGCTGAACTTTTGCTTCAGTTTTTAGCAACACTATTACTGTGCTCTGTGGGACATTTTGTGTGGGAGCTGGAGGTTTAAGATATGCTTCATTCATATGTAATCTTCAGTACTCAGTCTCCCGTGTCAACAAACAAGCTTTGGGCCTCACATTGATATTGCGGTCTCTTATCCATAAATTGAACTGCAGAGAGCTGCAGTGTTAGAATACTGTAGAAATGGAATGTTTTATTTGGTGGAGAATGAATTGTTTTGGAATTGAAATGGTATTAAAGGGGAAGCTGGCCCTGATGATAAAGGGGTTATAAGAGAATTGGTGACAATATTTTATCAGGCTGAGACGGGATGTCTCAATAAGCTACAAGTTGTGTGGAAAATTACCCAAGAGTGAATTAGAGGACAGAAATGTGTGTGGATATAATAGGATGAGAAAATAACTGATAACTGGTTAGAATACAAAGTCTCATAATCATTAAATATGGGATATGAGGATCACTAGCATTTGGGGGGGGATTTGCATTCAGGCAAATATTGCCTTTTGTCAAAACATCCAGTCTTATGAATCCATGCGTTGTAATGTGTGTTATGGTAAGAGTTTACCACATGTGACCTTTATTTTATAATGTTCTCATTTCTATGCAACAGCAAATCTTTTGTTCTGAATACAAAATGTATATGTATTACCCCCTTGAACTGCTTACGGAGAAATAACTAATATTTCATAGAAAGGATTTAATAATTCCAGGGCCATAAATTATTGTAATAATACAGCACACCTCACAAAAGGACACATTGACATTTAAATCTGTAATTAAACTCATTGTGTCAAGGAAATAATCCTCAGGAAGATTTTGATTTCTGTTGATATTTATACGCAGTGCCGAATTGTTCGTCTCCTAAATGATGTTTTTAAAATGCGCTGTTATTTATTCATGAGGGTGTAGTGTATCTTGTTTAATTACCATTAAGTTGCAGTACAGATGTATTTGTAAACTACAGTCTCTCGAATTTGCAGTTGGACGATGGATTTATTTTAACCTTTATCGCGATAATTAATGCTTCTTGCTTAGATTTGAAAAATGTCATGAAATGCTCATTTTATCTTTTAATGACTTGCTTTACTTTGGATTTTTTACAAGATGGTCCCTCGCCCCCTCCGCCCCTCCATCAGAGGTCGTGCTTTCAGCCACTACGCCCCGAAGCTCTGGAACATTCTCCCTCAATCCCTCCGCCTTCCCTCTCTCCCCCTTTTCAAGTCCCGCCTGAAAATCTCTCTTCGACCGTGCTTACAGCCACCTCCCCCCTCTCTCACCCCCACCTCCCGCGCTACCCCCCGGCTCGGAGTCAGACTCCGCCACTGTTAAGCTCTGAGTCGCTGCCCTGCATGGAGGGCGTTATATAAGTCCAAGTTGTTGTTGTTGAAAAGGCAAAAAGGCAGGACACACAAGGAAGCTTTCCTTTACCCAGTGCAATCCATCATTTGACTTGATACCTCCTTGAGGAACCTTGCTTGTGCAAGCCATCTTCACGTGCTAGTCTGTAACAAAGGCCACTCGATCAGGATTACTGTAAAGCATTTGGAGACAGTTTTACGTGTGAAAAATGCAAGTTCGTTCCTAATAGAGGCTCTTTAACAGATGGAGGATAGAGCTACTCTGTTTTGTGCTTCATTATGTGCGAGTGTGCAGTCACATGCAGTCGAGTTATCTTTAGAAAACTGCTCTTTAGAAAACAGAACCAAAGCTGTTTGGATCCAGCTTAGCATTTTGCACACAGGCCTGCTCTGCGCACAGTTAGTTCAGTATGTATGATATAATAACATTTAAAGTATTCAGTGACATTTCCGCAGAGGGTGTCTGCATTGTTTTCTGACACACTCTGAGTGAAGGTTGGATTTTCTTTGAGTAAGAATAATTATTGTGAACTGTAAGCATCAATCTCCATGAAAAGAACCTTAGCGGAGCTGAATTATATTAAGTGTTCCAGCCCGCATAATTAAAGAGGAACAGGTGCAGCGAGCTGATAATCCTTGCATTTTTTTTTGATAGGACTACCTTGAAAAGATTCTTCAAAGCCCTATTGTCCCAATTTCTTAGCAGGATTTTCTATTATCATCTGTACTCCGGGCAACTTAAAAACCCTGTATTTCGTCTCTCAGAATTATGATTAACTCGCCGAGTGGATCCATCATGACCTATTGCATCAAGTGCAAGTTAAGTTGTTATAATTATTATAAGTTAAGTGTGCTTTCAGAAGTATGATGGGGTTGTTTTAGAATGAGAGAGGTAAGGGTGATTTTTGCCTGTGCACTTTGCAAATTCACTTGCACAGAGCCTCCCACAAGGGCAGATCACAAAGGTATTTAAATAGCTTTCTTTCCCTGGAATAGTCATTGTGTATTGTGTGACTTTCCTGCGCCCTATCTCCCGAAACCGTTTGCAAAGCGAGAGGCTGAAGGAAAGGCCATTGTGAATAGCCAAAAGCGATCATTTCATACCAGGACGGGAGCGATTCACATGAGTGAAAGTGGGAGTGAAAATTGGACTGCGTGAAATAACATTTTTTTCACTTTTTGACTGTGCTCAGCTGCCACCACCAAACCCAACAATCTGCACCTATTGAACAGCCTGACTAACTCACTCTATGTGATTGAAATCACATGCCACTGCTGTAAAAGAGCTACAACAACTAGTGCCTGGATATAGCTATACTATACAGTCAAAACACAGTCTTTACAGTAGATTCTGTGAAGCACTTTGAGACATCTCGAAGACGTGATAAGGCACTTCACAGAATATACTGTAAAGGGTATTTTGTGGATGGAACAGGGAGTCAATGTCCCACAAACAGTCATGGAGTGAGTGACCAATTTTATTTGGGGGATTGTCAGCAGGGAGACTGAGAGAAACTGCCTTTCCTTTTGGAATAAATGCCCTTAGCCATCTCATCGAATATTCCAGTTTACATTATTCAGCCCTGACCCATGTCAATAACATATCAATGTTCTCACCAGGAGGGCAAGCTCTGTGTGTTTCCATAGAGTATTTGTTAATCTGTGTCTGTATACTTAACCTTGCAACCTTTAATCCTGCTCTTAAGTGGCTCCTTGTTAAAATAGGTAATCAATGTAGCATTAACTGCTTCTGATCTGAGTCTAGTCCACATAACTACAGCTCAATGGGGGGGGGGGTACAGATGCTAATCTCTTTGCTGGAGGGTTGACAATTTAATAATTCCTCTGGTTCAGCACTCATCGTGTAAATTGAATAAATTGATGATATCACGAATGTGGTTGATAGATTTTTGGTAGGTCAGGGTATCAAGGAATATGGGGAAAAAAAGAGGGGTACTGGAATTGGCAAGGTTAGTTGAGGTACAGATCAGCCACGATCTAATGGAATGGCGGACAGGCTCAAAGGGCTGAATGGCCTACTCCTGTCCCTACGTTCCTATCTACATTACGTATATTGTTTGAAGATGTATTCCATTCAATGGTAACTGCCTCGCAGCAGTCCAACATCCAATGGGCCATTAATTTAATGATATAAAGGTAGTTTCGGGGGAAGAATCCGGGAGACAGTTGTTGCTGGTGAAAGGACCTGAGGAAAATCTGCCTGGATCTGAAACTGGTTCAATGGGCTGAGTGGCTTCCTATGTCTCCAAGAAGCACACAGTGGTGGGCACGGACTGAGCGTTTCGCAAGGGAACCAGTTTTTTTTCCTGAAAGCAGAGGAATAATAAAAACAATAATAATCCTTGTGTTTAATATAGCGCCTTATCACGTTGTTGAGACGTCTCAAAGTGCTTCAAGGACCTTCTTAACTGATGAGGGGACATACCTTAGGATAAAAAAGAGACCACTTCAACAACAATGACTTGCATTTGTACAGCGCCTTTCACACGGGGCAGCGTCTCGGAGCGCTTAACAGTGGCGGAGCCCTGACATCGAGCCAGGGAGTGGGGAGGGAGGTAATCACGGTCGAAGAGGAAGGTCTTCAGTTGTGATCTAAAAGAAGGGAAGGAGAGGGGAAGGGCGGAGGGATAGGGGGAGAGAGTTGCAAAGTTTCGGGGTGCAGTGGCTGAAAGCGTGTCCACCGATTGTGGAGGGGACGGGGGACAAGCAGGAGGCCGGAACCGGCCGAGCGGAGGCAGCGGGTGGCAGAGTGGGGAGAGAGAGCAGGTCGGAGGTGCCAGGGCTTGAAGGGATTTGATTTGTAGACCTCGGAAGCACTGATGCAGACAGTGGAGATATGAGAGCAGATGTTGCTGATGATGGGAACATGCACCGTTGCCAAACTGCTGTGGTTGAGCAGAAGCAAAGGTTTCATCTGCAGTATTTTGCTTTTTTGGGGGTCGAAAAAAGGTTAGAAACGATCAATCGTATTTCTTTACAAAAAGAAACTTATTCATATATTTTAATGCAACGCTTATGATGAAAGGTCAGGAACACCATCATTTTTGTCATCAGAAATTGGTGGGTGAATCAGTCAGTGACTAGACGGCATCAATTCAAGTGAGTTAGAAAAGGAGCAAAGAGGTGGATTAAGAGAATTTATTTCACAGAGAGTTGTTAGGAAGTAGGTGAGAGAGAGAGAGAGAGAGAGAGAGAGTCCAAATTAATTTTCAAGAGGAACTAGATAAATGCATGGAAAGGAATTATTTTTGACCGAGTTTATGGTCATTTCCGTTTACTCAGCATCCAACCTTCAAAGCAACTGTGGTGGTCTGGGACACTATCTTGCATGAAGGGCGCTTTATAAACGCAAGCTGCTGGTGGTGTCATTTGTTAGGGGTAATGGGACTGAATGGATTACTTTTTCGCAGAGCCAGGACACACACAATGGGCCAAACACTGGCAAAGTTTGTGTTCCTACTGAAATCTTTCGTGCTGATATCCTGCGTTACACATCCTGGGATTTCGCCCACGCAATCCACAGTGAATTCACTTTACAGTATTTTCTGTGAAGCGCCTTGAGACGTCTCGAAGACGTGATAACAACAACAAGATTACATTTGTATAGCACCTTTCACGTTGGGAGGACGCAATATCAAATGCAAGGATTATTATTATTATTATGCTGACATTTCATATCCTGTGCTAACACGATCTACTCTATGTTGTGCATTGTTTGTATTCTTCGCACAAGCTCTTGAGCGATCAATTGGGTCGTGGATTAAAATGCAAAGGAGTCTACTTGCCGTTTGCATCTCATTTGGATTGCTAAACAAACTTTGGAAATAATTACCTGAAATTGACTTCAGTTATATTCATTACATGGTCTCCAGAAATGTTTAAACCTGGCTTAATGTTATTCAGTACCTCCCTGTCATTTAAAGCATCCTAAATATCTTCCTGTGGCTTTGTGTGGTGTGCACTATATATTGTGCGATGAAAGTGAGTTTATAAAATATTAAATGTCCCATTTCTGAATAGGATATCGTATTCGCTTGAGTGAGGACTATTTAAATCATAAAACAATTCAGTCGCTAAGGTACAATGGAACCTTTGCAAGTTTCTAAGGAGCATCAATGTAGCTCATTTTATCGAGTTTTGGGCTTCTTTACTAACTGTTAAGGACCGAAGAAACTGATTATTTTATCATAATCTTAAAATTAGAGCTCGACCATTTAGGATTGAGATGACATGGCAGTTTTTCACCCAAAGGAGAGCGAAAATCTGGAACTCTCTCTCTCTCTCTCCCTCCCCAAAAGGCTATGGATTATGGCTGGATCCATCCACATCTTCAAGACTGCGGTGGGTAGATGTTTATTAGGTCAGGGTATCAAGGGATATGGGGCAAAGGTGAGTAATTGGACTTGAGGTACAGATCAGCCATGATCTGACAGAATGGTGGAACGGGCTCGAGGGGCTGAATGGCTTCCCCCTGTTTCTGTGTTTCTATTATTATAAATGTAACAGTATTTTTTTAATTAAAATAAGGTTTTGTTACAGGTCTTCAGGGCCAAGTGCCATTGTACCGGACAATATAATACATACGTCAAAGAGAGAAATGTGCCCAGATATTTATCCACTTTGGTCAGAGGATTTCTCAAAGAATACATTTGCTCCAAAACATAAATCACTTTTAGAATTGCCACTAATGATATCACGCTCAATTAACTCTTACGCTCACTGATTTCACCTGCGTTTGCATTTGCACACTTTATTATGAAACCTTTTATTGTAAGCCACGGCGTATAAAAAGGGACATCAAACACTGGCAAAGGGGAAGTCTGTCGATCATATTTTAATGTCTAAAACACAGCTATCTTCTCATTATGTCTTTATGATGGGATTAGAGCTCAAAAGTTGATTCTTGTTCAAAAAAAATTGCTCGTCTCTAGAACTGAAAATCATGTTCTATATACTTATATCTAGATTTTATATCTATTTATATTGCATTTTTCAGACAAATTGAGTTTAAAAAAATTAGAAACCTTTTTGCCGGATTTGTCCAGGCTGTACCTGTGTTTTGACATCGATTGCATGTACTTTGCTCCATTTCCCTGAAGTTCACATGAGTAATTATTTTCGTAGATAGGAGCTATTCAACCAAACACATTTAATGAAAGGTTTCAACCTAATCTTGTACGATTTTCCACACCAACCTCTGGTTGGACATTTTTCCGCTTTGTTTAATAATAACCCTTGCATTATCATGTCGTCAAGGCATCTCAAAGCAATTCACAGGGTATACTATAAAGTGTAGTGATTGTGCATATTCTGTGGGCAAACACAGCAGCCAATATGCACACAGCGATGTTCCGCAAAGAGATATGGAGCGAATGATCAATTTTATTTGGCAGATTGTCAGCCAGAACATTGGGAGAAACTCCTTTCTCTTTTTGAATAGTGTCGTGAGATCTTTAACGTTCACTGTAAAAGGCAGACGGGACTTCAGTTTGACGTTGTATCCCAAGGATGGCACCTCCCACCTCACTGTATTGTCAGTGTAGTGTCAGCCTCGACTTAAGGGTTCAAAGTCCCAACGTGGGGCTTGAACCCACAACCTCCTGACTCAGGCAAGTGTGCTACCAACTGAGCCAGGCTGACACACAACCTCAATTTAGGAACTATTGATATTTTTGGACTAAAACATATTATCAGCTACTTTAAAAATGGTTTTCGGCATCTCTTTCTCATTCAAATTCTTGTGGAATAATAAAGATCCAGAAACCAATTGATTCAAGGGCCAACCTGAAGGTGATAAAATATTGCCTAAAGCTCTTTCTTCCCCCCACCCCCCGGTCCCCCCCCCCACCCTTTTGGAGATGAAGGCAATTAATGTGTTTCTGCTGATTCCCCCTCACACGCACTCCCTTCCTTTCTCCCAGACAAATAGGCACAAAGCAAATTATTGAGACAGATATAACTGCAGAACTGAATGCATGTTCTGTGGTAATATTATTCCTGACTCTAATTGCAATACATTACAAATTTACATTTATATAGCGCTTTGCGCATCAGGAGGACGTACCAAGACAATCTAGAGTTTGGGGGAGGTGAGCCAGGGAGTGGGGGAGGGAGGGGATAGGGGGGAAATGGCTGAAAGAGGGATCAAAGAGTAATGTCTTAAGGCAGACCTTGAAGGCGGCAAAGGAAGGGGTGAGTCGAAGGGGTTGAAGCTCCCAAGAGTATAATGGGGTTGGTAGGACGGGGGGGATCATGGGGGCTGTGTGAAGCAGGCTGGTGCCCACTGGGCAGAGGTAGAGTGGGGCAATACAAATAGTATTTCACTAGAACAGGAATTCGGTTAGGTTGCAGCTAATTGTGAGTCATTGAAATATGCAAAACATTTCACTACATGAAAGCCTATGATGTGTGCATTTCATTATAAATATATAATTGCATTTAATGTAGCTCTCAAAGCGCTGAACAAACAGATACTTTAAAGCGCAGTGGATGTTGTGACGTACTCAGTATGATAGAGGATCCAGCCCTCGCGAATGCCAAGTTTCCCCTTTGTACACAGCCCTCACACATATCCCTTTGCTCCTTATCAGTCACTGTTCCCGCTTAATATGCCAACTTTGGTGCCTTTCGAGCTATTTGAAAGCTGCTCTTAATAGTTTGATTTTTGTGGATTCTGTGAAATTCATAACTTCCTATAAAATGCTTTGGAAACATGGGGCTTGAAATGTCACAGTTGGAGATGTTAACTACTGTTGAATTGATCAACTTTACGCATCTCTTTACACGTTTCTCCCACAAAATATACAGTCAAATCACTTTACAGTATATTCTGTGAAGGGCTTTGAGACGTTTCAACGATGTGATAGGGCGCTAGATCAAATGCAAGGATTATTATTAATGTTATTATGCTGTGCAGTTAGACAAGTTGTAGCATTCAAATGTGATCGGATGGCATGACCGGTGTGCCAGCCACCTTTCATGCTGTCAGCAGTAAATTGCATGAATATTGACGCACTTGCCTGTGGTGCCAAGCTTCAAAGAGTTGGCGCACAAGTGGCTAAAATACCGGTCTTTTCGCTGCCTTTAACCCAGCCAAAGACAACAACAACAACTTGCATTTATACAGTGCCCTTCACACTGGGTAGTCTTGGAGCGTTTGACAATTCACTGCAGTATCGGATCTCACTTTCAAAACAGATAGTGGGACCTGGAGGTCACTGCCAATAAGGAAAATTGAAAGGTTGCTATCAATTTAAAACCCACAGAATAGGATATATCGGAAACTTGGTGAAAGTACGGTTAAAATAAGGAGAGACTGCGGCAGGCCAACAAGCACATTGATTCATTCTTGTATAATTTCCAAATTGTGTTCCAGCTGTTCATTTTTGTAATAATACGGTAACAAAAGTTGCTCATGATTTCCGTGTAGTTTTATTGCTGTAATATTGGTGTTGGTTTCAGCTTCATCGGCTGTGAGCTAAAAACTTGAATGATAAGGATTGGCCCAGGGAGACTTGCAACAGCGACTGTAGGGAACACAGACAAATATCCCGTATGGCTCTTAATACAACCATTATAGTAACACCATAATTTACCACAGCCAAGCACACAGAATCATCCCTCCTACTCAGGATTTTGAGGACAACACTGTGTTGGATTACTCCAGACGACCTTGGTTTAGACACCATATTGTGTTGATTTTTTAGGGACGCTGCTGTGCGCAATTGGCTGCCGCGTTTCGCCCACTAAACACATGAATCCACTTTACAGTGTATCCTGTGAAGCGCTTTGAGACATCACGACGACGTGATAAGGCGCTGTATCAAATGCAAGGATTATTATTATTATTTTATCCAACTCAGAAACCACGATAACGTCCTGAACTGAAACACCTGGGTTTAACCTTTGCCCGCTCTCCTGCCACAAGTCAAACACAATCTTCCTATTGATATACCAGGAGCCAAATGTGGGTCACCAGTGGATCACAGATTGGATTACGAGTCTTCCTTCAAGCTAACGAGAATTTACATTCAATTCGAAAGAGTTCACCTGGCAAAGGTGTGATAGAGCAAGCGAATTCTTACTGGAAGCAGCTGATTCAGTTCTTGAGCGCAATTTTCCTCGACATTCACAGTAACCCAAAAAAAAAAAGCAAACCAACAATAATGTGTGTCGACCTTGATCAAAAAAGACACGGCTAAATATCTTTCCCACCAGTGGGTTTGCTCTTTGCCGTTCGCAAAAAGCACCTGACACCAATCGCCCCCTGGGAGCTGCGGAGATTTTGTGAGCTCCACTGGAGTGAAAACAGAACCCATCTGCATTGCAGGGTGATGAAGTGCGTTTCATTAGTCAATGAGTTCGGGGACAGAAATGAAGCAATTCTGTTACGGCCTCTCTGCCCGAGGTCAGGCCTCTGGATGACGCACCAGAGTGATTGTTAATCGGTTCCACGGAAAATGCTGAATCAGGGTTGACGATGTGTGCAAACAGCTACTCTCACGCTCGAGCCTTTCCCCAGGCCTCCTGTACGTAGCTTTTCCAGGAGATTATTTTCCACGTTATTAAACTTGCAGCTGTATACTTACCCATATCAGACATGCTGTGCGACCATCAGTACAAGACATATTTGCGGTCTGCAAGTATATATATATATATACATATACATATAAATTAAATGGTAGTTCAAACAGCTGAAAGTGCACCTTTATGTAATGACTTTTGCCACTTAATGAACCGTTAGGACAGACATTTTTTTTCTCTGCTTTGTTGTAATACGGCCTCCGTGACAATGGACGCACTCTTGCGTTATGACAGGGTTGACTTGTATAATCCTTTCAGTGAAGTTGTCTAGACATGGAAAAGTGTCCAGTAAACTTTCCACCTTGAACATTATTTGATTTTGTTGCAGCTTTATCTCTTATTTGTTTCCCCCCCCCCACTTACCGTCATCCGGGTGTCTGCCACATGGTTTCGCCCACAAAATATACAGTCAATTCACTCTACAGAATACTCTGTCAAGCCCTTTGAGACATCTTGAAGGCGTGATAAGGCGCTGTATCAAATGTAAGGATGATTATTATTATTTTCATTGCTTTCCACTGAGTTTGATCAAACTCAAATGAACTTCAAATTCAAGAATGGTGGCAATAGATCATAGTGATCTGTGACTTTTGTACTCGGGGCCTGATGATGGCTATTGATCTGTTTTTCAGAATTCCTTTTGTAGAACAAAACTGCGTCGAAACTTTATAAAATCATAAATGTTCAACCCCGTTCCCCTCATCTGTTATTTTGGCAAGTTAATAAGACTTGACAACAAAGCTCAGTCAAAGATTATTTTACTTTAGAATCAACAGGTGGACCGCGCAATGATTTTTTCTGATCCTCTACACTCCTGTATTCCCGGACCTGGTTGAGTTAGGATACTTTACTTTGGCGAGGGAGGGGGGAGGAGAAAGCAAAGTTAGAGTGGTTCATTTTGGAGCAAAATTAAATATAATAAGTTCCGCAAGTCTTTCAACATGGGATTGCTGTGCAGAATTGGCTGGCAATTGTTCGCCCACCAAATACAGTCACTCCACTTTACATTGTGACCCGTGAAGCGCTTTGAGGCGTCCTCCTGACATGCTACATCGAATGCAAGGATTATTATCTAAGCAGCAGAATAATAATAATGATAATTAATAAACTATTATTAGCAGGACACCCAGTAGGGTATCTGATCACCTTGAGCATGTTTTCACTCAGCTTTTGCCCCAATTTCAATGTAATGCTTACTCCCTGTTGTTTAATAAGACCCTGTTTCTTTGACATTGTGAGTGTAAAGCCCACAGTTTCTTCGTTGTAACAACTTGTGTGTTTTAATCAGTCAATTAAATGTTTAGGTCACTTTGTCGCTGATGTTTTCAGTAAGGGATGGGATTTGAAATGATCTGGCCGTCTGTTCGTATGAGGACGTGACATGCCATTGAGCAGATTGTAGCTCATTAGGAACCGTCCTTAGTGTATTCATGGTCGGGTCAGTTTTAATAGAAGCTTTCGAACTTGTATTCTAGTTAGCATCTCATAAGGGCAAGCCTGCTGTTGGAGCTTAATGTGGATTTAATTCCATTTATTCAGTGCAGCATCACTTAACGCCGAAAACCCCAAATCCAAAGGGCAGTTGGCATGTTCAGATATTGGCAGTGAAATGTAAGTGTGTCAGCCTGGCTCAGTTGGTAGCGTTCTTGCCTCTGAGTCAGAAGATAAGTGTTCAAGCCCCATGTTGGAACTCACGTCCTCTAAGCCGACCCTCCATTGCAGTGCTGGGGACTTGCTATGCTGTTGGAGTTGCTGTCCTTCTGATGGGACATTGAGCTGAAGCCTCCTCTGCCTGCTCAGGTGGGAGTCAAAGATCCCGCAGCGCAACTTGAAAAGAAAGGGGAGTTTCTCTCTTCCAGTTTCCTGGCCGACAATTCCCCCAAATAAAATTGGTCGCTCAATCCATGGCTGTTCGGAGGGCACAAAATTGACTGCCATGTTTGCCCATAAGACACACACGCAGTCAGTGCACTTTACAATATGTCCTGTGAAGAGCTTCTGGATTTATTACCAAATGTAAGGATTATTAATGCAAATAATAATAAAACTAATTTTGTTGTTACATCAGATATTTGTGGCGAAAGACATCATGAGGATATTCTTTATTTTGTCTTTTTTTGGTGCGGCGTTGGGGGGGGGCGGGTGCGCGGAGTGTTTCTGATGTAAATTCCCCTTGTTTGACGATGATTCTTGTTGAGTCAGTCGTGTTTGAGGCAGGAGAGAATACCGCAATGGGCCACACAGTTTTGCCATTCATTTCAGTGAAGGTCTAACAATAAGATATCATGTCTCCTCAGTTTCGCTATCTATTGCCTCCAAATGACTTGCTCTGCTGTGTCCCTATATACACCGCATCCATTTGCAGAAACGTTTCTTGGATGATGCAGTTCCCGACCGTTCCTTGCTGTTGGGTAAACAATTATTTTTCAATGTCAGCATTCTGCTTTATCAGTGCTGGTACGTAGAGAAGGGTTGAAGTGAGTTCAACCTCATTACGGAGAGCATCGGATACTTTTGATAACAGGCAATTCTGATGTGAGCTTCTTATGGGCTCGAACCAGCTGGTGTTATTCAGACCCAGGATTTTGTATTACACACCGCTAATTAAACTCTTAGTTCCAACGGCTGATAACTATTCTCACTGGAGCTGAGCTGTACATTTTAATTATAGGATTATTGATCAATCTGGTGATTTTTTTCCCCCCCCAAAAAAGCAAGCACAATATTCAAGGCCACTCCAGGGATTGTATTACGCTTGTTAGATTTTATCCAAACCTACCCAAAAATTGTAAGGATTACTAATAATAATATTAATAATAATCCTTGCATTTGTTATAGCGCCTTTCACATCAGGAGGGCATCTCAAAGTCTTGACAGGATTCTCTGCAAATAATAATAATCCTTTCATTTGGAATCCTGTAGCTCAGTGGTTAGAGCACTCGCTTTGCAAGCGAGAGACCTGAGTTCAATTCCAGGCAGAGGGCGAGGCCTCGGGCAAGTTTCCTTACTCCACACAGAGCCT
Source organism: Callorhinchus milii (assembly GCF_018977255.1). NCBI lineage: Eukaryota > Metazoa > Chordata > Chondrichthyes > Chimaeriformes > Callorhinchidae > Callorhinchus > Callorhinchus milii. The sequence goes on along the minus strand of NW_024704754.1, from coordinate 1,369,592 downwards.
ATTAATAATCCCTCAAAAAAAAAAACAATAATAAATCGGTCATTTTCAATCCATGACTGTTTGTGGGACATTGCTGTGCGCAATTGGCTGCCGCGTTCGCCCACAAATATAGTCAATTCATTTTACAGTGTGTTCTGTGAAGCGCTTTGGGACGTCCTCCCGACGTGAAAAGCGCTATATCAAATGCAAGGATTATTATTATTATTATTATTATTATTATTATTATTATTATATAGCGCCTTATCACGTCTTCGAGACGTCTCAAAGGTATGAAAACTGCAGCATGTGCGATCATTGCCAGCACAGTCGTTTCGGTCGTTTTGTTATCCAAGTACTCTTCAGATTTATAATAATAATAATAATAATAATAATAATCCTTGCATTTGATATAGCGCTTTTCACGTCGGGAGGACGTCCCAAAGCGCTTCACAGAACACACTGTAAACTGAATTGACTGTATATTTGTGGGCGAACGTGAAAATGAACGTGAATGTGAAAGATTTACCAGGCAACGTGTAATTGCCCAGTGCTACATGGCAGTGCACTGCTGGAAGATGGCTTGGTTAACTAAGCCCTTGTCCCTGTTTAATTGAATGAAGGTATTACCAACAGCAGCAAGGTGTAGAGTAGGTAATGCTTATTTCTCATTCTTTTCCTCTGTTAAAGAGGCCGCCTTACAGGTAGTTAAATCTTAAGCACATGGTACAATTTAAACATGGCCTTAGTGCTCCTGAGGTCTTAATGCCTGTAAGGCAATTTTACAGCCTAATCTTTAGATTTTGTTTCGCCGACAAAATATACAGAGAAGTCTTGAGACGTCTCGAAGACGTGACAAGGCGCTGTATCAAATGCAAGGATTATTATTATTATTAATTATACGTAAAGTCTCACAGAATTGTGGGATCTTCTTAAATCAACCTCATTTTTGGAGGTTGTCTTAAATCAGGGCTTACGTGGAGGAGGGCCACAGGGAAGTCACTGCAGATTTGATTCTGTCTCCTCACACATCTCGTTCTCCTGAATTGTCCTGACAGCAGCACAATTAAGGAGAGAACTTTCGTAGAATCCCTTTCTGCAAATGTAGGAATTTGGTTGTTACTCGATTGACGCATCGCTTTTCCGGGGGTGGTAATAATAATAATAATAATCCCTCCACCACAAAAAAAATGTGGTCCCTCAATCCACGACTGTTCGTGGGGACACTGCTGTGCACAATTGGCTGCCGCGTTTCGCCCACAAAACACACAGTCAATTCACTTTACAGTATATTCTGTGAAGCGCTTTGAGACGTCTCAACGACGTGACAGGGCGCTGCATCAAATGCGGGGAGAATTATTATTGTTATTATTAAATGGCAGCTGTGATCCGAGCCCAAAGGATTCTGCTTTAAGTGGACAGTGAAGCACTAAAATGAATAATTTCCACAGTAAGCAGAGAGCTCCAGGCTGTAATTGTTCGTCGACCAAATAAATCCTAGTACTCTCCTGGTGGGTCACTTCTCTCTATCCCTGAGGAGGTTGTTACAGCAAATATTCTTTCAGTCCCTAAGACTGCACTGAAAAACAAATGATTTTCCCATGTAGCAAAACCAGGATGAATGAACGGCTTTCTCTCCTGATCATTTAACTTTAGCTGCAGAATTTCTCGGGCTGGTAAATAAATTCATCGTAAGCCTTGCGTGTGTAAGCGCCTTATTACTTCATCGAGGCATCTCAAAGCGCGTCACAGGGTTTTTTTTTAGTGTGAAGTGTAGCGACTGTATGTTTGTAGTGAACTGTGGACGGTGAGGCTTTTGCACGTGTAAATGAAAAAACAATTGAAATGTCTGCTGTACGTGACAGATAGAGCCCTTCAGGTGTGGTGGCATCCCAGAGCACTTGACAGTGACCCCCAAGCCACGGGGAGAGGGAGGGGGGAGGCGACCGTAAGCCCGATCAAAAAGAAGGTGTTTAGGCGGCGATCTGAAGTTGGGGGCAAATCGGAGGGATTGAGGGAGAGAGTTTCGGGGCGTAGCGGCTGAAGGCACGGCCACCGATAGCGGAGGGCGCAAGCGACCAACAGGAGGCTGGAGCTGGCCGGGCAGAGGCAGTGGGTAGTGGAGTGTGGAGGCCGGGGAGGGGTGGGGTGGGGGGGGGGGGAGAGGTAAGCAGGCCGGAGAGGTAGGGAGATGCGAGGCCATGAAGGGATTTGAAAACAAGCGAGAGGATCTGAAGACAAGAGCAAGTCCCCTGATTTGCGGGAATGTCACAATTACATTGATCGGACAAATTGACATTTTCGTCATGTTGACCTCGTGTTACAAAAGCTCTTCGGGTTTTTATTTCAATCAATTAGATTTTAAATTGCGTCTTTCCTTCCGTGTGCAAGATGGTGCCTTATCTTGCTCGTGGCAAGGCTGTTGAGCTACGTCAGTATTCTGCGATCCATCAATATTGCAATTAAAGTACTCTCCACATGTGCAAAAGCTTCTAGGGATTAGTTCGCGAGGTGATGACAGTTACTATTGGAGACTCTCAGTAAATGCTCTTTATTATTGTTGGAATAAATCAACTAAATGCTTTGCAAGTGCAGTAAAACCTCACATAAGTCGGATCAGTTGGGACTGTACATTTAACACGACTCGTGCAAAGCATGAGTTATGTCAAACTTACATAGAACGGGACTGTTTGTGGGACACTGCTGCCGGGTTTCGCCCACAAAACACACGGTCACTACACTGTCCAACATATTCTTCGAGACGTCTCGAAGACGTGATCAGGCGATATATTAAATGCAAGGATTATTATTATAATAATCCCATTTAAAATCTTATTCACCCCTCTGAGATGTCTATGAAGAGGCAGACGTCTCAGATATAAGGCTGAAGAGCCTTAACTTGTCCAATCATTGGTCATAGTGCATTCCTCTAACCTCTCGATCAACCAGAGATTACCCGTCTCGCTCTGCTCTGCACTGGCAACAAGGCCTTTATGTCACATGCAGTTTTCAAGCTACGGCCTGATCAGAGCAGTTTATAACATAAGGTGACTTCTGGGAAGCTGAACGGAACAGTTTTAATAATATCGGCCAACATCCTGTTTGCCTTCTTTATTGCTGCCTCACACTGTCTTGACGTAGCGAGCGATGATGAGCCAACTATCGCATAGATCTCTCTCAGCTGAGCTGGGGCGGGGGGGGGGGGGGGGGAGGTGATCGTAGGAACGGTCCAAGAGGAAGGTCTTCAGGCGTGACCTGAAGATGGGGAAGGAAGAGGCATTTGGGGAGGGATGGAAGGAGAATGTTCACAGACTGAGCTTGTCTTATGAAGAGTGCGATGATTCTTTCCCCTGCCTGCCTGCCTGCCTGCACGTCTTTGAAGGACGTACTCGCCATCCCTCCGAGGAAGGCTGGCGTTTGAGTGGCACTTTATTTGAAAACAAAATGAGCCGTGGAATAAACAGCGGCTTGCGCAGCCCCAAACTAGCATCTGCTCCTCGTCTGTCAGACACCTGCCAGGAATCATCTGCTGGGCCTTGAAACAAGAAGGTAAAATTCACACAAAACTCCCGCTTGTGCTGTGAGCATTGATGTGATCGGCTGCCTGGAATTCCCTCTAGGAATCTCTTCTTGGGATCACTCATTCCAACAAGGGCATTGATTACTTTGATCAGAAGTAAAAACCTTGACATGTTTTGAATCTCGCACACTGCCCACGCTTCCTTGGAATCCTTTATTTGTGTGTCTGTCCGTCCATATAATGCGTTCTCCAATCTACTTATATCTCTCCTCATTAGCTAGCAGGATTCAGGGAAAATTCTACCGAGTTGGGACTTGCAATTGGGATTTTGGTTTCTTTCCGTGTTTTTGGCTGGGTGGGTGGAGGGAGTTGAATGGGGGGACTATGGGGGTGTGGGGGGGTGTCCGGGTGGTCAGTAAAGAGAAGAGTTGTTAAGAGGGAGAAGAAGGCGGGAGAGATGCCGATGCATTTTTTTTTCTAGATAATGAGAATGTGGCTGTGACTTCTGCCTACAAAAGCAGTCACTACACTTGACCGTCATGGCACGGAACAAGCTTTGAGAAATTACAGGGTGCAGGTGCAAAAAAAAAAAAACAACCTACATTGTTTAACTCCTTCCCCTGTGTCGTGGTGGAGCGCGATGGCAGAACGGATGGATGTTGGTTGGTTGGCGAGGAGGGTTGAAATGGTCTTTTGATTTTCGTTCCAATCGCTGGAATGAGTCACGTTGACAGCAAATCTCCCGGCTTTTGTTCTCTCTTTCTGAACAAACGATCTTTGAAGGAGACGTCAGCCTGTCCATTTATCAGCTAGCTGCTGTCTGAGCTTTGTAATGACACAGAAATCTCTTGTCCTTTTTTGTGTACTCAAAACACTTATCACATCTGACAGAGCTCGAAGGGAGCCCCAGCACAGATCTGCTACCACAGGAGCACATTCACTGTCAAACAACTGTCATTCCCTTTCCAGAAAAGATCATATTCTGTCACGGATTCGGAGGCAGATGAGATTTCATCTCACGAGCTGACAAACTTTAGCTGCTCTGCGGGTTACGCTGCTAAGTTTTTTTTTAACCTTACAACGACCACGACAAATTACATTCATAAGGCGCCTTCCGAGTCGGGAGGACTTCCTCACGACGGCCAAAACTAGCCGTTAGCCAAAGTGGTGTGCGGAAGAAAGAGTCACAGAGTTGAGTTGGCGACGTCAGTTAGAGCGTTCCACTAAGCATTTCATTCTCACAGCCTTGTGCTCCAGCGAGTGCCACCTGGAGATGGGTGATAAGATTGTTCATTATCTCCCAACGTCCTTCCTACTGTCAGGTCATTCCAAACTGACTGTTAAAAGGTAACCCAAAAACATGCACGCACACATACATTCCCGTCAGGCTTCCTCTGACAATTGTAGGTGTTGATGGCTGGCCAGCAGTGTTCTTTCCTCTGTGGCTGAATCATTGTGACATTTGCAGTACAGCACTTGCCGCGAGCCACGTTAGCAGTAATGGCTGCTTTAGTTAACCATTCTGGGCCTGGATTTGTTGTCTCACAAAATTCACAGTCAATTCACTTTGCAGTGTATCCTGTGAAGCGCTTTGAGACATCTCAACATTGTGGAGTCCTGTAGCTCAGTGGTTAGAGCACTCGCTTTGCAAGCGAGAAACCTGAGTTCAATTCCAGGCAGAGGGCGAAACCTCGGGCAAGTTTCCTTACTCCACACAGAGCCTAATAATAATCCCTCCCAAACCAAAAACAATAATAAATTGGTCATTTTCAATCCACGACTGTTTGTGGGACATTGCTGTGCGCAATTGGCTGCCGCGTTCGCCCACAAATATACAGTCAATTCACTTTACAGTGTGTTCTGTGAAGCGCTTTGGGACGTCCTCCCGACGTGAAAAGCGCTATATATCAAATGCAAGGATTATTAATATTATTGTGAAAAGTCGCCAAATCAAGTGCAAGGATTAATATTATTATTATTGACAGTCAGTAGACTACATAGAGAAGCAGGATAGCTCTAATGTGACATCAACATCCCGAGTGTAACTGGTTATATTTACCGAAAGGACAGATAAATGCCTGAACAGGATGGTTTGCCGGGAATCTGTGATTCTATAGCAGTTTGTTGAGAGTGAGACATCTGTATACATCTGTCACCAGAGGAGACGTTCTGTGACTGAGAAATTCTCGAGATAATGAGCACATTATGCTGTGTAATGCCATTGTTTTTATTGCATTTTCATTTACTGACCAGCAGTAATGAAACATACAGCATATGCCTGTTTCTGACATTAAGCCCTAATGGATGTGGTTAAGTGCAATATTGCATTATAATGTCTCTGGAGCTTTACATTCCTTAATATTCTGGCCGGGTAACCGTCCTTTCCAGAAACATTAATGCCAGCGCCCGCCACCTATCTTCGTGTTAAATACAGAAGTAATACACAGTTAACCCATTTCCGTCCAAAATAAACAGGGGGCAGCTGAGAAGTTCTGTTGAAACAAAAGCACTTTGATAAACCTGAACGACGTGATAAAGTGCTAAATCAGGGATTATTAGAAGCTGTATTGTCGACCAACAGTCCCCCAAATACAATTGTCATGCGCTTTGTCTCTGTTTGTGGGACGTGTGCAAGTTGGCTGCTGTGTTGGCCCACAAACAGTTGAATGGTCAATGCGTCTGTGAGGTATGTTAGCAATGATTTCAAATCTACGTATGCAAATTCCAATAACAATTAGAAGAACTGTGGAAGAAATAACTTGCAGTAACCCGCGTGAAGGGAGCTGTATAACTGCAAGTTGTTGTTGCTGTTGTTGTAGCTTCGACTGTGAGTTCAGAATCCCAACGTGGGGCTTGAACCCACAGCCTTCTGACAACTTGCCAGGAAGACCACACAAAGAATGGTCGGGATTTGTTGACGGATTGTGTAGTAAAGCAGAGTCTGTCTGTCTGTCTGTCTGTCTGTCTGACCCACATCACGTTAATTTTAAAGAAAATCGGAAAGACTTGAACCGGGTGAAGGCTTTTGTGAAGTTTCCATTCTCTTCCTCTTGTCCCGAGGAGAGCAGACAAACAGCAGCCAGAAGGAGAGTGCGAGTGAGGACTAAGCAACATTGAGTTTTGACAGCAATCAAATGACTATCAGTAAAAGGAGGACATTTTTCACCCCGGAGGCCAGCTGAGCGTTTCCAGTACGTAAGCTATAAATGCCAGTGTCCTTGTCCTTAAATTTTCACCGCAACTTACGAGCAGGATTTCATCCACAAAATACACGAGTCGCCACACTTTACAGTATATATTCTGTGAAGCGCTTTGAGACGTCTCGAAGATGTGACAAGGCACTGTATCCAATGCGAGGATTATTATCATAGGATTTGTAGATCCACCTCCTCCTCTGGCAAGATTTTTATCTTCAGATTTCAACTTGAAATGTCAAGTGTTTTGTGTTGGTCTTCAGCAAAAAAAAATAACGTCCCGATCGTTTAGCTACAACTCAGGTGATGGCAGATCAGATAGAATGTGGTTCTTGGCAATAAATCATACCACAGATAAATAAGATTTTTCAGTTAGGTGCTTGTTGTAAGTCACAGGCCCCAAACTGCTTCGGTTGTTTAAAGTGAAATCCATCATGAAATACAATAATAACAATCGTTACGCTTGATAGAGTGCCTTTTACATTGAAAGGACATCTCAAAGCACTTCACAGGATACGCTGCACTGTAAATATAATAATAATCGTTGAATTTGATAGTTTGAAACGTCTCAAAGCGCTTCACAGGATATACTGTAAAGTGAATTGACTGTATATTTAGTGGGTGAAACGCGGCAGCCGATTGCGCACAGCAGCGTCCCCACACACAGCCGTGAGATGAATGATGAGTTTTATTTGGGGGCATTGTTTATCAGGAATCCAGATATGAAGTTCCCTTTAGTTGCTGGTAACTGAATATACAACGGCACAACTCATCCAGTGCTTTTGTGGCTCACCCGTATTAAGTCTAAATTTAAATGTAGTTAAAAATCACCATTTTTAGAAGCATCACTGCAAGGGGAAGCTTTGCATATTTTAGCGCTACTCAAAGGAAGAGAAAAAGTAAAGGTGAGAATTAAATTCTAATTTGGACACGGATTGGGCTTTTAAGGAGAGGAAATCTTGGGAATACTTTCTGAACAGAACAATCTTTCCCCATATATATATATAGATATATATCTATAATGCATAACACCCTTGTGTGTGTGTGTGTGTGAATGCTTTGTAGCATCCAAATCTGGAACCCTGTAGCTCAGTGGTTAGAGCACTCACGGCAGTGCCCACAAATAGTCGTGGATTGAGTGACCAAATAATTACCCCTGGAATAAGCGATCCGCCAATCAACCAACAAGTGGGTTCCTACTTACTGCCAGGTAAACAGAGGACCTGGGTTCGATTCCCGGACAGAGCGAAAATTGGACAAGTTCCCTCACTCCACAGCCTCTGCTTATTTTTATTATTATTATTATTATTTAAAGGTGATTTCTGCCCTCGCAGAGACTCATGATACCTGGCTCTCTTGCAGTGACCTGAGCTGCTCTGATGATGCAGTTATGAGAGGCTTCAGTGCATGTTGAATTAGCTCCATTGATTTAAATTAAATTAAAGATGTCACTTCAGACAGATCTGCAGGCCACTGCAAATGTGTCTGAGCACTCGATTCCCCACTGCCTGAACTGTCTTAAACCCTTAAGACTGCATTACTGGAGGAAGCTGGAGTAAGAGGGTAAGACAGTAAGCTTGAGAACCGTCAATGCTCGCAAAATCACAATCACGTCACTTTACAGTATGTCCCTGTGAAGCGCTTTGAGACGTCCTCCCAAACCAAAATGAGGGTTTCATGTTTGCCACCGACACGTGGAAAGTCCCATGTCTGGAATGGAGAGCTTACTGCAACTCCAGCGGGAATTTATCCACCGAGTGCTACGTAATTCTCAAATGTGAAAGAAGTGTAAATTTCTAGCGGTTCGGAATGTGATTAGGAGTTGTGGTGAAAGGATCTAAGTTACTTTGGGGAAGGTCACAGTTCTGTGATCATGTATTTGGCTGTGGTGCCACACAACCCTCTCAAATGCTGTATGTTATGTTAAGGTACTTATCCACCACTGGAAATAAGGCAGGGGGGGAACACAGACCAGATTTAGGATCAGTGAATGCATTACTTCTTTCAGACTGGGCTGTTTGCCACTCGCAGTCGACTGGGTGGAGGTTCTACGTGCTGTGAATTCTGTGAGATGCATAGAGACTGCAGTGAGGGAAAAAAACCCACAAGAGTTTACTTTTGCCTGGGTCAAATAATATAATATGAAAATCCTTCCATTTGCTACAGCGCCTCATCACGTCTTCGAAACGTTTCAAAGCGCTTCACGGAATATACCGTGAAGTGAATTGACTGTATATTTTGTAGGTGAAACGCAGCAGCCAATTGCACATAGATATATATATATATATATAAACGACACAAAAATGAAATAGCTTCTGTACACACAGCAAATATGCAGATTGATTTTTAGGCTGTTTCTCACATTGATCTTTTCGAGGTGATTCACAATAAATGTGAGTGTTTGGTTAATTATATATTTGATAACATTAGTACCTAATCCCATCGTCTAACCCATGGCTTCACGGAGATCAGCATTAGGCATCTTACAGAAAGAAATGCTAATCTCACGGTTGTTGATCCTTGTTTTTACAATAGCCGGAAGGTGTAAAAGTCCTGTTTCATAAATTTCATATGTGTGTGCGTGTGTGAGTTTTTTCCTCCTTTTTGCCTCTGTTCATTATTATTTAGCATTCGCAGAAATGGTTTGAAGTGAAAGGCACAGTAATTGTATTTGGAGGCTGGCTGTAGCTTTCGTCACGCCTGAACTATTTGCAATTTTGATGTCACAGCTGTTAACTCTCCTTTTTGAAGATTATCACATACCCAAAGCCCGCTTACATCAAGTCTGTCAGTCCCCGTGAAAGGTTGAACGAGGGACTATTGGGAAGAAGGGATCCTTGAGCAGAATCGCCCACAAACTATACAGTCAATTCGCTTCGCGGGATATTCTGTGAAACGCTTTGAGACGTCGCGAACGCATGATAAGGCGCTATACCCAATGCAAGGATTATTATACAGTTTGCAAGGCTGCAATGTAATATCGGCTCCCACCCCATGGGTAGCTGCCCAGGCAGCAATGTTAAACTCTTTGCGATGTCCTCCCATGTCCTCATGAAAGGCGAAAACCTACAAAATACGAGGATTATTATTTCAATTATTATCTCAGTTGTTTTTTTACCTTTTGACCATCCATGTGAGCTGTTGTTGACCTCTATTCTGGCACATATTGTAAAACTCATACACGTCCAGAACATAGGAAAAGGACGAGCCTGTTCCGCCATTCTGTTAGGTCATGGCTGATCTGTACCTCAACGCCAATTACCCGCCTTTGTCCCATAATCCGTTATTAATAGTAAGTGACTGTTTATTAATTATTTCATAATTGGGTCACTTCAATCCACGGCTGTTGGTGGGACGCCGCTGGGCGCAATTGGCTGCCGCGTTTCGCCCACAAGCACACAGTCACTACGCTTTACAGTATATGCTGTGAAGTGCTTTGAGACGTCTCGAAGACGTGATAAGGCGCTATATCAAATGCAAGGATTATTATTTTATTATTATCCCTCGATACCCTGACCTAACAAACATCTCTCCACCTCAGTCTTGAAAATGTGAATAGATTCAGCCATAATTCACCGCCTTTTGTGGGGGGGGAGAGAGTTCCAGATTTCCACGACCCTTTTTGATGAAACTTAGAAGATTTGTGCTTCCGCGGGTGGGAAGATCACGATTTATTTTGTTGAAATGACTTCAGAAGTAGAAATAAAAGCAAGAGGTTGGTAGTGATGAAAAAGAAAGGAATTATTGTTTCTTTTATTGATATGGAAATGAATTGAATTGCACCTTGTCAAATCTGACAGGATCTGTTTAATCTCCAGCCAACAATTCGAAATGTTAGAGAGTGATGGAATCTCTTTACTCATTCAAATACGTTCCAGAGGTATTTAAATCTCAACCTGCTCTTCAATATGCTACAATACTGGATTGCGGTTGATGGAAACGCAATCAAATATAAAAGTGTTATTACTACAAATGATTTCTTAATGTCAATTTAATTTATTTAAAATTGTTTTTGAAGGGTTCTCTGCCAACATTGCACAATATTTGCTAGAAATGGTCAAGGTTTATGATGTCTCTCAGGGCTCTGTTCATTGTGCTGTTTGATACAGTTTAAGAGTTGATATAGTTTACACTAAATGCTCTGATGCAGTGTTGGGGTGTGTTGCTGTCTGTCGAGGTGGACGTTAAAGATCCCACAGCGCTATTCAAAAAGACAAGGGAGTTTCTCTCTCCCGGTGTCGTGGCCAACAATCCCCCAAATAATATTGATCGGTCACTTCGTGGCTGTTTGTGGCACAAATGCAGTGAACAAATTGTCTGCCTTGTTCACCTGCAAAATACAGTCACAACTCTTTATAGTATTTCCTGTGAAGCACTTTGATAATGCCAGGATTATTATTTTTATATTATTTATGACATCTGAGATGTCAAGCGTGAGATCAACTCAAGATGTCTCATCCTCTCCTCTGCTGGAAATGCCTCTAGCCTGTAACTACTTTTCTTGATGATGATTAGTTCAGATGGAGAAGGGGAGAGATTCTGCTGGATCATTACGTCAGGACAACTGCACTCTGAGATGGTACCCTGTATGAGGGACGCTGTATAAATGGAAGTTGTTGTTGTGGTTGACTGACCTGATGCCTTCAACTGGAGGATCAAACCAGAGAGCGCAGTATCACAATCCTACAATAATAATTCTTGCATTTCAATATAACTCCTTTTGTGTTGGGAGGACATCTCAAAGTGCTTTCCAGAGGCAACTGGAACTGGAGCCCGAACTGACAGTTGATCAAAATCCCAGTTGTAAAGAAAGGTCTTACACGCGGGTTTTAAAGGCGGGGAGGGCAGGAGGGGGTGAAATGCAGGGTCTCCATTTGGAGATAGATAAGCCAACATCCTCGAGGTGGGCATCGCCCAAAATACCTTGATCGAGAGTTTCAAACCTGGTTTAGTTTTCAGCTTGAGATGTTTACTCAATGCTGTCACTTACAAAGCCATAGTCCTCGCTTGCCCTCAGCATTGGGATATGGTGGCGATTTGGTCATTAAAGCTGCTGAAACAAAATTGAAGTTGTTTAAAATCGCAACAAAGACCAAAAGAAGCACAACGTGGGCAATGAACAAAAAAGCGTGTGCCTCGTTCGAACCTCACATCACCGTTTTCCATTGCGTTGTCTTTAACTTTCAAATGCACAAAATTGGTTGCAGAAAGACAAAAGCCCGCTGTAACTCTATTGCCAATATTGAGCCCCGAAGAACAATGAAAATGTCAAGGATAATCACAGGATAATAGTTTTCTCCAATGAACCAATTTGTCTAAATTATCTAATAAAGAAGTTCAAAATAGTATAACATTTGCTCCATTACCATTACATTACCCCAGTAAAGCACACTCATTGGTAAAATTTACATAATGAAATCTCTGGGTCAATCCTTCACGTCTATATGGGAAACCAATGGCTAACTTTCTGGTAGGGTTGACCCGAGATAATTTCATTTTCAACTTGGCAGCTTCTGCGGCAGCGGTTGTTGTATTTTAGTGATGTTATGTGGACTGTCTCTTCTGACATTTCTCTCACAGTCTTGGACTCAGTTTGTGATCAAAATCGAAATTTATGAAGTGGCCAAAAAAATAGACCATGTCATAAGAAAATGCAATGGGCAAGTCTTCCAATAAATCCATCATTTTCAAGGACAACACCTTCAGCACAAAGATCCTTTAGAACTAAATCAGGAAAATGGTAACTCATCAACAGTTTTGGTGCCTGATAAAATAATACTGAAGACCCAGAAGATAATTGCAGAGTTAATGGATAGTGCAAAGCCCATCCAGATGAGTGTGGAGAAAATAATAATTATAATAATAATAACCCCTGCATTTGATACAGCGACTGATCACGTCTTCGAGACGTCTCAAAGTGCTTCACAGGATTTACTATAAAGTGAATTGACTGTATATTTTGTGGGACTTGATTTACTCTATTAACGTAACAATTTAGAGCAGCCAGAATTTGGCAAATGGTTCAGTTCAGCCTTAACTCTGAAACCGTCCGTTCTTAAAAGATCGTTCAGACAACAAACTTCAAAATTATGGCTACATTAAAGAATTGGCCAAATTCTCTGATGCTCTAATATAAAAATAATAATAATAATGATGATAAGCCTCCCGTTTAAAATAGCGTCTTTCACACCCGGGAGAGATGTCTCAAATTGCTTTGCAGGATTTACTGTCGAGGGTAGGAACTTAATTCTGTCGGCAATGCTACATGAATAGAGTAAATGTAAACCCAGATGGAATTTCTCTCCCTTGACAATTTCTCGAGGCTCCTAATTTGCTGAGCCGAGGAGGAGAAATCAGAGTGTCCCCGGCCTTTAACAGAATTGATGGTGGCATTTACTTCCACCACTCCATCCAGGTTGATTTGTGACACAATCCCTGAGCCTGATCCGAAACGAGTGAGAGAGAGGGTTTATTTATTACATATTTCAGCGGGTCCCACCGCTAAATTGGGGTCATTACTGTAATTTAGCAAATTATTGGCTGTTGGCTAACAAGCTACTTATTTTTGAACCATCAAATTATAGTTTTAAATCCCCTTAAGTGGGTGGCTCACTCTTCCTGTTCCAAATAGCAGCCACTGCCCAGAGTAGCTGAGGGAAGCCAAGGGGTCCTGCTGATTTGAAAAGCATTCAGAGTGGCCGAGGAGGCAATTGACTGAGTGAATAAAACCAGCGCAGAAACATGTGGAGGAGATAAATACGGTGGGTATTTCTGACTGTCATGGTAACAAACTGCTGTTGGTGAGAGATGAATAGATGAATTTGGATCAGTGCTCCAAACTGCTTAGCATTTGGCGGAAAAAGATTTCAACTAATTCTTATGCTGATCAGTTATTACTCTCGCCACATTTAATCCCCTGCAGAATTGCTCCCTTTCGGCTGTATTCCCTTGTGGTGTGCCCCTGAGTGACAGAGGACACCCAGACAATACACTTCAGGGTGGATGTGTCAGACTGGGAAACTGAGAGTGTTTGTTGCTCCGCAGTCAGTGGTACCTAACGTAATGTGTATCTAAATTTTGCCGGGTGCTAAACTGGAATTTTTGGCCTTCGGGAGATTGAATTAAACCCTCTCCAAGCAAGTTTTTTTTTTCTTCCTTGCAACGGATCCCATGTTTGTCTGTGTGTGATAGATTATAGCCCTGAATCATGCCAATCCCATTCAGCTTTACACTTTACACAATTTTAGAAGGATCTGAGATACTCAATGTAATGGTCTCCTCCCGGCCATTGGCAGTGCAAGCGATCAAATAATAATAATAATAGTCCTTGAATTTGTTATAGCGCCTTCTCCCATCATTGAAAAGTCCCTGAGCTCTTCACAGAACATGCTGTAAAGTGAGTTGGTTGTATATTTTTTGAGCAAAATGTATTCCATATTTTATTGATCCGAAAATTCATAACAATACAAATAATCGTATTAATAATCCTTGCATTTGGTATCGTGCCTTTTCACGTAAGGAGGAGATCTCAGAGCACCTCAAAAGAAAATACCATTGAGTGTAGTGACTTGTAAGCAAACAGGATAACCAGTTTGCACACTGCATTGTCCCACAAACAGCAGTGTAAGTCTTATTTGGGGGATTTTGGGGCCAGGATTGAAAATAGCAATAAAAACGACACAATTTTCTCTTTTTTTTAAAAAAAAAACCTCTAAAGCTGGCTGAAATGAAAATAAAATTTCGAACTCACTTCGAATGAAAGGTTCAGCATCTCAGATTATTTTAGGGTTCATTTGACTTTGGTTAGTTTCTTTAGCACTATTCCCTGATGGATTGGGTTTGGTTCTGAAAAAGCCTCTCTCGCCCCTTCCAAACCCCAGGAACAGATTGCATGCTGTGGTCCCATTTGATGCAGTGAATACACAGTGAATAGGCATCAGATTTACGGTCACATCTGTTCTATTCCACACACATATATCTCATTCTATGCCATTCTTCCTTCCTTCCACCCATCCATCCATCTGCCTGCCATATATAAAGAACCAGCAGCAATAAATTGCGTAAGAAAGCAGTGTTCTAAGTCCTCATGATTTAGTGTCTGTGTAACGGGCACGGGTTAAACATCCTCCCAGGAAAGCTGCCCCAATGAGAATAGGTGATGCTGTGTCAAATCCCAACTATCTTTTCAGATGAGCCAGAGTTTCCACTTCTGGAGAAGACAAGAAAAGAGAAGGTTCATATGATTCTAGTCTTATAGATTCTGAAGGGAATAGATAACGGGTCGACCATGACAAGCTGTTTCATCTTGAACTCAATTGTTAAGGCTTGGGAATGGATAAAAGGTAAACTCTAATGATAATAATCTTTGCTTTTTTTTGATACAGCGCCATATCACGTCTTCGAGATGTCTCAAAACGCTTCACTGAATAGACTGACGGTATATTTTGTGGGCAAAACGTGGCAGCCAATTGTGCACAGCAGTGTCCCACAAACAGTCGTGGGTTGAGTGACCAAATTATTTTTATTTACAAATAAAGTAAATGAGTTGTAAATAAAGAATGAACATGTTTATTTATCTAAGGATTCAGTTGCTGAGCATTTGACAAGTACTAGTTCTGCTGCTTCAGTTCACAAAATCACAGGAGGTTTGAACGAAGATGGCACTTTGACCAGTTATTGATTTAATTCTGCTGTAGATGTTTCGCCCACAAAATACACAGTCAATTCACTTTACAATATATTCTGTGAAGTGCTTTGAGATGTCACATCAATGTGATATGGCGCTATATTAAATGCAAGGATTATTATATTAATACAGTATTATCATCCTTCCATTACAGTATCCGGTGTATTCTTTCCCAGGTGAATAAGTTAACTTTATAACTATTTGAAACTCAGGACTTTTTTTCCACTTAACAACAGCAATTTATCATAAATAATCCTTGGATTTGATGAGGTGCTTTATTACATCATTGAGAAGTTTCAAAGTGCAGTGACTGTGTGTTTGAAGACAAACATAGCAGCCAATTTGAGCACAGCAGTGGCTCACAAACAGCCATGAAGTAAATGACCAATTTACATGTATATAGTGCTTTACACCTGAAGAGGATGTCTCAAAGGGTTTCTCACAACTGAAAGAGGATTACAAGGGGCTAAGATCTAAGTTTAGATGTTGTGACTTTGATCAATGCGGAGAGATGGTGTTACCAAACTGGAAGAATTAACCTCAGTCACTGCACTTACTTTTCAGTAGCTGTCTGAATCATATTCTTACAGGTATTTCAGGAGGATTAACATTGAGTGATGTTCCAGCAATCGCAGAACAGTTTGCTGATGCCAGATATAAATAGTTTCTTCTCTGAAAGGCCAGAAACCAAGAGTGTTTTCAAAATAGTTCACAGAGGAATGAGGCCAGATTACAGAGCCACCTCAATGTTAAACGATTGAAAGATGGAAGGTCATCATATACTGCACCAGGATTCGAAAGAGAGATTATTCTTTAGAACGCCATTTAATAATAAAGCCACTTAGGACCTACTTCTCCAGTCAGGTGCTTAATGAAGCCTTCACGCATTGTTTTCGAATCAATAAAAGCTTAATTTTCCTTTGGTGTTTGAAATCACCTAAACTTGTCATGCAATAGCAGGAAAATGCCATTCGGGAGGGTTTGGGGTGACAGGTGATGACGATGAGTAAGGTGTCTGAGAGAGCAGTCAAAGAGATGGTCTTAAAGTCACACATACCAAAGAAGAACCACACCTTCCAATAGAATTCGTAAGCAGTTCATCTCTGAAGGGTTAATGCAACATCAAAGAGTCTGTTCTCCATTTTCATTATAAAATGAAGGGAAATATATATATATTTTTAATCTCAAATCCTGCTTGAGGCATCCTAAATTTCAGTCCTGTTCCGCTACTCAGTGCCAAATAGCTTATATCTCCATCACCTGGAGTTCAGCTCTGTGAGGCTCTCTGCAAAGCTCTAAAACTTCTGAAATCATCGTTATTGCTTCTCTCTCATCCCCTTGTGTTAACGTCCTGCCAAGGTTTGGTGCCCAAAGCAAACAATATTCAAACTAATGGCTTCAAAGTGACTAGCGCAATATTAGAATTTAACAGCCTTTAATTTATAATTAAGTGCATGCGAGTATTTGATTAACTTTATTCAGCAAGTGTTAAATAATCGCATCCGAATCCTTTTCCTACTTCGCCCCTTCATTCTTAATCTGAGTAGAATGATGTGGCACATTAAGTCTGTTAATGCTACAAGAGCTTGCATTTATATACAGGGTGACCCAAAAAGTCGTGATACCATTACAGTGTCTAACAAAGAATGTCTTAAAGAAAGTATGTATTTTTTAGATAATAGGGTAGCTGAAAAATAAAACTTTTTGGTCAACCCGTTTATAATAATAATCATAATAATAAAAATAAAAATGAGCACCAATAACCATAAAAGGCAGTGATCACCCCCATCACAATACTGTAGCGTTTTACTCACAAATTACACAGTCAATTCACTTTACAGTGAAGGGCTTTGAGATGTCTGGAAGGTGTGATAAGGCGCTATATCAAATGCAAGGATTATTATTATAGGAATACAATGCAGCTTGGTGATATTTGTTAGGTCAGGATATCAAGGGATACAGAGCAAAGGTGGGCAATTGGAGTTGAGGATCAGATCAGCCGTTATCATAGAATGGCGGAACAGGCTCGAGGGGCTGAATGGCCTTCTCCTGTTCCCATGGAAGGGGGTGAAGGGCATACAATTGTGTGAAGAATGATGTGGGTGGTGGAGTTTGGGGTGAAATGGAGCTGACGGGTGACGCAGCTGGTAAATATACAATCACTTTGTGTAGGTCAAACAAGGTCTTCTGATACAAGAGACAAAATGGAAGAACCCTCAAAAATGGCCAAAACAAGTTTAATATGCTGCCTGGACTAAATCCCAGTCACCTTCACATGATTCATATCATTGTATAAAAGTAGCTACTCGACTTGTGAAGGTGGACTTGCTATCTGGATAGATTGGGACCCAGGATCCAGGACAATCTGCGACTCCCACAGATTACACAGCCTGTAACTAGGATATAAAGAGCCTGCGGCTAAGTGAAATATCGATTGGAAGCGAGGACACACAATGCATGTGGTGCACTGCAGGTCAGTCAGACACTAATCACAATTACTGCCACTTTTCTGAAAGGGAACATAAATACGTCATTCCCAAGATTGATTCGCATGAAGTGGACTGTTCGACCCATCTCTGATCTCATCCTTTCAGAATAGCCATTGTCTTTACCTTAACACCATCAGCTTAAATCCTATCTCCTCGACCGCTTTTGGCTAGTTATCCCCTCGTCCCCTAGCACCGCCTGTACCCCCCATGCCTCTTCACTGGCTAAGGCCCTCAGGGAGTGCGTGAAGCGCTCTGTGACATCCTCTCAACATAAAGGGTTCCATCCGACAGAAAACAATCCGCCAATCGACTAACACCCGGGTCCCTACTTACTGCTAGGTAAACAGAGGCGTGTGTGTGGAGTGAGGAAACTTGCCTAAGGTTTCGCCCTGACCTAAGAATCGAACCCAGGTCGTCCTCTCGTTTGCAAGGCGAGTGCTCTAACCAACAGGATACAGAACTCCAACAATAGTGTGTAAGAGAAGTAGAACTACAGCCAGAAGATTAGAAAGTTTAGAATCAATTTACTGGATGTCACTGAAATTGAAAAGGGCAAGGAGAATGTCAACTGGATGAACAGTCAGGTTATTTAACCCAGCGGATAACTGAATCAGAGCCAAGTGCTGCCCAGCAGTTATCTATGAGACTATATCGAGATGGAATGGGATGTGAGAACCAACGACTAAACTTAATTCTGGGAAAGAATAATGAATTATTCCCGCTGGGTTGCAAAAAGGTTCAGTAGAAAACTATTCTAAGAGAAATGTCTATGCGAAATTCTTGGATGGACTAGAAATACAATACTTACATTTATACACAACCTTTCGCATCTGGAGGACGTTTCAAAGTGCTTGTCACGGTTGACTGGGTACCCTAGGTGGGAATGGGGGTGGGTGTTAAGAGGGGTGGGGAGGGTAAGGTGGCCCAAACATGCTCAGAGAGACAGACCTTGAACAAGTAGAGGGAGGGAACGAAAATGGGTGCGAGTGAAGTTTATCACAAGTCAACAAATCCATCAATAATTATGGTCAAATGGTATTAGATCTCTGTGTGTAGGTAGTGCCTTGGGATTAACACCTGCTTCAAGCACAAACCAGTTTCTAGACGTGTCAGAGAGGATAAAGTTTTTTAGCGTTGGCTCATTTGGAGATGATATTCTAGATTAACTCAAGCTTTTGGTAATTGTAAGAGCTGAAATCCATACCCATCATTGCCCATGGGCCCTTACTGATGTGGGTTACAACACAAATAGACGTCTCAACAACAGGATAATGCACTGTATCGAATGCAAGGGTTATAATTATTATAGCTGGGAAATGAATGCAGAAGCATCATAATTTGGGCAGCAAACAAGGTCAGAAAAGTACAGTCCTGCAGTTCAGGGCAGGGAATTTACTTAAATTGATGATATTAATTAACCATTAAATATGTGAACATAAACATAGATGCATTCCTTTGACCTGCTGGGGAACAATGACCTTGTATGGGAATTTCTCCAGTGCTTTTGTGTTGAGTTTAAATAATAATGACATTAAAGGCCTGTTTCTGCCTAATTGGAAGATATTGTTTGTATAAATTGTGAACCATGCAGTGAAAGGTCACGTGTCAAGCATTTTTCACATTAACATGCCAGTCCAAATGCCTGAACTTTGCAGAAGTTGATTAGAGATTTTAAAAGATATTTGCAAGAACATTAGCAATATCACAGCCAAGAAACCTGTTGTTTCCCCAGATGGGTGATGGTTTGAGGTATAACGCAGCCTTTAATAACTCTCAAAACAGCTCTGAAATTAAGATTATAATGACAATAATAATCCTTGCATGTGATGTAGCGCATTATCACGTCTTCGAGACGTCTCAAAGCGCCTCATAGAATACTGTCAAGTGAATTGGCTGTATATTTTGTGGGTGAATTAAGATTGATTTTAATATGGCTTGATCTTCTGTACATGGTCTTGTTGATGAATTCTGTTGGGATGAATGGCAGTTTCCACCTCAATCAAGCATTCTGGGATCCTACCCTGTGTGAGGGGGCGCGACATATAAATGCAAGTTGTTGTTGTGGCTCTCTTTTTATATGGGAGAACCATGACCATTAACTCACTGGAACTGATAGCAGCTCAGCACGAACTTTATTTGGTAATAAGAAAAAAATAATAATCTTGCATTTGATTGCACTGTGCTTTTCTCTCACGTTAATACCTCGTCAAAACCTCTCAAAGCGCTTGACGAGACTCACTGTTAAGTTTTAAAAGTTTCCACTGGATTGACCAAGGCAACGCCTAACATTCCATAGGGCGTCTGCAACACAAATCGGGATGGATATATTCCCCATTGCATTCTCAAGTCGGGTGTGTGGTGTGTACAGTCGGTCCTGCTGTGACAGTATATATCAGCCCGGGCAGCACGAGAAACTTGGGGAAAGTTAGAGGTGAAATTGTTGATATATCACCAATCCTGAGGACGTTCCCAGAAATGCATTTCATAAACTTTCCATAAAAGTAACGTTTATTCAAATTCTCACGGCAATCCCTGACACTCGGCTTCAAAATCTCATCTTTAAAAACCTTGTCTGTCTTTTACGGGAATCTTTGTGTGTGTGTGTTTGGATATGTGTGTGTGTGACTGTGTGTGGGTGTGTGTATGGGTGTGGGTGTGTGTGTGTGTATGTGTGCGTGTGTGTTTGTGTAGGTGTGGGTGTGTATGTGTGTGTGTCTCTTGCTCTCTCGCTTGCTTTCTTTCTTGGGCATTTGCAAACTGAGTCTGAAACTATTTTGACAGTGTGATGGTTTTCGCTCGAGTTTGACCTTTCAGTGAGCAAAAATGCAGCAGGAGAATCTTGCCTGTGCTGTAGTGAATAACAAAACGAGCAGTGAATGCTTTGAGTGCTTTGCCAGTCAGGTTGTGTTAATATCCAGGCTGGAGAAATATAATACACAACGCTGAACACAAAACTCTGCACCTACATTCGTACAAACCTCACGCCCTCACACGACAACTGACAGCAATCTCGCCTCTGAGTCAGAAGAATGTGGGATTGAAGACCTTGTATAGTCCATGTCGTCTCGGCTGACACTCCCAATACAGTGCTGGGGGTGTGATGTGTTGTTCGAAGTGCCGTCCTTTGGTTGAGACCGAGTTTCCATCTGCTGGTTCAGGATGTTAAAGATCCCGTGGCAGTATTTGAAAAGGGAGCTTCTCCTGGTGTCCTGGCTAACAATCCCCCAATAAAAATTAGTCGTTCAATCCACGACTGTTTGTGGGGACGTTGCTGTGTGCAAATCAGCTGCCACGTTTCGTCCACAAACTACACAGTCACTACACTTTACAGTATAGTCTGTGAAGCGCTTTGAGAGGTCTCGAAGACGTGATAAGGCGCTGTATCAAATGCAAGGATTATTACTATTATTATTATGACAAAATACACAGTCACTTTAAAGTATAACCTGTGAGGCCCTTTGAGGTGTCTCTACAGCGTGGTAAGGCGCTATATCAAATAGGTGGATTATTATTATTATTATAATTGCTTTATGTCTTTGTGTCTTGATCAGCTCAGCCTTTGAATCATGTTTCATTCTCTCTTGTACGTTGATATTCCTGCTCTGTGTATCCAACCTCTCGGTTTCGCGAGGCACAATCAGATGGGAATGAAGCAGTTCACGGTTAGAACATTGTTAAGCAACGAAGTAATTAGTGATTGACAACTTTGGAAGCGAATTACAGGTTTATAGATGAAGCCAGTTAATTGGAGTGTTTTGCTGAAAATAGCAGTGTCTCATTTAGCAGATTATTCTTATTAAATGAAACATGTTTGGAGTGATTTGCAATCATCTGGCCTATGATAGACCTCTTTTATGTTCGCAAACTGTTCCCTAAAACAACAGCAGCAGTGTAATGGCATGTTAGCCCCAAGTCAGTGAGTTCAGCATCCCATCGTGGGTCTTGAACCCACAACCATCTGATTTCGCCCACAAAATACGCAGTCAGTTCACTTTACAGTATATTTTGCGAAGCACCTTGAGACGTCTCAATGACGTGATCAGGCGCTGCATCAAATGCAAGGATTAATATTATTATTATTATTATTGAGAGGTGAGCCAAGCTGAAACCTGACTAAATTAGTTATTCACTTCATGGCTGTTTTGTGGGGCATTGGTGTGCGCAGCTTAACTGCCACTAACAATTGCACAGTCGCTACATCTTGCAGTAAATCTTGTGAAGCGTTTTGAGACATCGCTATCTCAAGGGCAAGGATTATTATTTGTTATTATAATCTATTTGGAGCTTTACCATCATTTACCAGTATATGATAATTCCAACCCCAAACAGGCAAAATCACCACAAAGCAAGCATTATTATTATTATTATTATTATTATTATCATTATTATTATTATTATTATCATTATTATTATCATTATTATTCAGCTTGCCTGCCACAAAACTCTACTTTAACTGGTTCTAATTTAGATTTTGTAAGATGATGACTATAGGCCAAAAATTCTGCCTAGTTTACCCCGGAAGACCACTTTGGCTTAAACTTGCATTTATATACAGCCCTTATTGCAGGATAGCGTCTCGGAGCACTGCAAATAGAAGATGGGGCAGAATTGTGAATTCAGTGTTCATTCGGAAACTGGTTTCTTGTTAAGAACTGTGGGAAAACAGCTTCTAAAATAGGACTCAGTTTAAGAAATGTTGCACATGTCTTTGCGCCGTTAATGTTTAAGACACATTACAGTCACACCCTAAGTAGGACTAGAGTGAATTTGGGGCCTTTGATTGATGGGGGGGCATTAGTCTGTTTTGAATACAGACCTTTGCTTAACCCGCCTGACTCCTGCATCACAGAACAAACTGTTCAGCAAACGCTTCACAGCTCACACAGAGACGGGAGATGGCACGAGCCATTTTAAAATGAACTAAGTGACTCCCGTCCAAGGTATAAACTAGCGACCCGGAGTTTAAGAGATCGAACATCTCCAGAGAATTATATTCTGTCTGCGCAATTTAAGCAATAAAATGTCAGACAGGTCAGAAAGTAATTAGAGACAACTCTACTGTTGCCTTGTATCAAAGTGAATTTATTTCGACCTGTGTTTAGTTATAATGAGCACGCACATTGAAACCTTTTGAATAATGAGGTAGCCAGCAGTCTGTTGCCTCTTTATTAAGGATTAGGATTCAGATTAAACGAATCCTGTGGTATGAAAATGCAGTCTGCCATTTGTTCATCTCGATCTGCGATACTGGGGAGTCAAGGCTGAATAATTTCTCTTATCGAATCCACAGAACAGTGAGATTGATTTCTGATCAAAATATTCCGCACTTGCAATTCCTCATCTATTCCCGAGCGTGTGAATCCACGACGCAAATGAGTTCCGTGTTTGCAAAGCAGTTTTCCTTTTGAACACTTTAAATAACATTCTGCAGAAGAACCCCGTTGCCCACTTTGCCCACTTTGTCCACTCTGGCAAAATTCATTCCCAGCTGCCAACATGGCCTTTTGCTTTTTTCTTCCTCCTCCTCCGGTGTTTCTGAACTCGGAAATTAAGAATTTGAAATAAGATTCTTGTTTTTCTCTCCCGCGCGATTATTTTTCTCCAGTGCAAGACCGCAATTATCAATTCCCCGAGACAATGTGTCGGTCGGTCCGCCGGGATAAATAGGAGGTGATTGATTGATGCCCATCGCATTTTTATTTGAACTGATGGATGTTTAATACGCAGTGTGATGTTTGAGGCTTGCAGGAGTGTGACGTCTTCGGTGTTGTAGCTTGGTTGTCTTTAAAGTGCTTTCTGTCACAAAGCGGATTGATTTCAAGATCCTATCCCTCGTCTGTAAATCCCTTCACTCTCTGGCACCTCCCTGCCTTTCGGACCCGCTCCCTTCGCCACTCCGCTCTCCGCTGCCTCCGCTCGACCGGCTCCGACCACCTTCTTGGCCTCGTCCCCCTCCGCTCCACCATCAGCGGCTGCGCCTTCAGCCACTGCGCCCCGAAGCTTTGGGACTCTCTCCCCCCAATCCCTCGGCCTTAGCCCCCCTCTCCTTCCTCTTCGACCATGATTACGGTCACCTCCTCCCTCTCTTCCCCCACCCTCCCCCCGGCTCGGGAACTTGGTTTAACATCTCACCTTAAGAACGGCAGCATTACCCCAGCACGACACTGAGATATCAGCCTAGACTATCAGCTCAAACTCCTGACGTAGAGTTTGAACTCACAACCTCCTGACTCTGAGCTGAGAAACCACCTGAGACCCGGTATAGTGTATAATGTGGGGAAAACGAAACCTTGAATGTGGAAGCGATCTCTGAATTTGGTCTTCACTGTCAAACATGTTAATGATTAAATTAAGCGTATTTATTTCTTTTTTCTTTATTAGATCTGGATCCTACTAAAGAGCTATGTCTGAGGGTGAAATGCAGTCCGCGCAAGGTGTGTGTCACCCACGATTACCAAACAGCTCTTTGTGTCAGTCGCAAGCAGCTAATGCACAGGTAAGAACTCTTTACAGCAAAGCTCATGACTTAAAACAGATTGCCTTAATAATATAGCTTTTAGGTCTGTTTTTTTTAAAAATATTTCAGCCCTGTCCAAGAATTTCCAGGAGGAAATAACGTTAACAATGCTTAGAATACGTTCTAGATATTTCAGGAAATCTATCCCGTTTATTTCTGAGACAGACGGGTGACGTCTGAAATAAAGAGGGAGTTTGTTATGGTCTGTAAGCTCTGCACGCCCATCATCTTGTTCCTCGCCTGCCAGGCTCTGCTGACTCCCAGCCAAACAATTTCAAGTTCCTCATCCTCGCTTTCCAATCCATCCGCTCCTTGCTGACTTTCCTTGCTGACTCCTCCGCTCTTTCAACTCTGGATTCCACTTCACATTTTGTGGATGTGATTCCAATTACTATTCTCTCCGCAGGAATAAAAAAAATGCTCTTTCGAAGAGCAGATTTGGGAATAACCGGATACAAAATACACAGTCGATTCACGTAAGAAAAATCACTTATGTGGTGTGTAATGCAAGTCACGCAAAACCCTTTGCTTCTTGTTTCCTGAACAGTGTAGTAAAACCTTGTTCTCAGTAAAGAAAAGGAACTGAAGGGGCATTCTTCCATTAATGAGGTATTAACGAGTTAGTCTACTGATAACTGGCACATAAATATCTGTCAGTGTTTTAATGTGGTGCTCATTATAATTGTAATAATAATAATGCTCATTATGTTCTGTTGTTTTTTCACTAACTGATTTCAAACGACCAATGTTTGGCATCTAATTTATATTTGCGTCATTTACCGCTGGTGAGCTTTTCCCGTTTCTTCAGGTTGAAGAGTGAGAGCTGTGCACAAAATGAAGACATTCTAATGGAATTTCCACCCGTCAACACACTGCGCTGTAAAGCAATTAAAAAAAAACATGTTTCAAATCGCTTCATTTGGGGTGAATTGGGAATAGTGCCTTTCATGCAACAGAAGTTAGCGGTAAAAGAAGGAGCATTCAATCTACAACGTCCAAACATTATTTGTGATGTTGCTGTTTGAGTGCTTCATGTAGATGTGTTGAGCTCAGCCCTGATCAGGGTCTACATTATCTCGTCCCTTCAGAATCTTAAAAACCATAATCATTTCGCCCCTGAACCTTCTCTTCTCCGGTGTGAACTTGCCCAATCGCTCCTCAGGGTCCAGTCCCTCCACCCCCTCAATCATTTTGGTTGCCCTCCTCTGTAGCCTCTCAATCGCTGCAAAATCCCTTTGTTGCCCCAAACAATATTGTGACCTTGTGAGGAGATATCCCAATTATCACGCTGGCGTTTAATGGGTCTTTTTTCTTTGCCTTCTTTGAAACATAGAAACATAGGAACAGGAGTAGGTCATTCAGCCCCTTGAGCCTGTTCCTCCATTCATGGCTGATCTATATCCCAAGTCCAATTACCCGCACTTGCCCTGCGTATCCCTTAATACCCTGACCTAATAATAATCTACCCACCTCGGTCCTGAATCACCCGACGGATCTGCCGACCTTACTAAACAGTTTCTATCTTTCTAAAGCCAGTGACTGTTGGCATGAAGGGATAATCAGTGACACTGCCCATCAATGGGATGAGGTACAGGGATTCAATGGTAACAATTCAGTGGAGATCGACCTCTGCTTCCATGAAACCAATTGACACGATTGATTTATTCACACTGGCACCAGTTTCAGTACAGATTAATCAATCTGAAAGCTCTCCCTAATTCCTATCTGTTTAAGGTGTCTTCAGAGACCTTGGTACATGCCTCAGAAAATATCATTCTACAACGTTTGGCCAGTCTGCTCTGTAACCTGTTGATGTACCAGTGAAATGTCCTGATGTGAACTGAGTTCTAGACGGTCTATCAGGAAAGCCAGGGAATGGAACAAACCACCCCAATTTGACATGTCCCAACAACATGATAAGGCGCTATATCCAATGCAAGGATTATAATAATTATTATTATTATCTGAGATAACATGGAAGAATGTTTCCAGAGTTAGTATTGGCAGAGACTTGAGAATCCATTTGAACCGACATCTGTGTATATATTGATAAGTTGCTAAGAAATGTGACTGTCTGTGTCTGCCTGAGAGTATGTGTGTGTATGTGCGCACGTATGTTTGCGTGTGTGTGCGTGTGTGCCTGTTGTGCGTGCGCGTTTATGTGTGTTTGTTGCCAACACTGGGACAATAGCTTTCCAGTCTCTGTCAGAACAAAATGCACGTGCTTGTAATTTAGAGTGAGCGAGACCAAGAGTGCAATAAAGTGGTCATTTTCTTCTATCCCTGCGAGCATCATGTAGACACTTGTTTAATTCTTCCTGTGGTAAAGGCAAATATAAATGTCTGTAATTTCATCCTGGAGGCTGTGTGGTACTTGTGGGCAGAAACGACTACTGGGATTGCTGGTTGACATGGTACCGCTGACTGGGTCTGTCTGTTCGTAGACTAATGAAGCTATTGCTTTCATCAGACCGACAGCTCTGTAAGGTCTAATTAGCCTTCAAGGTAATCGGGAAAAACAACAAGGGACTGCTGTTAAAGGCAAATCGGGAACAATGCTTGAACGCAGGAAATGTAAGGCAGAAATAATCCCCATAAAATATCAGTGCTGAAGCCACTGCTGGGCAGTAATCAGCCGGGAATTATTTGAAATTGCACATTAATTAGACTTGAGAATTTTAGGTTTTGCTTAATTGGGCAGCACACAGCTTTTACCATGGCTACGGCTCAAGGAGAGACCTCCGCTCCCTGATGAAGACTATCAGAACCCGCCTGCCTTGCCGGAAACAGCTTCCATGGGGCTAATTGTTTCCATTGTTGTTCAGGAGGACGGCATTTTTCCTGATGAGGAAAATGATAATGACATTGTTTTCAGAATGCTTTAAGGTGGAAATGCAGTGCAGTGCAGTGCGTTGAGAGAAATTGGCTGTTGCCATGAATAACTGCTTAGTCTATTGCCCCTAAGAGTGTTGGCATTTCACAATATCCATAACTTATGGGAGCAGTACTGTTTCCTGAGTAACTGCGGAGTCCTGTAGCGTATTTGTTACAGCAAGTGAGAGCATCTGGGTTCGATTCCCGGTGAGGGCAAAAACCCTTTCTGGCAACATGTACCAATCATTAATTGCCCTCTTTCTCTATCTCTTTCTCCGACATCGACACTGTAGATTGCTAAATAAACACTTACCTTTGGGCTGCTGGTTAAGAGTCATACTACAAGAGTAACTGGTAACATTATAAAACAAATAACATTTATTTCCCGGTCTCACAGCCCTGAGTTTGCCTCGGATTCCTTACAATCTGGACCGCTTTGTATTCTCATTGTGTTTGAAATCACATTTACTGCAATTAGCCCATTTGTTTGCAGAGGATTTGAAAAAACTCTGCACTGCATTAACCTTCAACATTGCTTTTGTAGGCAAACCATCTTTATAATTGAAGTCAATTTAACAATACTAATAGACCTCACAATGAGTAAACTGGATAAAACAACAGTTACCTTCAGATGCTATGTGGTGGAAATGAAGCCTAACTAATTCCTTTTTAGCTAGCGGACTCACTGGAATTGGCTGATTCCCTGTCGTTTTTAGAGGTTTCTATTTTTTGAACAAATCTGTAGTTTATTTTGTGAATAAATCTGTGACTTACGAAGTCCGACAGATGGACTTTGAGACGATCTCGCCGACCAGATTCCTGCATCCCAAAACGATGCTGTTGGCGATATTGGGGAGAAGGCAAAAATGCAACGGTTCATAACAGATTCAGTGCGATTCAAATTGTTCCAGTTTGTTAGGAAATAACAGAATGTCAGTTGATAATTATCAGCATGATTGAATGAGTTGCCTTAGTGTGATCTCATCACAGCTCAAGCTCCAGAAACAGTGATATCGCCTAATCCTGCAGAAGACAGTAACATTCTTTGGGAGTGCGGTTGCTGATGTAACGCACCACATTTTGCGGTTTGTTTTGATGGACAATAACTTTGTTTTGCAGTGTCAGTAAGAAAAAGGTAGGGCTCCCTCACAAACGTTGGATTGGAGGAGTCAGTTTGGCCAAATGCAAGCCTTGTACAGTGGTCCACCCCAGCCCTATCTGTGGTTCCGATGGTCATACATACTCATCTAAGGTAAGATGTATGCAGTATATAGTTTGGGACACCACATGTCAAGTGACTGCCAGGGTGGAAGGTGGAACTAGATGGATCTTGGTCTTCTTTCACTGAGCAAGTTCTTACGTTCTTAAGATGCACTTCAGCATGTACAGTTGGTGCGAACGCTATTAATAAGATGACTTGTTCTTTGTCTTCGTTTGCAATGAGTACTAAGATAACAAACCCGTAGATAAACTTGTTCGTTGACATAATGGCTGTTTGTGGGACATTGCTAAGTGCAAACTGGTTGCCTCCTAAACTCCCTTTCAGATGTGCTACCAGCTGTCTTATATTTATGCCGCCATTTATGTTTTTGACTCACCGGCAAGTGGAAAGAACCTATTGATGTCTATCTTACCAAATCCATTCGTAACTTCAAGCACCTCTGTCAGATCGCCTTTTAATTGTCCCATCTCAAGAGAGAAAAGCGCTAACCTTCCAGTCTTTCTTTCTTTGAAGAGGTTCTTTTCTGTCGCCTTTTACATTTTATTGAATATCTGTAAGAATTAAGAATTCCTCCACAGTTCATTTATTATCTGTAGCAGTGTGACATATGTTTAATTGTCCTCAATTATGTATTATGGAAACCACTGTTAAATATTTAATGCCTATATTACTACAGAAACATTCTAATTGCAAAAACACAACAATTTGCATTTATATTGCGTCTTTCACATCAGGAGGCTGTCTGAAAGCATTACACATGGCTGACAGGGAACACAAGCTGAGGAGGCAAGCACATAGGAACAGGAGTAGGCCATTCAGCCCCTGGAGCCTGTTCCGCCATTCTACGAGACCATGGCTGATTTTACCATTATTTTATAATCTTGTGAGATTTTGTATTATTGATTCCTCTGGTATTCTCGCGTCTAAGTTTATAATGAAAATCCTACAGCAATGTACAGATGCTTGAATAGGACGTAGGGGTATTTTCTGAAGAGACAATAGATTTACATAGAGTTACATCGTCCAAGTAGTCCATGCTGGTGTGTCTACTCCACATGAATCTCCACCCCTCCTGATACCCTCTCAAATACCCCTCAAGATCTGTGAGTTGAGATCTCCGCTGGAGTTGCTTTGAGTACTTCAAACTTTGAATCATCCCAATGCTGAGCAGAACCTGAATGTTTTGCTGCAGTGTGATGCCTTATCCATACCGCAATTTAACAACAAACATTATTTTCTGGGATGATTAGTTTGGTTTTATTGCTGTGACATTTTTGCAAGCGTTCAGTGTTGTGCGGGTTATGCCATTACGGTGTGTCGCTGGGTTCTTTTCAGTGTCTAATGGCAGCATAAATGCTTATAGCTCATGCATTATTGATACTTTTGCTTGTGAAATGCATTGCTAGTTTTCTGCTTGACTTTACCCAAAGGAGTTTATTGAAGTTCAGTAGTTTTATTCGTGATGAATGTTATAACCTCCAAAGCTCATATAAAACATATTTCAGCACCAGAATATATAATTCTGAGCACCTGTGGACCTCTACATTTTGTTATCAATCATAAATGTATATATTCTTTAACCAATGACTGCTGTCGGTCCACAAAAGAAAAGATTACGGGAAGGTTTTTAGCCAAAGTGTCCCGTGTTTCGCAAGATCATTAAGACCTTACAGAATTATGAAACGATGTCAATTGTGTGTTTTTTCTTAAGAAATGTCTCCACTTTGGGTATGTAGTCAGCCTACTGTTCATCCACTAAAATCATAAGCGGAGCTTTTAGTGGAGACCTGTAGGATAGTTTTTAGTGCACCCGCCTCGCAATCGAGAGGACCTGGCTTCGATTCCCGGGCAGGGCAGACGAGTGTCCTGTGTTTATGAGACGCAGAGCTTTCAAAAAGTTGTGATCAATTTACCAGTTCTTCTCCTGCAATCTGAAGAAGTATTGTTCATGCCCTGGATATTGAGGAGCATACAAAACAATTAGACGGTGATCAGTGTTGTAGTGGCAGAGCCGGTGATGATTCTTCAAGAGAATCTTAAGCTCCTCCGATATCCTAGTAGGTAAAGGTACCCAGTCTATACGGACGTACAGACGAGTTGCAAGTTCAAATCCCGTTGAGTTAGTTGAGCTCATCCATGGTGTTCCTAGGTTGTGGAAAGGTTCCTGCATCTTATTGTTAACCAGAGACCTACAGGAAGGTGGTGGAGACATTGAGTGAGAGCAGAAGCCTCTTTGATCGATTAAACTGCCAACAATCAATGTCATGGCCCAACATAAATAAAGCCTGCGACGTGGCTCACACATAGAGAAAGAGTGGGTGTCTGTGGAGCTGAACCCCAAGGGGAGCAAAGGAGCCAGACGCCTTTAGCAAAGAGGAGAACGGAATAAACTGGAATAAATGAACGGGTCACGGGATAAACCAAGAAAAAGAAAAACTAACAACAGTGTGTGCCGAACTCGCACGCTTTCAAGCACTCGCGCTTTGTGTCACGAGCGAATCCTACAAATCCCATTCGAAGAGTGAGGGATGATGTCTGGTTTGTACTTGTTGATGTCTCAAGCTGATTTGAGAAGAGCAATAAACAAATGTAGATGTACGCAAGCTTCCAGGGGTTTACTTATGAATAAAAACGCACGGAAAAAGAAGATGTCATTGTCTAGACAAATGTGGAGAGATATGCTGCCCACTTTTGCTCCATCTCAGTCTGTTTGAAAAGCATCTCTATCGATAAGATGGATGTAAATGATGAAAGTCATCGCCCATCACTTCATGACATTTCAATTCCCAGAGAATATCATGATGTGCCTGTCTCGTCTCCTCTCTTCTCTTATCTTAGTCTTATCTCAACAAAGGCAGGAGGGATGATTT
Organism: Callorhinchus milii; assembly: GCF_018977255.1. NCBI lineage: Eukaryota > Metazoa > Chordata > Chondrichthyes > Chimaeriformes > Callorhinchidae > Callorhinchus > Callorhinchus milii. The sequence goes on along the minus strand of NW_024704754.1, from coordinate 1,338,244 downwards.
CAGAGGTAACTTATTTTGCTCTTTTGGCTGATAGATTTTCCGATAGCAAAGAGCAGGCAGGGAGCGGGCAGAGGATGATCAGAATATCAAGTCTTGTGGGTACAGAAAATAATGAATTGTCCAATGTTGGCATTGCATTGGGGAAATTGAAATTCCCCAAAACTAAAATTTCTCAAGCTCCTCAGTTTTCCGCCAGTGTTCAAACCTCCTCTGAAGTTGTGCTTCAGAGGGGGTTCTTCCAACAACAACAACCACCACCACCACCACCTTTCATCGAGAATGCTGACGTGGACCCCAAGCTCGGCAAAGTCGACCAGATAAAAACCACAGGCAGAAATGGTTTGAAAGCCGACACCTGAACACTCCTCTGCATGAGTGATTGAACCAGCCTGGGGCGCAGCGTAGCAATGTAAAGCTCTCGAAGGGCATCAACAGACAAACAGGGCCAGTTGCCTGATATCTATGAGCAACAACAACAACAAATTACACTTGTATAGCGCCCTTTGCTGTTCAGTCTGGGCAATTCCGTGCATTCCGACTGCAGACTTAGATTGAAGGTGGGAAAAAATCACAAAATATATCAAAGAACAGACTAAAAAGTCATTCAAACAAACAGTTCCAAGGTGCCCTTGAATCCAGAGTAATGAGAAACTGCTCACAAATTCAGGATTCCAATGCCTGGCCTAATTTTAATATAACTTTAATATTAATGTAACTATGCACGATGTTTAATTAATGTACACAAGCAAATTGAGCATCGCAGCAAAACACAAGCCTCTGTGGCTGATTCTAGCAGCAGGGGAAGATTATGAGCGAAATGTTCCGAGTTCCTGGAGCTTGATTAAAGTGGAAGTGACATTGTTGTGAATACTCGCCAGTAATTATTATGCTAAAGTGCCGACTTTAATAGATAATTTCAGGAGGTGATACGTGTCACAGAGAATTGACCTATACTTTGTCCTGATGTACCTCATCAAATAGTCTGTTATTCCACCTTCTCTTACCATCTAAGATCATTTTGCCATAAAACTTAAGGTTATCCAGTTTTGTAAATTGTAAGACAAAACTGCTCAAACGGTGTGCGTCAGGAGTGACAGTACCACTCGCAACTACTAGACACAAACCTAGAAGCTGCAGCGTGATGTGCTGTATCCGGTAAATCCATTTCCAGATTCCAAACTGTGGTGCACGGAAAGACTACAAAGCCTCGCAATGAATGGCTGTAGATGTTTGTTAAGATACACAGTCAATTCACTTGACAATATGTTCTGTGAAGACTTTTGAGACATCTCAAAGACATGATAAGGCGCTACATCAAATAATAGTGGACAACATTGGTCTAGAGCCAAGTGGAATTTCTCTCTTGATTACATATGCTCCAATTTGCTTTGTGGCATCTTTTATTTCTGGGCTAGTCTTAAACCTCCCCTTTTGTGGGAGTGGCTCCGAGGTTGGGTGAGAATCTGGATTCAAAAAGATCTTGACTGTAGCAAAGACCAGTCGAGTCTAGACTGTATAGTCACTGTCTAGGTTTACGAGATGTCGCTGGTTGAATCGTGGAAGGAAGAATGTTCCATTAGTACAAACCTTTTTTTTCCGGCAGTGCCTGGTTCAATCTCCCCCAGAGTGGATTGGATTTTACTTGATCTAAAATCCTTCTTCAGCCTTTGACCTGAATAGTCATTGATATTCTAAACATACCAGTCTGTGCTGTGGTCTTCTATGAATTGATACTTTGCCCAAAGCCCTGAGGCTCTCCTTGAGATTTAACAAATATCTCATGTGAAACCAAGGACTGACTGTCGGACCAAGTACAGAAAGTGAGCCGGATTTAGACAGATAAACGACAGGCAAAGGTCAGATAGACTTCCATCTCTGTGGGAAGCAAGGAAAGACTAAGAGCATCTTCTGTGCATTTGGATTAATTTTATTGGATCCAATGTCTCCCTGTTGGAGGAGTCTAGTTGTACGATTCCTCCGAAGGTTTTTAGAACGATGATAAATTTCGCAGGTGACTGCACTCGTCACAGATCCCACGTCCCAGTAGCCACATGGAACGAGATTTTGCCATTTTCATCCCCATTCCTCTGGGTTGCTCTGGGGCACTGTCCCACGTCAAGAGTGCAAGTTGTTGTTGTTGTTGCTTGGTTCTGAATATTCCTCTTTAGTCATTTAAAGAAGTTCGCTGTACCTGGTGGATTGGTGTTGAGATTCACTCAGACGAGACTGAAAATCAGCATAGCTTCCAGGCTTAGCTGATAACACAAGTTCACTTGTGCTCTCATTTGGACCAATGTGAAAAGCATCCATCTGACTCTGCTCCTGAAGACAGATGACTTCTCTACCTCTGTAGAGAAATCCCAGTGCTTTTATTTGATAAAACAGTAGCAATGCGCTGAATTCCTTTCATAGTCGGTTGCTCCATTGATAAAAAGCAGGAACTAATGTGTGTATTTGCGGGCTGTGGGAACTTGCGGACAGGTAGTGTTAATACTAATGTAATGTTAATGTTTCCATTTGATATCGCACCTCTCACGTTGATAAGACATCGCAAAACACTTTATAGGATATGCTGCAGTGGAGTGACCATGTATTTTGCCAGCAGAGATGCTGTCTTCATAACAGCTTTCTCTGGAAAGTGTGGCTTAATCTCTGTAAGCAGTAACAGCGAAAGCTTGCGGAAAAGAAACAAAATTCAGTATAGCAGGTGGCTCTTTCAGCTTGTGTCTCTGTGACACATAACACCTGGATTATAAAATCACCCTTTATTAATTAATACAATTTTCCAACACTTTCACTTTTATAACAAACAAATAATATGTTCATTTATGGCCAATAAGACCCCCCCCCACCACCCCGCATCACACACACACACACACACAAACATTCACCTTAACTGCTGAGAAGACCCGATTTTTTTCGGGTGGATTTTCTGCCATTTCACTTTGCTTTCAATCCGCCGTCGTGGCAGCGAGTGAGCGTGTTGGAATGTTTACATCGTGGCACGTTAAAATAATCACAGAAGAGTATCCCCTGGCAAGCCAATGAGTTGATATATTATTAGTACAATCACACAAATGGGTTGTGATGCCTTTTTGATACACATCTCAGAAAGAAGAACGACTTGACAAGTGTGGCGTTTGATCCAGTCTTGTTTGAGCTGATAAAAGTTTTAAAAGTGCATTTCCCTCGCAGTTCTCATCAGAATGCAGATGTGTAGTCAGGCATTGACAGCCTGCTTTGCTATCGACGAAAACAGATGCTAGGCATCTTTATTTAAAGTATTAATATTTAAACTTGTTACAGGCTGAGATGAATTCATTCTCCTGGGTCCTCGTTTTGTGACTGCTGTTGAATTTGCATCCCGGGAAATGAAGGTGGTTGTATTGAGGCCCTTTATACCGTATTGATTTCAGGCCTGTTATTTAAAGTATGAATTATTTATGGAAGAATCTCCAAGGGAACCTCTTAAAGATCTATAAGACGCTTAATGGGAAAGGGAAAATAAATGGACAGCAATAATTGGGGTCCACCAAAAGAGCTGGTTGTGAAGGACAGACACAGAGAGCGTTGATTAAATGGATTGCGTTACCCGGAGAGTGGTAGGGACAGGGACGCTAGCCTCAGTTAAGAAACTTTTTTTAATATAAATTTAGTGGATCTAATTATTTTCACCCTCCCTGCTCCAGCCTAGGACTCCTCTTATTCGAACAGTTACTCTCTGGTGTCTCAGTGGACATTATTCATGTGTAAGGCCCTTTGACTGTATAGGGATATACACACACACGCACGCACATGCATGCACCCAAACACACAACAACTTGCATTTGCACAGCGCCCTTCACGCCAGAAGGTGCCTTGAGCCTTGACAGTGCCGGAGCTCGATGCCAATCTGGGGAGGAGGGGAGGAAGATGGTGACAGTTCACAAAGAGGAAGGATCTGGAAGAATGGGATCAAAAGCCAATTGCACACAGCAGTGTCCCACAAACAGTCGTGGATTGAACGACCACATTTCTATTATTTTTTTGAAGGGATTATTACCACCGAAAAGCATGAAGAAATGAACGTCAATATCGGTCTGTACTTGCATGTATTTTTCCTGAGCTCTCAAACAATTTTACATGTAAATTGCAAAGTGTTAATTTCACTTAAGTCACAAGTAATTTCGACAAACTATACACTCTTTCCTTAATGGTACATGAAACAGCACTAAAATACTTAAAGACCACTTCACAGTTGCAGGAGATCAAGTTAGCATTCCAAGGCTTTCAACCACTTATATTAATCTTCCCAAATGGTTACAGAGTGAGTGGCTGCTGAGCCAGTTTTATTTAAGGCTAAGTTATACAAGTGGAATCGCATTAGTACAAACATTTCTTATATCCATCGTTTCCTCAGTCCTACTATAGGTGCTAGTTGGTGGATTGCTTTTCCGGGGGTAATAATCCCTCCAAAAATAATAATAATTTGGTCACTCAATCCACGACTGTTTGTGAAACACTGCTGTGTGCAATTGGCTGCCGCGTTTTGTCCACAAAACACACAGTCACTACACTTTACAGTATGTTCTGTGAAGCGCTTTGAGACGTCTCAAAGACGTAATGAGGCGCTATATCAAATGCGAGGATTATTGTTATTACAGAGTTCAGAGGATATGACAAGAACTCGTGAGGAATGCATGGATCAGATCCAGAATATTTTTGGATGACAATTTACTGGAAATACATTAATAGACAATGAATCAGAACGACGTTTGATCTGACTATTTTGTCTCTTGTCTGTCATATATGAAAGGCTCCTCTACCATGAGCTACCGTACTCTACTCCCTACTTCTTTATTGCATCCGTCTTCCAAATTTGGTCGCGTATTGAAATTGTGACTCTTCCTAGTTTGGAACTGTTTTGGGAACAGTTTCGAAATCACTGAGACTAAAAACTGACTCTCGCTTACTAATCTTACTTCCTTACTGCAACCTACTGGAATGGGAGACGAGTCTAGAAACTAGTATCATCATTGAATTCTCTAACTACATCGCAGGAGAGGAGAGAGATATCAGCAAGGCAAGCAAAAGCTTTCAGTCAAGCAATGGAACAGTGGACGTCAAGGTGTTGCTGTGATTTTCATTCACAGTACTTTGCTGTCGATTCCTGGAAGTTGGTGAAAATTCTACCATTCGCAGCTTATTTGAACTTCCAATGCAATTGACTGCTGTTTTCTGCACCATTTTCACCGACTGCTTTGTGTACTGGTGCGACTGAGGAAATATTTACCTGTTTAAAGGGTGGCCCATCCTTACCATCGATTCAACTGATCAGCGGCTTGGGTCAGTCTCCCGACATGAAAGGCGTTATACAAATGTAGTTTGTTGTCGTTGTTGTGAATTACTATCAACCGCTCTGAATTCAGTCATTTACAAAGTATTTTGTTAAATAACTATCTTCTCCCCGATACACGAAGAGCACTTTATTCTCTTGTTTTGAGTTAATTCATCTTTTGGAACTTGTGGCCAATGTAACTTTAACAATGAGAAGACAATGTAGTGTGACTGGATTCTCGAGTGTAAGCTAAATAAATTAAATAAGATTTACATGATCAGATTTAAGACCCCAATTTATTTCGCAATGAGAGAGAACTTTTGATGCAAATAGAGGCACGTCCCTGTTAGTTTATTGGTGAGCATCAATCACTGAAAGTCTCTTCTGAATGAAGAGGCTGCATTTTAATATAAATCAGTGATAGAATGGAAGGAATTTGATTTAGTTTTTTAATACTGTGCACCACATTCTGACTCCTTCTCCATTGGAGTATATCAATGTAGCTATTTGCTGTAACACTGTGTGTTTGGCGTTGGATTTAATACGTGGTTTCAGGGGAAATAAAAACTATTTATATGGTCTGACATTAGATGGTTTTGTCTGATTACAGTGTAAACTGGATTACCAAGCTTGCTCGTCAGGTAAATCCATCGCAATGAGATGTGAAGGGCCTTGCCCTTGCCTTCCCGGCCAGGAAAGTGTGAAACCCAAAAACGAAAAGACAGGTAAGCCACCGAGGAGACTCGGGTAATCTGCAATATTTAACGATAATTTCTTTTTTTTTATTCAATAACGCTTTTGTGTGCCAATTATGTGATTCAAATTGATTTTTGGGGCCATCTGAGGGATTATGTTCAGATTGGATGCTTGAGGGTGAATTTCAAGTAGAGAGAGAGAGACGGCTTTAAAAGTTATGAAATTAAAGTAGGGGCTGAAGTTAACTCGGGGGATACGGAATGAGTTTCCAGCTGAGAATGGTGTAATTTCACGGAACAGCGAGAGGAATTGTAAAAAAGCAAAACAAGTGAAAGACGGAGCACTCAATTTAATAACGAGACATAAGAAAGACAGAGTCATAGAGCTTCCAGCAGAGCAGAAGACCATTCAGCACATCTCACTGGTCTACACTCTCTCTACACTGAGCCTGTGTTGGTGTGATAACCTGTTCTATCAGAAAATGAACCACTTCATATTGCTCAACGTCAAACTGCATCTGCCACCTATTTGCCCACAAAATAGGCAGCGAATTCACTTTAACCGTATATCCTGTAAAGCGCTCTTGAAACATCTTGAAGATGTGATAAGGCGCTGTATCAAATGCAAGGATTATTATTATTATCATTAGACAAAAAGCAGACGTACTGGGAAAAGGCGACAGGTAACAAGAGAGATGCAACGTGAAGCTATTGCAACAATTTTGGCTGTACACGTGTACACAGTTCACATCAAGGTTCTACTAAAAGGCATATTGTCATGTGGTAACAGTACCCGAGGGCTTTGCTCAGTAATCCATGATTCATTCCTTTCCTCTCCCACTCCTCCCCGGTATTAACCTTTCTGGACACATTCCATTCAGGGAAGGTCCACAGGCACAAATGCTTGCCTGACCTGTCCAGACTCATTTGGAAAGATCGAAGAGAGCTTTACCGTGGCTGTGACCCATACTGTTTCTGCCCTGGGAGTATGAGGTGCTGAACACTGTTAGAGACTGGATGTCTCTAACTCTCAAGCTCCACCATTCATTGATGTTTGTCAGAGTTCTCCTCTGGCGCACCTGAAGCAAAGTTGAATCCCCTTCTCTGTTCCATGTGCATCTGAGGTCCTGGCGACTCACATATTGTCATATTAAATAGATCTTCCTTCGCCATTCATGAGGAAAGTCACAGAGCACAGCTTGAAAACACAGCTGATGAAAGGTAAATTCTACACTAGAATTGGCCAGTTTCACATCACTACGGAAACTGAAGAGTTCACCAATTTCTCTAGCAGTAAAAGCTGAAGGGAGTAGAGTTCATTCATGTGAAGCTGTAAAAAAAAATAATGATTTGGTCACTTAATCCACAACTGTTTGTGGGACACTGCTGTGCGCAATTGGTTGATGCCTTTCGCCTACAAAATATACTCAATTCACTTTACAGTATATCCTGTAAAGCACTTTGAGACGTCTCGAAGATGTGAAATGGCGCTATATCAAATGCAATGATTATTATTATTATGAGTCCCCAAACTGGGTAAAGAATGAATTCAGTGTCACTGATGAATCGGAAATAATCCACAAGTGCCTAAAGCTCCTCTGAGTAACAGCATTTGAAGGTATTATTGTTATTATCTGTTGATATACTTGTAAGATATTGTCCCAAGTTTGATAACAATAATAATAATAATCCTTGAATTTGATATAGCGCCTTATGTCTTAGAGACTTCAAGACATTTTTAATATAAATCAATGATGAAATGGAAGAAGATAAGGCCAATGCTCTCTGCCAACACAAGGGCAGCTTGTGTCTAAAGCATGTCTCTCAGATCCTCGATTAATGGTGATGTATAACTACAACAACAGCGACTTGCACTTATGTAGCGCCCTCCACTCAGGGTAGCGTCTCAGAGCACTTAATAGTGGTGGAGTCTGACTCCAAACCGGGAGGTGGAGGAGGGGGAGATGACCGTAATCCCAGGAAGGTTTAACCACTTGTTGGAAGTCCTGGAGATTTCCGTGGTTGATAGAATCAAAAAGGTTAATCATTAATTATTGCACAAATGGGGAGAATGGTAGGAAACAAGAGTTATACATAGAGATTAGAACACACTGGGGCCATTTGCTGTTGTTATTTCCTCCAATCAACCTAACCACTCTAATCCCAATTTCCTGCTCTTTCCCCATTCCCTTTCATATCGTTGCTTCAAACGTTTTATCCAGTTCCCTTTAAAAGCTACTTGGCTTGATAACTACTTTTCGCGAGACTTGCGTGAAATAATTTTTCCAACCACCCCCTTAACTCATCTAGTGACAATCTGAATGTCTGCTCCCTTGTTACCGTAGCAGGAATATAACTGGCGGAATAGCAGTTGTAAGATAGTAAGTTAGTGCACACGGTTGGATCTTGCCAAAGGCTTCAAAACATGTTCAATGAGTTGATAAATGAATCACCGTCATATTAGAGCAGTTTTGACATGCATCATGTAGGCACAATAGCAGCTTAAACATTGGCACTGAAATGATTTTGGCATTCGTTTTATTTGGAGAAACTTTGAGGATTTGTTTTACGTTGAGTTGGGATGGATTGTGTTCAAACACATTAATCCGACAGTTTCTGATCTAACCTCTAAAGTTTAATAGAATCAGCTGTATCAACCTTGGAGGGGAGTCACTAAACAACTAATCACACAGCGCAGAACGTATCTGCCCAGGGCATACATAACTAGGAAGTGTTTGGACTCCACGGCATGTGGTTTGGGGACTGGAACATGAGGATCGAGGTGGAAATTAATAGAGCAGAATGTCATTGCAGACAGAAATTTAAATTCAGATCAAGAGGCACAGGACTCAAACAAAATAAATATGAAACAAAATTAAAACTTGATTTTAATTGTGCACAAGAAACAATTAAGCACTGCACAGTTTCACTGAGGAAGAGTTTGGGGGATGACACTCCAATATTTCTATTACTTTGACATCATCAATATATATATATCGGGCGGGAACGTGGGGGACAGACAGTGGAAGCCGAAAATGTTGTTTGTTTCAAGAACAAATGAGATAAAATCAAGCATGGCTTCAGGCAGCGAGTTCCACAATCTCAGCACCCTCTGCATGAAGTATTTCCTCCTAAATTCTCCTTTCAGATCCCCAAGGTTGTTACTGTATTTAGATGCTAACGCTTTTCTGAATGTCTGTGCCAGGCACTACATTTCTTCCATAAATTGACCACTTTTAGTTTGTAGTCACGCACCAAATTCTCTGCAGATTCAGTACTTGCGTCTCTCAACATTTCTCCACATTATTTTAAACAAAATTGGTCAATCGTTTGATGGCCTTTGGTGGGATATTGCTGTCGGGATATTGGCTGCTGCATTTACCTACAAATGCACAATCACTACAGTTTCCAATAAGCCCTCTGTGAGCTTTGAGATGTCTCGGTGATATGAAAGGCACAATATCAGATACAAGGATTATTATTCTGGATTGTGTATATATATATAATTTAGTGTGTCTAATTATTTCTCTAACATTTGTCTCACTGACATATTTCTGTGCGCAATTGGCTGCCATGTTTCACCCACAAAATACATAGTCACTCCACTTTACTGCCCTCACCCTCTGGAACTCCATCCCACAGGCCCCCCGCCTCGCCCCTCCCTCACCTCCTTCAAGACCGATCTCAAGACCCTCCTCTTCGACCGTGCCTTCGGTCACCCTCCTACCCCCATCCTCCCTGCCCTCCACCCATCCTGATCCCAACCACCACTTCGGGTGCAGCTCCCTGACTGTCCAGCGCCTCAGGACGTCCTCCTGACGTGAAAGGCACTGTGTAAATGTAACTTGTTGTTGTTGATCCACTACCCCCTGAGTTTCATTATGGTCATTGTTTTTTGGTTGATTTCACCTGTTACTTTTTCTGTAACACTTCTTTTCTGTTCTTTTTCTGTTCGATGATCATGCCTTTCACTGTGTGATCATGAGCACTAATGTACATTACTTTACCTTCTAAAATGGTAAATGCTATTTGCATATCCTTCTCTAAATAATATCTTGCTCTCCCCGTAAATCTCACTCTCTGCACATAGAGATGTTCTAATTAAAATCCCACTGTCAAGTTCATAATAAGTACTATTAACCAGAAGACTCTGAGAAGCAATACAGTGTGGAACTGCAGTGGTCACATAGCTCAATTTGAGCCATTAGGTATTGATAATTATTTTATATTTCCTGTACTTAGCTTCTTTCAAATCCAATTTACCACTTCATTTTGCATCCCATAAGCTTTCACTTTACATATAAATCTCTGATGAGGGGTGCTGCATGTTGTCAGAAAGTGACAAGTACACGATATCCACTGACTCTTGTCAGACACCCGAAGAATACAAAGAATTTGTTTAGCTCGTGATTTATCTTTCAGAAGCCAAGTAGATTCAGTTGAATTGCCATTAAAATCACCAGGTGTAGTTGAATGTGAATTGCTTTCTTTATCGGGCTGTGCAGTATTTTCCTCATTACAGATGTCAAGCTAACGTGACTCTAATTCCCGGCAACGTGTTTCTGAACCTTTCGGGAGATTGGAATCGCGCTAGATATCTTTTCCTGCACCAGTTAACAATCCCTGTATCCAACGAGGGCTGCAGTGCATTAAAGTACTGATTGCTGAGCCAAAGGTTTTAAAAATAGCAAACACATCGTTTGGTGCACACAAGTTGCACCGAACAAATCGTATCACTGGTTGGACTGCACTAGCCTTCTGAAAATGGAGCCTGCGGAGTTCCTCCAGGCAGAAGCCAGGTGAAGCAATCTTCTTCCTGGCACTTTAGGCCTATTTCCTAAGCTGCTCCCTACCATTTCTGCTGTTGCAGGTTCCTCAGCTGAGCAGGGTAAACAGTGGTCTGCTGTATTGCGGTCTTTTCACATAACAGTTCCACACATTCCCTTTAATACACATAACGGCTCAAAATAGACTCATCTTGACATGCTGTCGGGGTAGGAGAGGGAGAGAGTGAAGGCTAGTCATTTCACTTAGCTTGTAAAATGCTGTAGGCAAAGCATAAATAGAAGTATTTATTTTTAGTTGAGCGACTGTTAAGATCATTACATAGGGAAATGTACTTTTTTTGTTCTGGAAAACGTAGCCCCCCCCCCCCACCACCACCACTTGCTGCTTCTCCTAAAAATGTCTGTAAAAGAATTCAAATTCATCCTCCAAATATTATTACGATTGATTGTAAACAGCATCTGTAACACAGTAAAACCCTCCTCACTCCAAGGGTAATGTGCTCAGTGATGAGTTATCTGGAGTGATGAGTTAGGCATTATATGTATAAATAAGCCATATGTGCAAATACATAGATAAAGTCATCCTGACGCTTTATAAATCATTTGGTGTGACCGTACTTGGAATAATTTGTGCAGTTCTGATCGCTGCAGTACAAAGAAGGTATTGCAGCCATTAAGAGAATACAAAAGAATAGATCCCACCTACACATGGAAATCTCAGAGATAGATTGTCGGAATGGAATGCACTCTCTCTCTCTCTCTCGCTCTCGCTCTCTCGCTCTCTCTCCCCGGAGGGACGCATCCTGCTTCCTTAATTCCGGAAAGTATTAAGCGCAGGTTGGCAAGGGCCCAGGCTTGGGGGAAGCCCAGAGTGTGAGTTGGGGTAACTGCTGGAGAACAACCAGCTAAGACCACACAGCTTGGCCATTGACAGAACTGTCTGGCAAGCTTTCCTGCTGCCTGTCCAGCTTTGAATCAAGCGTGCTGTGTATGACCAACATTACTTTCCCCTCTCGAGCAAAGTAGTAAATTGTCATAAACATTTGAAAAGGGCTGAAAGCTCCAAAAAGTGGTGGTAAGAGGCAGAGTATCTGAGACTTCGTAGGCTTTAGCTCCGTGATTGTGTCCTGTGCCTTGATATTTGCTGAAAATGCACTCAAAAGCTTGACTCATTGGGTAGCACTTTTACTTCAGGCCAGAAGGTCGTGAGTCTGAATTCCACCCGCACCAGCTGGGCAGATCACTCGACATTTCTTTGAAATAGTTGAAGCCTAGGAACGGCAATCAAACTTGGCTTCCATCCTGGCCGGCGGTGTTCAGGAACTGCTATGAAATTGCTCCGTGCAAATTGTTCATTTCATTTGTATGCCGTGCAAATGGGCCCCACTTAACTTTAACCACTCCAGTTCCATTTAAGCCTCTTAAATTTAAACGTAGAACTAAGATTATCGAGCAATTAGCAGATTTTACCGCTGCTCACACAGTGTTGATGTCTTGACATGGATGCACTTTACCTTTTATGCTGTAATAGCTGTTAAAGCTTGCATTGACTGCTTAACTGTTCAGTGACTTGGACTTCATTTCCCCCATTAATAAGACCATTTCTTGAGGCTTTGATCAAAATTATGAATACTATTTACAAGTCAATGAGTGTCAGCCTTGTGCAGCAGTAGTACTCTCCCCTCTGAGTCGGAGAGTTGTGGGTTCAAGCCCCAGATTCAGGACTCAAAATCACATCGACACCCCAATGTGGTTCTGGTGGGGGGAGTGTTGTATTATCGGAGGTGCCGTACTTCAGATGAGATGTTAAACCGAGGTCCCATCTGTGCCTGTTCAGGGGGACATTAAAGATCCCGCGATACTGAGAGAGAGAAGCGAGTTTCTCTCTCCCAGTGTCCTGGCCAACAAATTGCACTTCTCAGCTGTTAAACTGTACACATTTACTACGGCCATGGCTTGTTGAGCATATCATCCACTATACAGAGTACAGTAATAAGTAGAAAATGATGCAGAGAGTGGAACTTATTTTTAAATCTAATAACTCGAGATAGAAATATCTATTTTGCTGTAGGAAGACCTGACATTACGGCCTTTCTCGATCATCTGTGTGAATGTTCTCAGGCCATTACTTTTGCAAATCCAATTGACTATGAAGTTCATTTGCCTAAGTAGGTATAAACCAAACCAAATTTTCCTGTCGTTGGAAAAATATTGGAATCAAACACCGTACCACTTAAGTTGGCTCAAAAAGGAATGAGCAAGATAATTGAAATCCGCCCATCGGTCACTTGGCTTCAAATCCCATCATGTCCTGGCACCTTCCCTACCCCTCCGACCTGCTTTATTACCCAACCCACAACCAGCTGCCTCCGATCGACTGGCTCTGGCCTCCTGCATGTCCTTCGTGCCCTGTGTTCCACCATCGGGGGCCGCACTTTCAGCCTCTACGCCCTGAAACTCTGGAACACTCTTCCTCTATTGAAAGTATGCCTCCGCCTTGCCCCTCCTTCCCATCTTCAGGTCATGCCTGAAGACCTTCCTCTTCGATCTACAGTGCCTACAGTCCCGTCGCCGTTCCCTATCACGCTCAGCCACTCGAAGACACTACCCTGCTTGAGGGGGCGCTGTACAAATCCAAGCTGTTGTTGCTGCCGTTGTTATTTTTCGCCACCGTAAGCCTCTGAGTTTTGACTGAGTGTTGGAGATTTTGCTGAGGTTTAAGTTGTTTTGAAATGCCTGGATGACAGCTTTGAGCATCTTTAACAATTTAATCTTCTCTGTTTGGACCACCGAGGGCAACACTCGAATTCTAACAACCATCAAGCCGGAGGGACGACTCTACATGAGAAAGCTTTGACTCATTTTACCCAGAGGTTTCGCTCCAGGCAACTAAACAAAATAAAATCTAACTCATCAAAAGGTCATAACTTTAACCAAAAGCAGAGCTGAATATAATAAATAATAAATCGCCAAAGATAAGCGCATGAGAAATAGCATTTAACCATTGTGGTTATTATTTCTATTAACATTAATGCAATGTGTCTCAATTGACCAAAAAAAGCATTTCAACACAGGAATAAACAGCATCAAAAACAGAAAGATTTTATTCTGGTTATTTATTTAGAAGCTTCAGCGGGGTTTTTGATTCCATAAAGTGACAAGCTTTAATGTGTTGCTGCTGAGATATTAATAAGTCATAACCTAAAATTTAAGAAGGCAAAGATACAGACTGACAAGGACAATTTGCTACGAACTGATTAAAAAAAATCTGATTATTTTGAGTGCATTTTAATACAGAAACAGTGGTACGCGTTGCATGAATAAATAAAAATGTAATTCATTGATAGTTATAGATCCTCTCGTTTGGAAAGAAAGAAACACTAATGTCAGATTAAACTTGGTTTTGTGCCCTGCTGTTAACCTACTTTGAGGACACTTAATGCTATCAGGAAGAATGACTGTATTTTGATATTAAAACCTGTAGCTGATTTAAATTTGAATCATTTGCAGATGAATTTAAGGAGGAACCCCAAGGCTGCTGTGCAGACAGATTTTGGGGTAAAGTTCCACCTGGGTCGAGATTTAATCTGTTCACATAGATGGAACATAGAATTTGGCAGATTGTTGGATTCAGTCTTAATTTTAAGATCGGTTTTCTTGAAAGAACCTGCAGACAAATGGCTTCACGATTTAAGGTTATTTAAGAATTTGAGAAAATTCTGTATGCTCTGAAATAATAATAATAATCCTTGCATTTGATGTAACACCTTATCACGTCTTCGAGACGTCTCAAAGTGTCATAGTAAAGTGTAGTGACTGTATATTTTGTGGGCGAAACGCGGCAGCCAATTACGCACAGCAGCGTCCCCACAAACAGCCGTGGATTGAGTGACCAGATTATTATTATTATTATTATTTTTTGAATGCTGCGTGAACAGAGTGAATCTAAACCCAGGTGGAATATGTTCACCATTAGTGTTTGGTAAACGTGAAGGTTCATTTTAATACTGAGAGTACTCAAAGCAAATCCTGCAACCTTGCATTAGTTGAAGACAAGCTGATTGGAGTAATGCTTGGGTAATAATAATAATAATAATAATAATCCCTGTGCCTTTCAGGGGAGCTGTTTTGAGCTGCCTGCTTATTGTCCTTCCAGAGTTCTCGTATAAAATAGTTGGGCAATTTTATATTATAAATAACTGCCTTGGGTTTATTTCCCAGGTAAGATAATCAACTTGTTCATAATGTTAATATTTCCCTCTCTCCCCACTCAATATAAAAGTGATAATTATCAGAAATATTAACGCTGAGTTCAGGCAGTATTCACGTCATCATGTAATCCATTTCAACCCCGGAATACCTGGCTCACTGTTGCAATGGCCTTCAGAAACCTTAGAATGATGAATTGTTCAGATCCAACCTTTCTAAGCAGGTTGTCACTGGGAGCCGTATAAGAAATGAGTCGTAGCAAGGACTCTTATCAAAGATCGTTTTCAGAAAGATGACTTGTCTGACAGAGAGAAAGATGTGAGTCTTGTCTTAAGTTTAGACAATACCGTCTGCTCCCTCCACTCAGCAGCTCCGGCCTTCTCCATGACCCCCGCACGGCCCTGCCTGGCCCTGCCCCACCATCGGCCATCGGGATTTCAGCCTCTCTGCCCCCACCCTTTGGAATTCCAGCCCACATTCCCTTCCATCTCCCTCCCTTTCTACCGCACCTTCAGCCACCCTCCTACCCCCACCCTCCCTTCCGTCCACCCTCCCTGATCCCAACCCCCAGCTCAGGTCCAAATCCCTGACTTGCATGTCCTCTCGACAAGAAAGGCAATACACCAATGTAATTTTGTATTGTATTGTTTAAGTTACTTTCAAGAGCTTTATAGGAAGCAATGATAATTCAGGTTTTGTAGTAAATGATAAGTGCAGTTAAATGTCACAGGGGATCAATAAAAGTTGAGCTCTGCACTCTACGTAATAGCACGTGGAAGCTAAAGTAGATATCTACAGCCCCTTTCATGGAGCTTGAGATGTTCTACATGCTTCAATTTGAACTGTGATTTGGAGAAATTGCACAAGATCGTAACAGGATAACAGCAGATAGACGCTTAATACATAAATGCAAGTTTAAGTGGAGCAATAGAACAAATTAATAAGAAGGGTCATTGAAAATTATGGCTGTGTGACAAGCCACAGATGTACTGAAAAAACAGTTGTCAAAAAAGTATTAAGTGATAGTTTATCTTCCCAAGAAACCCTGCATAATGCTCGTAAGGTATCTGAGGCTAATTGTATGTTCGGGCTCGGTTTAAAATGGCACGTGAACGTTAAGGCAGAGAGAAATAAATTTGGCGGATTGTTTGTGCCTCGGAATGCAAGAACGATTTGAATTCCCCATTACGCTGCCACCTCAAATTGTTGCATTTCAAAATCGCTTTCTTTTATCTGTATTTCTGTAATGAATGAATGGGGGCAGGCCAGAGTTTTAATTAGGCTTCCAGTGTCTGGCCTCATTCAGTTAATCTGCCCGGGCATTGCTGTCCTGATCGATGATGTAAGACAGAGCCTATTCAGCTGAGCGTTGCAATTTCATGACAAATCCTGATTTTAATAACAGTTTAACTTAATAATGGCTGAATTTATGCAGAATAAAGAGTTGACGTGACCCTTAAAGAATTAGCGTATTTGCACTCTGAGCAGACTACAACACATCAATGCGCTATCCTTGGCAGTTCCTTTTAATAATACAGTTGGCGGATAATATTTTTTCGACAGATTAAAAATCCACGTTTGTATCGGTTTTTTTTTAAATAACTTTTTAGCGATGATTTCCATTACAAGAACTTCCAGGTGGTCCGATCACCGGGATGTCACTTCCTGCGCATCGCTGGCCGGTTGACACACTGGAAGTTGACCATTTTGAGCCGAAAAGAGATTAAAAACTGATTTTTTTTTAAAAAAAATTGTGTCGGTGAAGAATTGGTGGAACGGTATTTACTGGTTATCGCTTTCCGACCGATCCCATTTAATAATCAGCATTTATTTTTGTAGAGTATAATTTTTGCAAACGAAGCAATGGGATGAAGTGCTTGTGCTTCCCAAAATGCTGCGGATCATCTGCTCCGAAAGAACGCATCGCACTTAATCTTTACCGCAAACTTTCGTACACTCTGCAGTAATTCACTGCACGCTGCGTTGATCCTATCGTTTCGACTGACACCGACAGTAAAGAACACAAGCAGCCTACACAATACAGTCACTACACTTTACAGCAAATACTGCAATTACTCTGAGATGTCCTCCTGACGTGACATGACGCTATATCAAATGGAACAACAACCACTTGTATTTATACAGCGCCCCCCTCACTCAGGGTCGGGTAAATTGAGATTAAAGAAGCTACTCTCATTGTTGAAGAGCTTATTCACAGAAAGGCTTATGTGAAAAAACATATGGCCATTCAAAATACGCAGAGTAAACTTTGTTCCCTAATCTGCTTTTATAATGTTGAATAAATTAGCGGCAATTAAGTTCTGCTGCTACTAGAATACATCCATCATAAATAATTTAAATAGTTAATAGATATGTCTTGAATAATATACGGTTCATAACTGCTGACAGGAATACCTCAGGTAACACTAACAAGCTTCTTGCAGCACCGGTTACTGGAGTTAAAAGAACTTTTTTTTTTTTAATTTGCACTTTATTTCGCTGCTGGATATTTTCTGTCATTTTATCTCCATGAAATGAAACGTTTGATGTTTTGATGTGAATTAAGATTCAAGACGTGATACTTAATTTACAGGTTTTGTGTGCACTGTGTGCATTAAATCTCTTTTAAGATGATCCATTTTCAGTGTTTCCTATCAAAATGATTGTATATTTGTTTTTTTTAATATATCTTTGTACAGTGTGTGTGTGTATATAATATATATGTCGACCAACCCTTCTGTCTACTCAAAATTCATTTCATGCTTTGAACATTCTCATCCTGAAGTGAAAATGCCTCCAATCATTTGGATGTTTGATTCTCTTTCAGACGGTGGTGTCAAAGCCAGACAGGAAAATCGAGATATAAATCATGCAGCTAACAGAGGTACAGGTGACAATCTCGGTTTCTTTCCATTAATATCTCAATTAAGTAATAATGAACTTCCAACTGTATTGATTAATCCATGGCAGGCTCGAGCGGGGTACGAGACAAAGTCAAATAGCGAGACTTCCTAGACACTTGCATTAACTGCCTGGGTTCATTATTGATGTGCTTCATCTTCAATTAATAAACATCAATAGTAATCCTTGAATTTGATATGGCACCTGCTTGATCATAAACGTCTCAAAGTGCTTCACGTGCACTTTACTGTAAATTGCAGTGTGCACTCATTTGTAGAGGCGCACAACGGCCAATTTGCACACCGCAGTGTCCCACAAAGAGCCACGAAGTGAGTGACCAATTTTATTTGAGGGATTGTTGGCCAGGACACCGGGAGAGAGAGAGAGAGAGAGAGAGAGAGAGAGAAACTACCTCCTCTTTTCGAATAGTGCAATGGGGTTTTTAACATCCACCTGAATCCAACGCGGGGCTCGAATCCGCAAGCCTTCCGTTTCTGAGGCGAGAGAGCTACCAACCGAGCGGGGCTGCCATCTCCAAGTATTAAAGAGAAAATTAACTGATAAGGCAGGATATATAGGCTTTGTGCTTCATACTTTCCTTGGCCAATTTACGCCCGGAAAAAAATTACATAACATGTAAATTGGAACCCAGATTTCAAGCCGAAAATGTTTCGCATTTGAAATGCTTGGTTGCGCAAACAAATGTGAAAGGGGCAAATGGATTTCGAAATTGAAATGCAGCATTTTAATCAATCCCTCAGGGTAATGCAGTGAATTCATTTGTGGGGATATGAATTTGATGTTGAGAACACCATAATAAGGCACAGAACTAATATCAGCATGACAAATAACTTGAAAGGCTTTTCCTCTGAGATGAAATAATCAAATAGTGGTTGCATGATGGCAATAATTATTTTTAGCTACTCTTTTCTTTTTGAGGGGGTAAGACTAAGCCGTTCATTAATTGTGATCCCTTATCCCTTATGTTGTTGTGCGGTTTGGGGACCTAATTAGCATTTTTTTTTTTGCCCCGGTTAACTGTACATCTAATTGCTATGGGAATCTATCTGTTCAGCAATGTCAGATGTATTTGTGGGCACAAGACTTTGCTGTAATCTCATTATAATTTTTTGTTCCAGCTCCCCATTAAAATACATATTACATCCAATTCCATTGAATTTGGGGTATTCCAAACTGGAGTTTTTTTATGGCAGATAAGCAGAGCGAGCACATTGCTGCTTCACTGCTATAAATTGGCCCTGTGCCTTGAGAGATAATAATCCTTTCAAGTGATGTAGTGCCTTTCACACCGGGAGGACGTCTCAAAGCCCTCTAACTGTGGAATGACTGTGCATTTGCAGGTTAAACTTGGCAGCCCAATTTTACACAGCGGAGTCCCACACACACAGCCATGAAACAAATAACCAATTTTATTTAGGGGATTGTTTGCCAGTTCACACCAATTTTATTGAGGGGATTATTGGCCGGTTGGCAAAGAAACTCCCTTCTCTTTTGAGCAATGCCATGAGATCTTTAATGTCCACCTGAACAGGCAAGATGGCTCAGTTGTTCCCACTCTCTCCTGAGTCAGGAGAGCCAACTGAATCGGTTCAAGCCCCACATTAGGACTTTGAGCTCATTATCTAGCTTGATGTGAAAGACACGGTATTGT
Organism: Callorhinchus milii; assembly: GCF_018977255.1. NCBI lineage: Eukaryota > Metazoa > Chordata > Chondrichthyes > Chimaeriformes > Callorhinchidae > Callorhinchus > Callorhinchus milii. Next base: position 1,318,663 of record NW_024704754.1, on the reverse strand, counting down.
TTTATATGAACAAGGCAGACGTCATAAGGTTTAGAGTATCACTGAATAATTTAGTGCGATTACAGTGTGCCACTGTTTGGTGGATAAATTCTGAATAAATGATCAAAGGCCATTTGATCATTAACCTTTGTATCATTGGCCAACGACAATGCCAGTCAGCAATTGCTTCATTAACACTCCGTGAAGCGTAGGAAATTATTGTAGGGACTTTTCGGCCATTGAACTGAGCTACAGTATAATCCCGTTTTGATGTGTTGATTTTCTTATTTGCTGATGTCACTAAATGGAGACGGCAATTTGCTAAATTCAGTAACTATCAGTTAAGTGCCACTTTTGGATTTGTGGCCCTTTTCAGTTAAATGTGTTTTGGGGTTTCAGCTGAAGGATAGGATAGATTTAATATTAATAATCCTTACATTTAATTTACCACCTTACCTTCGAGACGTCTCAAAGTGCTTCACAAAATATACTGTAAAGTGAATCGACGATATTTTGTGGGCAAATCATGGCAGTCAATGGCGCACAGTGGGTCCCACGAACAGTCATGGATTGAATAACTTATTATTATAATAAATCTTATTAACCTGATTCAAAGGGTTCCGTTCATGACACACTTGAACACAGACATCTGAATTCTCTCTAAGTCTGTAATTAGCTGATCATAGTGAGGTTTCTCAGTTGCAAAAAAATTTATTCTCGTTGAAAAGATAAAAGTGGCACTTTGTTGGGGAGGAATTTTACGGTTAGCCTAATCTATGCATCATTGATTTTTGGCTTTGCGTATAAAACTGGTTAGCCTCAGTATATTACACCGTCATCATTTAGATTAAAAAACATCACCAACCATGAAGTCAGTGAGCTAGAAACTCCATCAGGTTTGTCTGACTCGTGTTTTTGTCTCGTGTCTAATAGCTTTATCAGCCATTACTATTGGAAACGTAAGATCCTTTTCTCGAGACTCTACATTGCCCTAGACTCTGCCCCACGTCAAGAGCACTCTATAAATACAAGTTGATGTTGTTGCCCGAGTCTGTCCCGAAACATTAGTGGAGGTTAATGTCAGTGTTGGCTTTGGAAACCCTTTTTCTCTCACTTACTTGGTACAAGTGCAGTCCTGTTCCTTGGATGTGCCGATCATTAACTGAGGGATGAATGATGCTGTATATTGGTGCTAAAAATGTTGCTGTGACCGGTCACAATGCAGTGCAGCAATAGTGCAAACTGTTGATACACTCTATTGGGACCCATTATAATGCAGGGCCTCATTTTATGCTGCTTTATAATAGGTGTTTATTACTACAACTACTACAACAACAACAAATTATATTTGTACAGCGCCTTTCACATCAGGATGACGTCCCAAGGCGCTGGACAGTCAGGGATCTGCACCCGAGCTGCGGGGGATTGGGATCAGGAGGGGTGGAGGGCGGAGAGAGTGTGGGTGATCAAAGGCACGATCGAAGAGGAGGGTCTTGAGACAGGTATTGAAGGATCGAGGGAGGGGGCGGGTAACATTTTACTATATTAAATCTATATCCAGGCAGGGCGAAACCTTGGGCAAGTTTCCTTACTCCACACAGCCCTAATAATAATCCCTCCAAAACCAAAAACAATAATAAATTGGTCATTTTCAATCCACGACTGTTTGTGGGACATTGCTGTGCGCAATTGGCTGCCGCGTTCGCCCACAAATATACAGTCAATTCACTTTACAGTGTGTTCTGTGAAGCGCTTTGGGACGTCCTCCCGACGTGAAAAGCGCTATATCAAATGCAAGGATTATTTTTATTATTATACGAACCTTCAGTGATCATTATATGATGCGGGTACAGAGTGGCATTTTGCTGGCAGTGCCAGTGTTACAATGATTTTGCCTCTGACGGGATCAACAGAAGCAGTTATTGCCGGGGCCCAGGGAGTGGGCAGAGTGTTGGTCCTGGCTGCCACCTGGTCTTCAGGAAGCGACCGACATCCGGGACATCCGATGGAACTAACAATGATCTCAGCGCGTCCTGCATTGCCCACCCGAAACTCACAAATGTTGGTCTAAAAGTTATCGCAGATAAGAGGCAGGTTGCATAAGACCAGGACAGTGCATCACGACTGAGTGCTCTTCAATTGCAGTTACCATCTGGCACAATTTCCACTCAGAAGCTTCACCTCAGGCAGTGCTGGTGGTTGCTCTTACTGAGAATCATTTCAATGTCACAACTGAATTTCTCCGTAAAGTGACAGCTGACCGTTAACGCCGTAAGCAAGTTATCGAAAGCTGTTTTTTTTAATATATAAACATATTTAAGATAAATCCACAATATTTGCGTATATATATTATGGATTTATCTTAAAACGAATGTGTCAAAGTTCAGATGATACAGTCGCACCACAGGTTAAAGCGTTACGAAATGAATGCAGTCTTGACCCCTGATGTAATGGGATGGTTTCGATCCATAAAGTTCAAAGTTGGCAAAATAAAAAATGGCTGTCGGGGTCCATTTCCAGGTGATCAGATCACTGATGACATCACTTCCACTTCCCTGCTCAGATCCAACAATGCCAGAAGCCGGCCAGTCAACAGCGCAAGTATAAGAACATAAGGGTTTGCTAGACCAGAGAAGACCGAGGTCCATCTAGTTCGCCTTCCACCATCCTGGCAGGCGCTTGACACGTCGTGTCCCCAACTATACACTATTATTTTCCAGCAGAAATCGATCTTATTTTGTTCTTAAAACAAACGACGCTTTCTGCTTCCGACGCCTGTCTCCCGAGGGGAGTCTGTTCCATAAAGCTACTGCTCGCTCACTGAAGTAGCGTTTCCCCAGATTTGTTCTGAATTCAACCCCCCCTTCAATCGCAGGGTGACCGAAGGCACGGTATTGACCAATTTCGACCAGGATTCCCAATCGCCCATCACCGACCAGTGATGGCTGTTGGAGAATGCGTAATGTGTGGGCATCAGGTGACGATAAAATCAGGTTCAGTTGTGATCCCCTCCCCCTCTAACTGCTAAATAGCCTCTAAATCTCATTACACAGCCTTACGCTGCAACCTGTGAAATCAAATTGCAAGATCCATCCTAACCTCTACCCAACGAAGCAGAGCTGTGACTGCCCGTAGCCCTCACTTAATATAACGACGAGATTCAACACAGCCACTGAACACTAGTTGTCCTCGCACCTTGTCACCTTTTCGTTTCATTCCAATTACACACACATTATAGAGTTGGAAGGAAAGTTTCAATCGAAGTTTCTTCACAGCTATTAGGGCCTGGGGAGAGCACACAGCAGTTTTTTTTTCTCTCTTTCGTTTTTCTCCTTTGCGGTTTCCTGAAGGTGTTGTGTCTCGCCGGGAAAGTCTTGTCGGTTTTGATAGTTATCTTTTCACTGTGCTGTTCACAGCTTTCTGCAAAGTAATGTTCCAAAGCCTTGTTCTGCTGAAGGTATACATATGGAATCAGGGGCAGGTTTTCACCCAAAGGGGAATGAAAATTTGGAACTCTCTCTCTCCCAAAAGGCTGTGGATTATGGCTGTGGATCCATTCACATTTTCGAGACTGAGGTGGAGAGATGTTTGTTAGGGTCAGGGGATCAAGGATATGGGGCAAAGGCGGGCAATTGGAGTTGAGGTACAGATCATCCATGATCTTATAGAATGGCGGAACAGGCTCGAGGGTCCGAATGGCCTCCTCCTGTTTCTATGTTTCTGACTCCCAAGAGACACCAGCAATTTAAAGGTGAAAATAATCGACCAGAACATAAGGTTCATCAGAGCATCTTAACTTGTTAAGGTATTCTCCGCACTTTTCTTTACTTGTCAGCCCTCAGGGAGGAAAATAAATAATTTTATACTTTTCCTCATTTCAGAGACGAGTTAATGAATCACATTGTGTTTGTGTGAACGATTTCTCGATGATTTCTGTGTAACTTTACAACGAACAAGGTCAGCCCCTGTGCAACAACCTCAGTTTCCCTCTCAGATGCTGGTTGACTCGCTGTGGAAGCCGTTGCAATAATAATAATAATAATAACAATAATCCTTGCATTTGATATAGCGCCTCATCAGGTTTTCGAGACTCTCAAAGCACTTCACAGAATATACTGTAAAGTGAATTGACTATATATTTGTGGGTGAAACGCGGCAGTTAATTGCACACAGCAGCGTCCCCACAAACAGTCGTGGATTGAGTGACCAATTTATTAGACCAATTTATTAGTTTTTGAAGGAATTATTACCCCGGAAAAGCGATCCGCCCATCAACTAACAACCGGGTTCCTACTCACTGCTGGTAAACAGAGGCGTGTGGTGTAAGGAAACTTTCCTAACATTTCACCCTGCCCGGGAACTGAATCCAGGTCCTCTCGTTCGTGAGGCGAGTGCTCTAACTGTGGAGCTACAAGACTCCATTTTGCCATGTTATTAGGTGAATTGTCAACGTGTACACTTACCTGTGTTGTGTCCACCTGTTATTTGGCAGTGTGCAGTGAAAAGGATCTGAGGAATCTCGCCTCTAGACTCAAAGATTGGTTTGGTGCTCTTCATGCTGATGCCAACCATGACCTCAGAGTGAGACCGGCCAAGCAAACAGACCAAACCAGTAAGTATCAATAGCTCATTACATTTTATATGTGTATACAGCACCTTTCACATCAGGAGGACGTCTCAAAGCTCTTTAAGATGGCTGGTTGGCTGGTTGAGCACTGCGGCCAGGAGGTGGGACCTGAAGAGTGGTGGGGAGAGAAAGATAATAATAATCCTTGCATTTGATATAACGCCTTATCACGTCGTTGAGACGTCTCAAAGCGCTTCACGGGATGGCCTGTAAAGTGAATTGACCGACTGTGCAATTGACCAAAAGTGCAGTCCAAGAATTAAGTCTCGAGGTGGACTTTGAAAGTACAGCTCATCTACGCAGATGTCGGTGGGACAGTGAGAGTAAAAAAAACATGGAGCTCGGTTAAGGACCTAACGTTCTGAAAAGTAAAAGAGCTCACACGCAGAATGATGCTGGTAGGACTCCAAGAGGAACAAATCACTTACCACAAGAATGGCGCCACCTGCTGGAATTCGTTAAAGTATTCTTGAAATAAAATGAGGAAACCTGTAAGGAATACCGCAAATTTGACCGCCGTGTGGTTCTGCTGAGCAGCTGCGTTAAATGAATTTAAGAGTTGAATTAACCTTAACCACACAAGTACTGGTACTTGAAAAAAAATCTTAGCATTACCTTTGGAATTAATCAAATGATGTAGTGTGTCAGAAATGATTGCGAAATTGGTGCTTGCCTAAATGAAGCTTTTGTAGACAAAAAAATGATAATTTAATATCTTCTGAACTGCCTCTAATGAAGACATGCAAAGGTTTTGCTACGAGCATTCAGAACACCTGGAATTGTAATTTAGTTTATCACATAATTGGTTTTAGACTGCAAGATAAAATGTTTCAGAATAATTATAATCATCTTTGCATTTGATAGAGTGTCTTATCACATCATCAAGATGTCTCAAGCGCTTCGCAAGACTTACGATAAAGTGTGGTGAGTGTGTATTCTGGTAGGCAAACACAGCAGCCAATTTTGCATTCATCGGTGTCCTACAAACAGCCAAGACATGACTGGCCAATTTATTAGAATAATAATAATAAACCTTGCTTTTGGAATAGAGCCTTATCACGTCTTCGAGATGTCTCAAAGCGCTTCACAGAATATACTGTAAAGTGAATCGACTGTATATTTTGTAGGTGAAACGCGGCAGCCAATTGTGCACAGCAGCGTCCCCACAAACAGTTGCTTTGTTGGCCAGGACACTGGGAGAAACTCCTTTTTCTTTTTGAATAGTGCCGTGGGATTGCTATCCTCGGTTTGGCATCTCATCTGATGGAAAGCACAATGCTTGAATCCATAACCTTCTGACTCAGAGGCAAGAGTGCCACCAACTGAGCTACCAATTGAGCCAGGCTGTACCTGAATATTATTTCCATTAGCACCACATTAATCTCCTGAATTCAGGCCTTTCTCTGTATCTTGGACATTTAACATTCTCCTTTTTCAATCAAGATCCGTCTCAAGACCTACCTCTGTCATCTTTGTCCTCACCATCTCCCCTCAGCTCCCAACCCAGGCATGATCTGCCCAGGCAGTACTGCTGAGAACTTTGGGACAACTCCCAATGTAAATTGTTATTTTATTGTACAAAATACACAGTCAATTCACTTTACAGTACATTCTGTGAAGCGCTTTGAGACGTCTCAAAGATGTGATGATATAATGAAAGGATTATTATTATTGAATAAAAATTGCCGTTGTCTGTTTCAGGGTTTGACACCAGTATCCTGCCAATCTGCAAGGATTCTTTGGGTTGGATGTTTAACAAGCTGGACATGAATTATGACCTTCTGCTGGATCAGTCGGAGTTGAGCACCATCTACCTCGATAAGTATGAGCAGTGCATCAAACCTCTCTTCAATTCCTGCGACACCTTCAAAGACGGGAAACTTTCCAACAACGAATGGTGTTACTGCTTTCAGAAGCAGGAAGGTGAGGTGCACCAAATCGGGACTTGGCTCTTGTGTTCCTGTATCCAACACTTGCAGACAGATTTTCCCAGCTCGGATATTCCAGCCACATAAAGGGTCACATCTTGAACCATTTTACTCGCTCAAATGCTGACTGACTGAGTGCCTGACTTACTAACTGACCAACCGACCGACAGACCGACCTACTGTGTATTTTGAGCAATTTTTTGTTCTTATTTCAGATTCTCATAACCAACAGGTTTTCTTTATCTCCTCACATTGACCCTCGTGTACCTCCGTCCCACCATCGGTGGCCGGGCTTTCAGCCGCTGAGCCCTGAACACTTTCCCTCTATCTCTCCGCCTCGCCCCTTCCTTCCCCATCTTCAGGTCATGTCTGAAGACCTTCCTCTTCTCCCGTGCATACGGTCATCTCCCCCCGGCTCAGTGTCGGGCTCCACAGCTGTCAGACGCCCTGGGACGCTGCCCTGCATGAGGGGGCGCTGTGTAAATGCAAGTTGTTGTTGTCGGGCTGTCCTGTGTTTGAAACAGCTTTAGTTTCACATCAAAGAGTTGACCGGCGACGTTTGATTACATTTTATCGAACTTTGCACAGCCTTAACATTGCCCAATCAGCCCTTTGCCCATCATTATAAACACTGACGTGCAATATAATGCAATCAGCACACCACACAATAACAAGGTAACTGTTTTCCTGGTGATTTATGTCTTCATGCAAATCTTCTCCCCAAAAATGATAACATCCGCCACCGTCCGTTGACCTTTCCTAAACGATTGAACATTGTCAGAGAGGTTAAGAGCTTTAAGTTAATTGAAAGCCTTTTTTGTTTGCTGCTTTGTGGAGAGCTATGTCACATTCCGCTTCTCAGGTGTAAAGTGACGCACAGCATATCTGACAGATAGGTCAATCACTCCAGACATCATCTCTGACCATATTGGGACCTGTTTCCCTATTGCATTCTTTTTTTAGGTGTCCCATGCCACGCTGAAATTAATAAGATTCAAAAGCAACGTAGAGGGAAGCTTCTTCTGGGTAAGTAAGCTCTCTGTTTCTTTTCACCCTTTGCCTTGTAATTATTTTCCATCAGAAGATTACACCATTTGATTGATTAAAGTTCACGGATGTGTGGATTAGTAATCTGTAAAAAAAAATGTGAAATGCGTAGACCGCTGATTTCGATGTAATGTTTTGTTATGGTTGCGCTGTGCATTTGCTGAGTGGAATGAAATGAACGAAAGCCGAGAAACTGGAACAAGCAATTAATGAAAAGGAACCTTTGTGTGATTGGAAATAGACTAATTATTATCAGTCTATTGTCTGTCCGTGACAGAATTGCAAGTTGTACATGGGCTAAAGCTGTGTTTTCTTATTGGAAATGGCTGCAGCACAGGTTTTGTACAGTGTGTTCTGAATAGGGAAATGCAGTGAAAGGCACCAATTGTTCACAAACCACTTTAAATTGCACCTTCATTTTTGTACTGAAGCTATTGGAAGAGAATACAGACTCCAGGAACACAGGAACATGGGAACAGAAGTAGGCCATTCAGCCCCTTGAGCCTGTTCCGCCATTCTGTAAGATCATGGCCTATCTGTACCCCAACTCCAATCTCTCCAGATCATGTCAAAGTCAGAAACTGGAATGATGATGTGTTTTCAGTGCTGAAGTTGATCAGCTTGATTCACCCCAATCACAGACTTTGTTCACTCAGAAAGGAAGATGCCCTAAATTGGCAATATTTAACTTAAATCAAATAAGTTCTGCATTTGTCGTTACACTGTTAATTACTTATATCTCAGAATGATTGCTATTGTGTTACCTAGAACCTACAGATGTACAGAATAAAGCTACTTGGCCCCTCGTGTCTGTGCTGACTTGTTGAAAGAGCAATCCATTCAGTCCCTGCCTTTTTCCCCATACCTTCCTCTTTAGTTATCCATTTAGTTCCCTCTTAGAGGTTATTCAACATCCTAACAAGTCTCTGTGTGTCAATAAAATTCTCCTCATCTCCTCCTTCGCCCCACTTGTTATCCCTTTAAAATTGAGGCTCTCGTTTCTGACTCACTGACCAGTTGGAATAATTTTTGTTTATGAACTCTATCAGAACCCCTCATAAATTCTAATCTGTGGATGTGTATCATTTTTATATATAGTACTAAGATCGCATGAATTTCGCCAAATATACATATGAAGAAGCGCTATATCAAATGCAAGAATTTTTATTATATTTTTCCTCTCTTTCGGTTTCTAACCGGGGCGATTTGGGGCCAGTTAGTATTGAGGCCTTTTAAGTTTGATGTTCATCATATATATTCATATACATATGAAGAATTTATATAAATATATTAATTCATCATATATTCATATACATATGAAGAAGCGCTCTATCAAATGCAATAATTATTATTATTCATATTATCATTAACAGTCAGATAGAAACATTTATGGGAGGAATAAATGTGGTTTGCAACCTGCAAGTCCAAATTCCAATCACGTAGGATTTGCGTACGGAGTTCATTCGCAACTTTTTGATGCTGATTTTATAACGTGTTGATCACAGTTGCTACCCTGGCTGTGTTTTTTTCCCGTAACATTGCCTTTCGGTTTGAATTAGGTTCTTTTGTGCCAAGATGCAACGAGGAGGGATATTATAAAGCAACTCAGTGCCACGGCAGCACGGGGCAGTGCTGGTGTGTCGACAAATATGGCAACGAGATTGCCGGCTCACGGTTACAAGGGAACCCAACCTGTGGTAAGAGCAACAGCAACAACAACTTGCATTTACACCGCGCCATTCACTCTGGGCGGCGTCTCGGAGCGCTTAACATTGGCGGAGCCCGATGCTGAGCCACGACTGTTTGTGGGGACGCTGCTGTGCGCAATCGGCTGCCACGTTTCACCCACTAAACGTACGGTCAATTGACTTTACAGTCTGTCCTGTGAAGCGCTTTGAGACGTCTTGGAGGCGCGATAGGGCTCTGTATCAAATGTACAGATTATTATAAAACATTAACAAGTGCAAATATGTTTTCCGAGAGCTGACAGGGAGCCCTGAATTGTTAAATACAATGACTTCAGAGGATTATTAGTGATGTTACACTCTCCGCTGTACACTCATACACTTGCACTGTATCCCTCACCTGCGAACTATTGCCCTGCAGCCTCAAGAAATATATCAGAAAGCAAAGGAGGATTCACTGAGAGAATCAATTCCAGGTCATAAGAGGTTAATCTGTACAGAACAGGGGATGGAGTGAGGAAGGACAAGTTGTGATTCCATCTCGGATGTGGTGTTTACACCAGAAACAAATTGCGTAATCACTTCCAGCCTCTGAGACACTTTGATCGGGAAAACAACATCTTTCTTGCTTCTAAGTTCTTGGGGTTTTCAGTTAACCTCGGTGTTATTGTTTCAAACCAATGGGATGTGCCTCATTTATTACAACCTTTTCATTCTTTTATGTATAAAATGACTTATTTTACCCGTTCACTGTTATTCTCCGTACAGTTTTGAGGCGAAGCAGTTTTTCTTTCCAAAAATGCAGATGTAAAAGTAGAAGCCGCAAATGAAAATGTATCTCTGATAAACGAGAGGCTATTTTCTCATTGTCGATGATCTGGAGATTGTATTCACGACAGCGTCAATATTTGATGGATTTTTCCCCGGCAAATCAGGATAGGATTCATGCCTCGTGCGTATCTCCTATTCATCAGCACTTCTCAGAAATATAATACGTTGGGATTAAGAACCTCTTCCTCTGGCAATGAGGATTACTAATACTGAATTATATGATTCAGGATATGAAACCCATTGCAATGTGCACGTGTTCAGTAAATCACAATATCTTCGATAATACGCATTACATTCAAGCAGAATGTGACCAAAATATTGTCTTCCCGTATATTAATGTGATCTACATAAATATGTCAAAAAATAAACAAAATACACAATCACGCCACGTCACAGTGTATCCTGTGAAGTGCTTTGAGACGTCCTCCCGATGTAAAAAAGCACAATATCAAAAAAAACAATAATGATAATAATTCTTGCATTTGATACAGCCCCTCATCATGTCACTGAGACGTCTCACAGTCCTTCGCAGAATATACTGTGAAGTGTAGTGACTGTATGTTTTGTGGGCAAAACGCGGCAGCCATTGCGTACAGCAGGGTCCCACAAACATCTTGGATCGAGTGACCAAATTATTATTATTATTTTTAACGGATTATTATCCTGGAAAGCGATCCGCCAATCGACTAACACCCGGGATCCTACTTACTGCTAGGGAAACTGAGGTGTGTGCACTAAGGAAACCCGCCTAAGGTTTCGCTCTGCAGGAATTGATCCCAGGTTCCCTCACTTGCGAAGCGAGTGCTCTAACCACTGAGCTCCACAGAGTTTTTGGTGTTTTCAAGCTGTGATCTTTCACTTTCAGAAGACGATCAAGAGACATCCGGGGACTTTGGGAGCGGTGGGCTCCACGTTTTATCCGACGACCAGGATGACGAAAGCGAGACTCAAAACAAGGAGGAGAAAGTGGAGGGGAAGGTACAAGAGGGCGTAGACAACGAGGATGATGAAGATAGTGAGGACGACAAAGAAGATGATATTGGTTATGTTTGGTAGTCGTGCTCGCCATGCCCCTTTCAAGGACTGTTAGATTTTTGCATTCTTATCTCAGCTTGTCTGTTGTGCTGCGGAAACGTTACATCTGAAAGAAAAATAGAAAAACAAAAGAAACAAACAAAACAAAAAAAAAAAAGACCTGGTAGATTATAAAGTGTTGATCTCACTGAGACCATTTCATTCATCTGTTGAGCATGATCATCGGCACAAATACATTCAGCAACATGGTTCCTCCAGTAGGAAAGGTGGTGTTTCAGGAACACTGTCCCATTTAACCACAGGATTCTTAGTAATAATGAGCAGTATGGTTGAATTCGTCATTCTGAACCCAGATATTTTAGTGGACCGTATAGAGCACTCTGTGAGCCTCCCAAAACAACTCTGCTACAATAGAGCCCTCTTAATATCCATTAGATTTTGTGTCCAAAACAATGTCCTCCGTGTATCTCAGAGCGCTTTGAGACATCTAAGCAACTTTAAAAGGCACTGCCTCTAATGCAAGGATTATTATTATTATTATTATCTCCACAGATATTCCCAGTCTAATAGACAATGTTGGTGCAGAATCTTTCCGCCACTTTTTGCCGCTCGCTTACTACTTAGTCAATTTTGAAGCAGAACATTCTCGAAAAAGCTGTGCTGTAGATATGTTGGATTAGTTAAGGGTCTGGAGTTCTACACTGGTGTTTGTATGGAATCCTACAAGTGTACAACTTGTGTGTTGATGGCAAGTCAGGAAGGGCCATGTGCGGTTTATGCAGTTTTTATGTGGGTCACGGAACATCAATTCTCTCCCTGTGCTGGATGGCAAAGCTCTTTTATATTAATTTTCATGCATAACCCAGCTGCCGACATACTGCGTTGACTGAGCTGGTCAAGGAACCATTATGTAGCACAAAGCTTTCAAGCCATAAAATCAATTAATCAGTTACTAACAACCACTGTTTGAGCAAGAGTGAAGTATCAAACAGCTATTTCCTTTTGCTTACACTAACTGATCAGAGGTTAGAGGTGACCTCCAACTGCGCTGACATTACTCGATGATTCGATTAATGGACTGTTGCAAACAGATAAGTGCCATAATTTGATAATGAGATGACAATGGGCCTTTAATGAGGTAAAGCATTTGCCGTTAAACAAGATTGACTTTTAGGGAAGTGGTGACGCCTGCCTTCATTGAAGCAGTGAGCATAAGAACAGAAGCACTCGTGGCGAAAGACCAAGGTCTACCTAATTCACCTTCCACCATCCTGGCAGTCGCTTGACATGTCGTGCCCCAAACTATACACTGTATCTCCCAGATATTATTTTCTCACAGAAATCGATCTAATTTGTTCTTGAAACAAACAACATTTTCTGCTTCCACCGTCTGTTTCCCGGGGGAGCCTGTTCCATAAGTTTGCTACCCGCTCCCTGAAGTAGTGTTTCCGCAGATTTGTTCTGAATTTAACTTCCTTCAGTTGCAGGCCATGTCCCCTGGTTCTACGTGATTTATTTTTTAGCCGGGAGTGAGGGGAAGGGTGCAAGAGCTGTGCATAGTTTTTGTCATAAGAACATATATAAGAACATATAAAATGCTGGGCAATAAAAGACTAAAGTCCAACCAGTTCATCTTCCACCTTCCTGGGGGTCGCATGTACATATGTCCCAAATTACCTATGTATGTCATATGACGGACAGTATATGTGAGCACATCACAAACTTGTGAACAAAGGTTCGCTGACCACTTGCACGTGAAGATCTCACTTTCTCTGGGTTTGCACATTACGCCTGTTAACATTGTGTAGCGTCGGCTTTGACAGAGCTGATCTTAAGTGAGCTCCACTGTAGTGCTTTTCAAACACCTCCACATATATAGTATGTAACCACTTTTCTATTAACTGAGAGCGCAGAGAAAATCTCAAATAATAGCAAACCCATGTTGCCTCTCCCCCTTTCCCCCACCCTCCTTTTCTGCACCTTTTCCAGTCTTAGTAAGAATGTGTTTCGGCACTTTTCTATGTTGCGCAGCAGATTGTGGGGCATAGCAGTCTGGGAAAGCCAATAAAGGTCTTTATGTCTTTATTTGAACAGTGCGTCTGTCCAACGGCATGTTAGCTATGTGATGTTTCCTGTTGTGGTCATTATTATGTGTCCTGCAAATTGATATCAAAATATTTGTTCCTTTACTAAATTATTAATTTTGTTTGATTCAGTGTTGGGGAACGGAGGTGTGTGTGTGTGTGTGTGTGTGTGGAGGGGGAGGTGGAAATAACCTTTATTAAGCATAAAGGTGAAGTTCCCTACAGATTGAAAGAGCAGCTTTGGCCTCTGACAATTCTAAGGTGTGTTTAATTGATTAATATAGATTTCAGTGTCAAAGTAAATATCATTTATAGCTTTTAAGAGAACTGAAGTTTTCTTCAATCAACATTAAAACACCAGTTTCCAAAAGTAATAATGCCTTGAGATTTAATACACTCCTCTTCTGAATAGAGTATTAGCATTAGATCCTTTTCAATATCCGGGAATAGAAAACAACACACAAACTTCATCAAATGTTTGAGTTTTGATGTTCGTTTCCTGCTAAATTGGTAGATTTTTAACATAGGGTGAACTCTTCTTTGAGATTGGGATATTTCTCTGTCGTTTAGTCATTAACTCTAACTTCTGGTTCTAAAGGTGAAGCTGTCACAAGTTATTTGTTAGTCGTGTAGTGTAGGTGTAGTTTTCAATTCCCTAATCGAAATCTCCTTTGCTGATTTCAATTACCGTCTGTCAAGCTACAGCAAGAAAGATTAAGGCACCTCGCAAGGCTCGGATTCCACCCCCGGGTGATGCTGTTTCCTTAGCATTTCGGAGTGTCGAGAATTTGGCAATTGTTGAATTCGATCAGAATCAATACATTATTCCTCGCATCTGCCTTTTGCGAGTGTCCAAAGAATTGTCAGAAAAACATTCCCCCTCATATTTGTGAACACATCCTGTTAAAGCTAACTTTCTGGCCAATGCATTTAATTCTTGATCAGTTGGGGGCAGTGAGTGGTGTTCCGTTCAACCTTGAGAGCAAAGGAAGAGCAGAACGTCTGTCTTCGCCTGATGTAAACACATTTCGTGATGAGTAACCGAGTATGACTGTAGCTGCTGTGATGATATCCTTATCTTAATCTCGTGCGGGTCAAGTCTTGTAAGCAAAATGCTCTTCGGGAGTGTGTGTGGGGGACAGGGTGGGGGAGAATGGGAGAAATCTGGGGTCATCGTTGCCGATGGCAATGGTAATGTCCCCCCCCCCCCCTGCGGTGCTGAAAGATGAACTCAATCCACCGGAACAAATCTTTTAGTTTTCTTTCTGATCTGGATTTTCTACTTGTAAAGATTGACTGTCAACCTGAATTGAATCCACTTGTATCTGGGTCTTATTTCTCTCGTCTGCAACTCTACTCCCAGTTCCCTTTCAGTCAGTGCCAGGATTACGACCAACCGGTTTTTAATCAAACTCTTTGTTTTACATATCCTAGATGATAGACATAACTACAGTATGACAATAGATATTTCGCATTCTCTAATCAAACAAGATGATTGTGTGTGCCTTGACTGGCCCTCTGTTTGATGTAACTGATCAACTAATAAGTCTTCTCTTCTCTTGTTTTGTTGTTGTTTGTCTCAATAAATCACAGTCTGTCTATTAGCTTTTTCTGTGGTTAATGCTTACAAATGCCTTTCCTCCAGCTGTCTGACTTGCCGAGGATTTTGTAGGAAATTTGTCTAAAAGATCAAATGAAGAATATAAGTGTTACACAAGGGGAGAGGGGTTTATAGGGTATATTAAGGGAGAAGGAGTGGAGAAATAAGATTACAGAAAATAAAGAGCTGTCATGATGTAATGAAAGGTTGGAGTAGGCTCAATGCACTAAATGACCCCAATTCTGTTCCAACTCTCCTATAATAATATTTAATAATGCTGCAAATTTGATGCCAGGGCATTTGAAGCAGCGTTTCATTTTCAAATAGAAATATAAAGTTGAAAATATGCAAAACTTGGAACAATATTGCTCCATGTGATTGTTATTATAATGTTAGCCTCACCCGGTTATTAAAAAAAAATCATTACTTCAGGCCAGCCAAGGTTGAAGATACCATTTGGAATATGTTCATACACAATACAATTTTAATTAGACTTTATTCTTTTCGAATATCTGTTCACCCTGACGCAACATTCATGTATAAAGCTGGTGTGTAGACCTCATTCTTTAGAAAGATTTTCATCTGATTTTTTTTCTGTCATGTAAGTTTCATACTAATTAATTTCTTTAATTATTCTGTGAATGCATGTGGAGAATGGTTAAAATGTCTTAAAACTAATTAACTGGAAGTAGATGCTTAGGCAAAAGACTGACCGCACGCATAAAGACATCTTTTGATTCATCCAAATATGTAACATTAATAATAATGATCATAATAATAATAATCCTTGCATTGGATATTATGCCTTATCAAAGCGCTTCACAGTAATTACTATTAAATGTAGTAGTTGAAGGCAGATGTCCACCAGATAGCTGAAGAGCACCTGGAATCCACCTTGATTGGTTTGCAGAGAGCTAAGCAACTGGTGGAACCATCGCTCAATGGGAAGGGATGTGTGTCTGAGCTGTGGGCAGGAAGATGGTGGCAATGCTCTCACACATCTCGTGCTGACTGTGTTGCCCACCTGGAAGCTCGGAGGGAGTTCTATTAGATCATGGCTAATCTGTGCCTCAACTCCAATTGCCCCATATCCCTCGATACCCTGACCTCACAAACATCTCTCCACCTCAGTCTTGAAAATGTGAAAAGATCCAGCCATAATCCACAGCCTTTTGGGGGAGAGAGTTCCAGATTTCCACCACCCTTTGCGTGACAAAATGCTTCCTGATTTTACTCCTAAATGGCCAAGCTCTAATTTTACGATTAGTGCCCCCCTTGTTCTAGATTCCCCCACCCACCAAAGGAAATAGTTTCTGTGTCGCTAAGTGAGTTAGGGGTTAAACCCTGTACTGCTACAGTAATTTTTATTCAATACATCCACAGAGTCTTGACACAAGTGTGCCGTGAACAGATAAGAAGCCACATTTGAACTTAACATTATTTAAATGGTAATTCATCACAGCGCTGTGAGACGATAGCGACATTTACCCACTGTGTTATCCATCACCCAGAGGGGAATTGATGTTGTAGATATACTTCCTTTTTTCATTTAATTTCGTTGTCGCCTACTCAGTTTCAGATAGTTCTTAAATAAACCTCCGCTTTTTTGAACCTTTTGGAATTCCATTACACATTGTACACAGAAACACCAACAAACAGCCTTCTGACAGAGATGGGCACAATAATGTCAAACTCACTGCTTAGAAAACGTTCCGATGACTGACTATTGGAGGTTTATTTTTAATTAATTTTGAAGAAAAGATTGTAAACCATTCAGACTGGGTGTGAAGTGCGATTACTCTCTGTTTGTCAATTTCCCAACCGCATTTATTCCTTGGCTCATTAATACGTGCTGTGTGGAAACGCTGATCGCCTTGATGTAATTGGGAGCACATTTATTAGACGGAAATTCGTTATGATTAATTTCATTGGACATTGTGCTTCCAAAACATTAGAATTGAACTATCTCTGCTTGGTCAGGTAACTTCTGTCAATTTTGCTGCGAGTTATTATCCACATGAGAGGAGGACATGGGCTAAGAATTGCACTTCGGAGAAGTGTCGTGAATTTAAAACAGGAGACGCTGGTGAGACCGGTAAGGAATTGTATTAAGGCGTTGATTTCTCTTCAGGAACATCTGGAAATGGTATTGAACATGCAACCGAGCCTTTTATTTTTGCTGGGTTTTATGGGCTTCAACAGATTCTATGTAAAAAGGGAACACAACAGTTTTGTTAGGTACAGCAATGTCTAGTGACTGCTCTAACTGTAGACAGTGTGACCGGTGTTGGTGTTAGAGATATCAGGCCCTTACGCTTATTAACGCATAGAATTATATAGAATCTGCAGGATCATGTCAGTGTTTATCCCCCACTCCCACACACACATACATACACTTCTGTTCCCTTCTCCTTCATGTATACAAAGTGCATGGATGTGCTAGATTTTATTTTACCCATAAAATGTAATAAATAGCAGTCAGTGTTGAATTTCATTGCCATGAGCCCATTCTGACATATTAATTCAGGGTCTGTGCATTTCTCATTGCGTCTTCTATTTGTTCCACATTCGGTCAATAACCTTAAACATCCCCTCCTTATCCCCCGTTCAGTGAAATCTCCGTCTTTGTGAAGTGTTTGAGATGTGTTTCCCACACGAAAGGCTCCATATAATCACAAATGGCTGTCGGTTTCCTGAAACTCTAAATTGGCTCTGCTATAATCAGGAACAATTTAGTCACTCAATCCATGACTGCTCGTGGGACACTGTTGGGCACAATTGGCTGCTGCATTTGTCCCACCAAATACATAGTCACTACACTTCACAGAAAATTGTGTGAAGCGCGTGGAGACATCTCAACGATGTGATAAGGTGCTATATCAAATGCCAGGATTATTACTATTATTATTACACCAACGGGTGTGTATTGGAGAGAAGTCCCTGTCGTTACGATTAGCGATAATAAACCAGTTTCACTCTGTTTCATCTCCGTCACCAAGTTTCTAAGACGTTCTTCACTGGAGTACCTTCATCCTGGACTTGAGTAGATCTTACCCTCCAGCAGATTAACAGGCCAATTGCACTTCCGTGTCATCACAATCCATAAGGCAATCTGTCTGTTTACAGATCTGGTCTGAAGAGATTCCAGATGAACATTACCCAATGACCGATTGGGAGAGCAGTCCATTTTTAGAATGATTGAACTGTTCCATGGATTAAGAAAACACTGAGTTAGTTCCAGTTTTCAATGTTTCTTGATGGGATTCTTTGGTAATGAAGTCCACACAACTGGGGACTCTAGTCTGACTCTGACATGTTCTTTTCTTGGAACAGGTCTTGGGAAATCCTGACTGGATTCCTTATTGAGAAATCTGGTAAGAAATACCGTAACTTTACGAAACGTTTTGTGTCCTAATCAATTTCTGGAGGGGCATCGATGTGTTAATGATAACTTTTTCTGCAGTTTTGCTGTATCTGCATTGACAAACTCGGTAGCAGTCTCAGCGTACGCAATTAACCTGTAGAGTTCTCTTTTATCAAAGCTGCAGAGAGATATAAATGTCTCTGCACATTTCAGATTCAGGAGGCCTTCTGGTTCTGACAAAGCCCTCTGGGATATCAAGCTGCATATTAATATTCCACTCAGACACTTCATTCTGCTGTCAAACTCTAATCAGACTTGAAATCCACTTTCAATTATAAAAGAGCCCACAATCAAATTCCTTTGGTGCATTACCTTGTGTGACTTGCCACCCCGATAAAATGTCTTGCCGGTGCAGCCTATAGCTGTGTGTACATGTTACGTGACATAATAATTTAACCTTAACAGTATTCTGAAGTTTAGCACAGTTGAAATTTAAGGTAAAGCATCTGTGTGCCACGTGAAGGGAGTTTACGCAGCCAAAGGTAAATTAGTTTAAAACTCAAGCCAAGACCCCCTGAGGTTATTTTGTAAATACAGGTCTTGTAATTCTTATCGAACACATGACAAGTTCCTCGATGGTATAACAGCACTGGTAATTGGCGATATGCTAATGTTTGCGTTAGTTTGCGGATTATTCTGTACGGAGAACTGCATGAATATTAATACGTGCAAATCAAGTTGTTGTTTAAGTTAGCCTTGTCTTAGCAGATTGTGGCGTCGATTTTTTCAAGTGTAAGCTCTTTGGGTCATGTACTGCTCTCTCATGGATGGCTGCCTTGGACAATCTACTCATTTGTAAAATCAGAACTCTATCCTCCTGGTGGGTGGTGGGGGGAAGGTAAGTAAAGTCTCCTTGAAGCCAAGCGGCACAGAATCGAGCCAACCCTCTGTGGCGGTCTCCAGTCCAGTTCCCGAGCCAGGCAGGGCTGCAGTACTTCAGGGCACGCCTCATAACAGACCAACGATTCTACCCATTCTGGTAATCCTGCCCGGCAAAGCTCAAGCAGGTAGGGTGGTCCTAGCTGGAAAAGCAGCAGGAATCTTGCCAGACAGTGATCTCAATGGCAAGCTCGTTTTTGTTTTAACTGATTAACCTCCAGCGGTTTCCCCAACGCACAATCTGGGGTACAAGCATCAGCTCTTGCCAACCTGTGTTTAATAATCTCTGGAATTAGGGTAATAATAATCGTTCCATTTGATACAGCGCCTTATCACGTCTTCGAGACGTCTCAAAGCACTTCATAGGATACACTGTAAAGTGGATTGACGGGGTATTTTGTGGGCGAAACAGGCAGCCAATTGCACACAGCAACGTCTCACAATCGTGGATTGAAGTGACCAATTTATTATTTTTTTTGAAGGAATTATTACCCACAGAAAAGCGATCCACCAATCGACTAACAACCGGGTTCCTGCTTACTCCTGGTAACCAGAGGTGTGTGTGTGTGTGTGCATGTGGAGTAAGGAAACTTGCCCAACATTTCACGCTGCCCGGGAATCGAACTTGCGAAGCGAGTGCTCTAACCACTGAGCTACAGGACTCTGATCGATAAACAAATGTAATTTGTTGTTGTTGTTGTTGTCTTCAGGTGGGATTTGAAGACAAAGAGGAGTGGAAGCAGATTAATTGGGACAAGGAGTTGCGGAGATTAGGAGTAAAGTGGCTTGAAATGGCACAAGCTGTGCTGTGCAGGTGCCCCTGTGTTCGTCACTAGCGCAAACAGCAATGCTTTCGGGCATTTTTTCTCATAGGTCCGGCCTTAAAGTACAAACGCAGAATCAAATGGAGGGGACGATTCAAACTGGGCACTTTTGTGGAGTGGGGAGGTAGCGGTGGGGGCGGGGGGGGGGGGAGGGCAGGCGGAAGGACTTCCGTGGCCTCTTTGAATAAACCAACACGTTTTCTTCAGCAGATGGCCTCATTAGATGGCCACCTGGATGGATTCAAATGGGGCAGATAATGTTTGTTTCCTTCGATTAAGCTGCACAAACTCCTTTGAACCAGATGGCTAAAAGCTACACTTTGAGATGCACTCGTCCCCTCATCTCGTGTCACGATGAGAGGGAAATGGTTCAAGTAGAAGAGCGCATTTAGTGAATGCTTGACAGCGCCAAAAAACTACAAAAAAAGGAACTTGACTAATTGTTGAGTTGCTCAGCAGTGACAAGTGCAGCCAAGTGCTGACTGATGGTGGCTTGTCACAGCTATGTGGTATGTGCTCAGTCGGATAATTGGCGCTCGCTATTCCTGTCCAGACAGGTGCAGGCACTTTGGCCGTTGATGTCAACACAGCGCTGATCAGAAGAACGTAAGAATTTGCTGGCGAAAGAAGACCATCTCGTTCGTCTTCCAACCTTCCTGACAGTCGTGCGGTGTGTTGAAGGTCCATTGCACCGTCATCACATTAAGATATACAAATGACATCAGAAAATACTGGATGGTAAAGACCCTGTGATAGTCCTTTCAAAAAATAAAAATGAATAACCTAAATAAATAAAAAACATTAATAATTGGGTCCCTCAATCCACCACTGTTTGTGGGGACGCTGCTGTGCACAATTGGCTGCCGTGTTTCGCCCACAAAATATACAGTCAATTCACTTTACAGTGTGTTCTGTGAAGCGCTTTGAGACGTCTCGAAGACGTGATCAGGCGCTGTATCAAATGCGAGGATTATGATGATGATGATGAAACAAACAATGACCTGAAAAGAAGATCCAAAGGAAGAAAAACCAAGAGGCAGATTTTTGATGACAATGATTGTGTTCCCCCCCCCAAAGATCACGACGGCCATTCTAAGGCTTGCACGTGTTTGCTTTCATTTCAAAAGAAGAATATGTGCAATCAGAGGAAGAGGACAAGGACAGGTGGACGGGGTTTTGAAGAGAAGCTCACAAGGCTTCAGTTTATAATTCAATCTTTAGGTAGCCTACGTATTCTGAAGCTAGTTCACTAATCATATCTGCAGTGGCTGAACTTTAGTTGGACCCCTGTAATTGTATTTTTAAATGGGAAAACGCACTTTTTTTTTTTACTCGTAACCTCTGTCGTCCCTTCCTTTGTGGATCGAGAAAAATCCTTAGAAACGCGCAGTGTCATAATGAAAGTCAGATGTTTATAGTCCTGCGGAAAATACAAGAGAACAAGTTCCACTTAATTGCCTTTTACATGTTGATAGATTTGAACATCCAAATTATCTGGGAAGATCAGGTAGCAGAAAATGGGGCACAGTTTTATGGTGAGTGTTGTTCATCTACAAAGGCACTGCACCCTTGAGAAAATCACAATCTTCTCAGGGAGCGTCTTTTGTGAAAGCTCATGTCGTTATCTATCCTACAGTGTTGCTGAATGTCACCAATTGTCTTCATCGTCTCTCAAAGCGTTGGTCCATTAAATCTTAGTGGTGACCATTTCTACTGAATTTTAATCAATAAATGTGCTGCAACATAAATCATCTGAGCAGTATTTTATAGTCAGAAACGAGTGAACCTCAAACTTGAAGCATTTGCTCTGATTACAGTTATAGATTAAGTCATTACGTGCTGCCAAGTTCTCAAGATTGATACCCAAGCTCATCTGTGTAACGTTTGAACACTCCATGTACGTCTATCATATGATCAGGAATTCATGTCAAAGCATTCAGAAGTCAGTTGTTTTTTTTTCTTACAGGAAGTGACAGCTCTTGTATGCATTAAATATTCCCAAATGAAATATGGACCTGCTTTTAATTGTCCTCAGTTTTAATTGCAAATGATAATAATCTTTGCATTTGATAGCTCCTTATCACATTGTCAAAATGCCTCAAAGCACTTCACAGGATTTACTATAAATTACAGTAATTCTGTATTTGTAAGGCAATCACAGCAGCCAATTCGCACGCAGAAACGTCCCACGAACAGCCAAGTGAACGACCAATTTTATCTGGAGGATTGTTGGCCAGGGGAAATTTCCANTTTTTTTAATAGTGCCATGGAATCTTTAACACCCAATTGAATCCAAAACCTTCTGACTCAAAGGCAAGCATTCTAGCAACCGAGCCAGGCTGACACCTCAAATGTGTCGACATTTTACTAGACATATATTAAGTTGTATTTTCTGCATTCAGCCCTTGAAAAACTGATTATTATTTTCCTTTACCCACCATCATCCATGAATTTAGTAAACTGCAAAGCCCCCAAAATACCAATTTATTGATCTATGATTAAGTAAAGTTTCTGGAAGGAAATTAAGCAGCATTAGATAAAATTCAGGTCTGCTATGCAGAAAGACATTAAACCTAAATGAAACTAATCCACAGTTTGCAACAATAGGTGTTAAAATTATATTACCTCAAACCAAATACCATGCAATGATTACAATTTAATTTAGGGCTTTCATTTCAAGCTGCAATCATATGTAGGATTGTTGTCTGTGTTTTTTTTGTGAAAAAGCTTTTGTGAATATATTATCATTATTAAATGCAGAGGAAAGCTGCCAGAGGTACAATTGGTTCATGTAATGTTCAACTGTTCTTTAATTGCTAATTGTCACAGAAAATTCTAACTTCACGTTCCCTGTTATCACTGGAGACAGAATTTGCAGTGAGGAGTGAGAGAGAAAACCGAGCTTAAAGCCATCAATAAATATTTGCTCTCTCTGTGATAAACCATTTGCTGCCAACAAAATGACCGCAATTCTAACAAAGCAGGACAACTGCCCACATTTCCAGGAATGTTCTAAACCTGGAATCCTTTTCACACTGTGCGATTGAGGATTTCGTATGTTAAACCTCTCGTAATAAATGAATTCCTGTGAAAGGAAAATTACCACAATGTCATCATTGGTTATTAAATAATCTGCTCCGTTAACGACTATTAATAATGTTGACTATTTTGCCTCTGTCATGTTGGCTTACAAAGAAGTGTTGATTCTCCAGGACGCTACCCCACGTGAAGGGGGCTATAGAAATGCAAGTTGTTGTTGTTGATTCCAGTGTGTGAGATCTACTCTATGAAGGTAATTTAGAAGGAGGCGATGCCCTTCTGCTGTAGCAATGATCACACAAGTTCCCCAAATTGGTTTGGATGAAGAAGGTTCTTCGGTCCATCCAATCTCATGGGGGCATTAGTCATTGATTTTTCAAAATAAAATGCCCCAAATATCTACAAGCAGTGTAAAGCATCATGTCAATACATACACAAAAACATGGTGGCAAAGTTGCCTGTAATCTCCCCCGTTAAGCTTTTTAGGGTGAGCGTGTTTTTTTAGAAACACTGCCCACTATAAAGTCATCAATCCAAGGTTAACAGGCAGATTTTACCCTAGTTTTAACCTCGCTGCGAAATCATTGAAGGTTTCTTCCCACCCTCCTCACTATTTGCTACAGATGTTTGATGGATGGATATCAAGGACTGCCACAGTAAGATAGATGGGAGACATTTTCAGATCAAATGGATTAGAACACAGCAGCAAGCAGATCTAGATTCCACCGGTGGTTGTTATACACCGGGGTTGGGGGGCATATGGGGGTAAGGCAGCGTCAGGTTATTAGCTGGAGTTAGATTAGAAGATCAGCCATGATTGAATGGCGGGGCAGGCTCGAAGGGCCAAATGGCCTCCCTCTGCTCCTACATGTTATGTTATGTTATTAGGAGTTGTTCAAAAGAAAAGGAAACCGGTCTACAGTTCTGCTCAGCTGATGGAAATGGTATGTGACTGCAAGAGTACAATTTAGAACCAATCTCTGTCAATGACTGACACAGAGAAAGAAGAAAGGGTAGAAAGTATTAACCAAATTCCAACAAATTCAAATAGGATAATAATAATATTCTACAGAAAGCCTGATAATAACCCCACACGAAAAGAAATCTGGTCACTCAATCCAGTGGTGATCCGCTTGGAAATCTGTCATGTCATCCAGCAAGGACTAACCTGCATTTACCGACTACTTTTGGTCAATTTACTAACAGAAAATCACCCCCCATAGAGTTTGGATTGAATCCTTTTTGCTCTGTCTCTGTGAAGAAATATTTGAAAGCTTTCAACCCCATCTG
Source organism: Callorhinchus milii (assembly GCF_018977255.1). NCBI lineage: Eukaryota > Metazoa > Chordata > Chondrichthyes > Chimaeriformes > Callorhinchidae > Callorhinchus > Callorhinchus milii. The sequence continues at coordinate 1,294,391 of NW_024704754.1, read as the reverse complement.
TTCGCAATGATGTCAATTGATGTAAAACTCATTGCTCTATCATTTGCACGTGGTCCCTTCACAATGAGAGTCGTGTGCAGTAAAGCTTGCCAGGCACTCGCACTTACATCGGAAACTCGACTCGCTTTTATCATTTAAAAGACGATTGCATTAAAGTGCTTTTACAGCGGAAACAAAGTACGTTGCTCACACGTTTAATGCCATTCTTATTCCACTGGTGAACACAACTTCATTAAAGAATGGATTTAATACATCAATCAAACCCGCTGATACAAAATAGAATACTTCAGAGCAAGTATGTTTTGACAACATCTGTCTAACTAAAGCGAAAAAAGACTGAGGGGGGAAAAAAGATTCTGTGCTTCAGTCAACACTTTCACTTTAAGGCAATATTTCCTACACAAATCTTTTTGCCCTAGAGTGCGAGTGGTGCTGCGGAATGAATGTTAAGAAGCAGAGGTAGTACTAAGGCAACATCAAATAAAGCTACGTGCATCATACATGGCTCAAGGACGACGTTTAAGGTTCTATCTGTCCCCCAAAGCCGTGACGAGGAGATTGAGATTTGATGGTAAATTGCCTGTGGTTTGATCTGCTATGTGTATTCTATGTTTGCCGAGAGGGGCTCAAATCTCGGTCATTTTCTATTCGAATGGAACAAAAAAGCTTCCAATACTGAGCTGTGCCAGGTAGCAGTCTACCAAACTCTTCCAAAGAGAAGGAAGCAGTTCTGAGGCCAAACTAAAGTGCTTCCAGGCATCTTCTAGCAACAGAGCAGATGCTCATGGGAGCACCTGGCTCCTGGATAGGGATTAGCACATGCCAACAGGAAACTCAAGGGCAAGGGGAAGAAAATAACAAGAAAATATGCGATCAAACTACTTCTATCCCAGGTTTCTCACATACATTAACATACTGATAAGTGAATTGACTGTATATTTTGTGGGCGAAAAGCAGCAGCCAATTGCGAACAGTCAAACAGTCGTGGATTAAGTGACCAAATTATTTTTATTTCTTTTGAAGGGATTATTACCCCCAGAAAAGCGATCCGCCAATCAACTAACAACCGGGTTCCTATTGACTGCTGGGAAAACAGAGGAGTGTTTGTGTGTGGAGTAAGGAAACTTGCCTAAGGTTTCATCCCGCCCGGGAATCAAACCCAGTTTCTCTCGCTTGCGAGGCAAGTGCTCTAACCACTGAGCTACAGGACTCCATGCAATGGTGAGTCAGTCCACATTCCTCTTTCTGGATTATTAGTTCAGATTCGACCACCCTGGGTATCCAGCTGTTTGGGAGAAGAGAAACTTCCGATATAACTTCCCCCTTTAACAGCCTCTAAGATCAATGAACAGCAGGAGATTGAAACAGAAACAACGTCCTGGGAAGTAGGTTCGTTTTAATTGTATTCAGCCTCCCTGGGAGGGGGAGGGGGCGAAGTAAAAGGCGAGTCGTTTCACTGCTCACAATCCATTTGTAATCTGTGAGATTTCCTTATTATTGAGTCTGTGTAAATCACAGAGAGGGAATCACAAGTATGTAAATCGGGATTTTTGTTCTGAACAGAACGTTTCACACACACACACACACACCCCCCGAGGATTTCAGTACAAAAATAATTGTGCAGAGACACAATAGCATACAGTAAGCTTATCCGTGCACTCCTTCAAGAGTTCTGACAGACATTAAAGAAGGCAGCGTAGAGTTGAGGGCAGTTCAGTTTAAGGGTAAGTGTTACCGTGGATTAATAAAGCTTCAGATATTGTTGTGATTCAGTGTGATGTCTGGTGATGTCTTTTACGAGCTCTTAGATCAGTGGACAGCTGAAGTACTGTGCTCAGGAGTCTCCTCAAACTCTCTGAACATACAAGTCAGATTCCTACTACTTGGTGGTCAATAGTATATGCCTAACAGAGTTACAGCTCCTTTTCTGCTCCTTGACTCTAACCAATTAGATTCTGTTTTTGGACCCTCCAGCACATCGACCCTTTCCAGGGCGTAATCAATATTGCCCCCCACCCACACACTTTTTTCCCCTTCCCTATCCCTCCTGAATACATTGTCGCCAGAGATATTCAGCTCCCATTCCTGCCCGTGTTTGAGCCAAGTCTCCGTTATTGCCACTACATCATAACCCCATGTGGCAACTTGAGCCGCAGCTCACCAACCTTATTTGTCACACTCTGTGCATTTACGCACATTCATTTTAAGACCGACTTAGTCTGTTCTGTATTTCTCCCCCGTCTAATCCCTCCTTTATGCTGGACGTACTCCTTATTACATTGCTATTGGTCTCTCCCAGACCTCTATGTAACTTGTTGGTCCTCTCTAATGTTACATCCTGATTCCCTTTCCCCCTCAAAATTAGTTTAAACCCTTCCCCACAGCACTAGTTAACCTTCCTGTGAGGACATTGGTCCCAGCTCTGTTCAGGTGTAACCCATGCACCTTGTACAGGTCCCACCTGCCCCAGAACTGGTCCCAATGATCCACAAACCTGAAGCCTTCCTTTCTGCACCATTTCTCCAAAGGGTGGGGGCAGAGAAGCAAAGATGTCTTGAAGCGCTTTAAAGTACTGTACAGTGGAGTAACTGTGTATTTTGTGGGCGAAACGCTGATGTGATCCATTCCGGCATGAGGCTGGGGCCAGATTTCTGAATATAAATAAACAGCAGGTAAGTACAAACCCAGGCAATGCACAGTCTCTATCATGTCAAGACTGGCTTTGAAACAATAATATCTTCCTTCCCTTATTTAAAGAACCAAGTTAAGAATACGAGTAAGTGATGATGTCTCTCTCTAGATCACTTGGTTTGCTCATGGTCTTGTGCTTTGAACGTGAAGCACATAATCCTTGTTTGGAGGCTTTATGCTTGAGGGCATCGGTCTCTGGTTTAGTTTTTTGTGTCTGGAATCTTGTTTATCTGCCTAGGGGAGCTGAAATCCCCAATCTCCGAGGCTAAAAATATAACAGAGAGGACTTAAGTAGACAAACTAATATTAATGATACAGGTTTCTAACCAACAGAGCCAAGCTCTCACCATCTAAGAGAGAAAAATGCTAGTGATGCAGTTGAGAGTTGGATACTCTGACAGACTGAAACATGTTCCGTCTTTCAAAATAAGCCGTACACATCATTTAAAAAAAATCTCTGAGATGCTGCCCTGTATGAAGAGCGCTATACCACAACAACAACAACTTGCATTTACACAGCGCCCCTCATTGCAGGGTAGCACCCCAGAGCGCCTGACAGTGGCGGAGCAAGACGCCAAGCCAGGGAGGGGGGGCGGTGACCGTAGGCACGGTCGAAGAGGAAGGTCTTCAGGCATGACCTGAAGATGGGAAAGGAAGGGGTGAGGCGGAGGGATTGAGAGAATTTCGGGGCATAGTGGCTGAAAGTGCAGCCGCCGATGGTGGAATATAAATGCAAGGAGTTGTTTTCGTGGTTCGATATTTTTCCTCTTTTAGCCCCTGGTTTCAATGTTGGATATCCAGTGTTAACACGGGTGAGATGTCGAGAATATCTCCTCTGCCTGTCAAAGCAGCATTTTAACCCAGCCTCAACCAAACACATTGGTTTTAACAATATGTGTGTGTGTGTATATATATATATATATATATTTCTGCTTCCCACAATGGCCATCATTATGGGTTTTCAGGTGAGCCCAAACACTTGATGGATGAGCTATAATGTGAGTCCATGATCAGTTGACAGAATGTGGAGATTTTCATTTGGATTCAAAGCCATAAACCAGACCTGAGTGGACTCCTAGTCCACTGTACCAGCCTCCTCTCATTCAAATCTTAAATATGATTGATAGTTATAAATTTGTATGATATAAATAAACCCCATTGTTTTTATTGAAAGCAATAACACCAGAGAAATGAACGTGTGGACTTCAACCCCTACTAATATTAAACACTAAAACCGGAGCAGAAAGCAGAAGGTCTTCAGTGATTGATCCTGAAATCAATAACTTTCTATCTGTAGCTAAAGCACTTCAGTTCATGTTCGTTATTGCATCATTTTGTTTAATCTGGCAACAGATTTTAACAATGGCGCTTGCTCATTAGATGCAGCAAGTTGCTATTGCCTTGGCATCAGTAATATAACTGAACAGTGTGACATCAAAAGACAGTAATCCCATCTCTGTTGCATTAAAATGAGATAAACTGATCCTTCTGCTGGTGCTTTGATCTTTCCCTGAAGTCCACTGCAATATCCAGGGGGTTTGTATCCATGAGATCGGATGAACCACACTGTAAACAGCCTATTTTCAAGTTGAAAGCAATGATCTACAATTACTGCAAGCTAAGTCATAAATACGATTCTTACATGACAATAATAATAATCCTGGCATTTAGTATAGCGCATTATTACGTCTTTGAGATGTCTCAAAGCGCTTCACAGGATATAAAGTCAAGTGCAGTGACTGTATGTGTTGTGAGCGAAATGCAGCAGCTAGTTGTGCACAGTGTGTCTCACACACACAGTCGTGGATTGAAGTGACCAAATTATTATTATTATTATTTTTTATTTTTCAAATACTGTGCGAGGATGAGGGAGTGGTGAAAGAGGATGATATGTACACGTACCGCGTAGGGGGGTATTTTTAAATGCAGTTATTTTATTGAATATTTTGTGCTGGGAATAGAAAAGATCTAGGAAACAGCTAGAACAAGTTTGTCAGTCCACAATCTCCACTGCCTGTTGGCTCGCTGTCATCTCTAATAAATTTAATTATTAACTTGAATCCATCATTTTTCACGTTTGCTCCATGATGTCTAAAGGCATTTCTGTACACCTCTTTTGAAGCTATTAGAATTCTTCATCCCGATGTAGTCTTTTTGATCATTTTAAGCTGACAAATGCTCAGTAAAATTGCTAAGGGTTATCACATAATAAAATGAATGTGACATTTGATTACAATATATGTATATAAATATAGCTGATATCCAAATATAATTCTCAGACGAGTTTCATTTTCTCGAGGAAATATTGTTTGTTTACAAAAGGACTTGCTACACTGGACAGTAATTACTATAATAATAATAATAATCCTTGGGTTTGATACAGCGCCTTATCACGCCTTCGAGACGTCTCAAAGCGCTTCGCAGGATGCACCGTAAAGTGTAGTGACCGTGTGTTTTGTGGGTGAAAAGCTCTTTGCGTCGTCCTGACGTGACGAAGTGCTCCGAAAAATGCAGGTCGTTTCTGTCTTAATACACTTCAGGTAAGGAAGGGGAGCGGAACTGAGTTCAAACGCTTCAAGCTTTGCTGCTCTCTGTTGGTCGTGTTGCAACACAGCAGGAAATCTTCCTGTTTTGAAACAAAATCCTGCAAGGCAATCATTTGCTGTGAGAACTCATTAGCGGAAAGCCAGCTCCGAATACAAGGAGCCGGGTCATGCAGTCAGCTTCATCCGGTTGTCTCATGGGATGCCTCCGTGTCCTTCATCTCCGGCCTGAACATCGATGCAGTAATGCTTATCAGCAAATGACACACTGGAAGTCACTTAGGAAATGCGTTCGGCAATTCTGTCGACGTGAAGCCCAGATCTGAGTTTTTATACCAGGTTTACCTACTCTGCTCGTACACTGCTCAGATATGCTGGCATGCTCGCTGTACGTGTCTACGTGTATCTTTATAAACTTGCTACCAGACCTCTGTCTGAGTGAAGTGTCTCAATCTCAACGCAGATATTAGTTATGACAAGGTCAGAAAACAGCTCCACAGGAGTTAATTTAATGCCTTATCTTGAAATCATAAAAAATACTTTCCGAAGGTTCTTCTTTTTAACTGCGTCGATAAAACTCTGCACATAATGTTGCCCTGCCCGGGAATCGAACCCGGGTCCTCTCGCTTGCAAGGTGAGGGCTCTAACCAATACGCTACAGGAATCCATAGTTAGTTATATATAATTGCAGTTACCCCAATGCACGCTTTAGGTTTAATTAGTCTGATTGCAGTCCTTCAGACTTGTTCTACCATCAAAGGGTTTCCTCTGACATGATTTTCAATGAGGAATAGAGATGCTAAGGTGACACGATGATTCGGAAGCAAATTATTTCTAAAATTTACCTGATTGGTTTCACAAATTCCGTGAGGCACATTTGAAGCACGGATTGATTCGAAATTTGCTGTGAACAAAGTGCATGAAACATAGAGGGCAAAGATTTTTGAAGGACTGTGCCAAGGACCGAATTCTTATTTACCCGAATGACAAGAATACGCTAACTAATGTATCAGCTTATCCTCCTGTAGCGTAGTGGTTAGCGCGCTCACCCGGCAAGAGAGAGGACCTGGGTTCAATTCCTGAGCAGAGCAAAACCTTAGTCACGTTTCCTTTCTCCACACACCTTTTTACCTCGCAGCAAGTAGGAACCCAGTTGTTAGTTAATTGGTGGATCGCTTTCTGGCGCTAATAACTCTTCAAAAAAAAATCTGGTCACTCAACTGTTTGTGGGACATCGCTGTGCACGATTCTGCTGCTTTTTTGCCCACAAAATTACTTTTTTTCAATCAAGCTTTTAGTCATCTCCTTTCGCAGCTCCATCCAACTTCGACTCCCACTCAGTTATGTGAAGCACTTTGAGACGACCTCCCAATGTGAAAGGTGCAATTCAAATGTATAACGTATGCTGTCGTCGTTAGAGATGTACTAAACTTTCTTGTGGATAGGGACAAACAAAATTGAGTAAATGCAGTTTATAGGTTCGCTTTTTATCTGTGCAGTAATATTAAACGGGCGCATTAAAATGATCAACAGTTAGAAAACTGGATCCCTTTGTTGACCCACCAGAAGCACAGAAATAGAGAGGTGTGCAGCCTCTATGAAAAATGCAGTTTGTGAACCAAAAATCCATCAGATAACATAGCGATCCGAGCTTGTGGTTACACTTTGTCATATTGTTGGAAGGGGCAAAATTGCTCTCGAAATGCACGAAAGTAGTAAGTGTTTTTCATCCATGATTGCATCCTTGCTCTCGGTGCTGAAATAATTAAATGTTATTTTATTAAACTTAGCGATTCTTCTGCGTCAGTGGGAACTGAGGTCAGGAGGTGAATATCATTGTTTCTGCTGAGCGATTTGTTGAAATGTGTTCTGTCAGGAGAGGTTCATCGGCTCACTGAACAGGCAGGTTAGTCTGTTGACTGAGGCAGACAACACCAGGTGAGCTGGTAGGAAAGGAACTAACCGTTGAACCGTTTGTGAAACGGTGTGAGATTCTTTCATCAGTCGGCCAGTTCTTACTATGTCCAAACAATGTCTATTAATAATAATAATAATCCTCGCATTTGATATAGCGCTTTTCACGTCTTCTCGACGTCCCAAAGCGCTTCACAGAATACACTGTGAAGTGAATTGACTGTATATTTGTGGGCGAACGCGGCAGCCAATTGCACACAGCAGCGTCCCACAGACAGTCATGGATTGAAAATGACCAATTTATTATTGTTTTGTTTTGGAGGGATTATTATTAGGCTCTGTGCGGAGTAAGGAAACTTGCCCAAGGTTTCTCCCTCTGCCTGGAATTGAACTATTAGTTAAAACTTTAAATTTGTAATTGATGCTGCGATGCCATTGCTGTGGGTGAGGGCCTTGTTAGAGGTGCCATCCTTTGGATAAGACATTAAACCGTTCTTTCGACAAGACCTGATCCCATCTCCCTGTTCAATATCCCATGGAGGTTTTTCCCTTTATCTAGGCCGACGATCCTCAATAAAATACTGTGAAGCGCTTTGAAATGTTTTGATAATGTGATAAGCTGTTATATCAATTGGGGCTTATTTTTACCCTTTATTTCCGTGACTTTGTCGCACATGTCTCGGCGGTTCTCTGTTTGACATTATCTACGGAGCCTGATATCTGGGAACGAGGTTGTCAGAAATTAGGGAGATGTTAGTTCACTCTGCCGCCAAGTGGAAAAGAGCTGAAGTTACATTTTGTTGACTGCGGGTTACCTGCTTCTGTTCCATTCAATGAATCTCTGAGTATTTCTATTTAGTATAAGGGCACGCTGACCCATTGCAAAAAGAGTGGGTTCAACAGGTCAAATGCTTTTACGTTGCTTAGTTCCATGTTCTGTGTTATGATGTTCTGCTGCTCTTATTGAAAGTTTAATTCTATGCAGATTTTATAAATCATAGGGTCTGGTCTGACAGTCGAGGTCTGGGTGTGTTTACACATCCGGAACTTGGTGCAAACTTTACTCCAAGCTGAGTTTGAAATCTTAATCCTTACGTTTGATACAGCGCCTTTCATGTCGGAAGGACGTCTCAAAAGCGCTTCACAGCATATACCGTGAAATGCGGTGACTGCGCAATTGTAAGCAAAAAGCGTAGTGGATGTGTCTTTCTGTTGGCAAACGTAGCAACCAATTTGACGAATTTTATCTGGGGTGCAGTTGGCCAGGATACCAGGAGAAACCTCCTTCTCTTTTCCAACAATGTTATGGATCTGTCATCTTTTTTTCATCCCTGAATAGGCAGAAGTTTGTTAATTAAATGGCTTAGGCCCTTGTGGTGGGTCAAAGAAACATTTGCACGGGTCGAGGTAACGCCATGTTCGATCAGTAATGTGTTTTCATTTTTTCGTGATTATGCCATAGAGATATTCAATCAAGAAAATTTACTTTGTTGGTTGCCACTGGCGTAGGGAGATAGATGATTTGAATATTTAAAGAGTTGGTATTAATCTATTGATGCTTGAGGTGGCTCTAAATCATCTTACATATCTTTTCAATAGATTTATTCTTTAATTAGTCGATGAGGTAATTTGCACAAGCAGTCCTGCCAGTTAATTATCCTGTAATCAATTTTATATGAGCTCCTTTGAGCCCATGTTTTTATCACTCTGGTTTACGACACTGATGTATTACCCAAACCAAAATACCTTTCAAATGATGGCAGTGGCAAAGGGAGGACAAAGCTCACTGCTAAAGCAAAACATTACTGCCCTGAACGACTTCACTTTCCTGAACTTTCAAAAATAATGCGTTTCCTTCACCCAATAATCCAACTAAGGTGTTTTGTGTTTTTTTTTGAAGACGAGATGCACAGAGGAGTCCAGCAAGTTTTCAGTTTCCTTTAATCATAAGAGTAAGAACATGTGACAGAATTATCAACCAAAGAATGCCGAGACAAGTACAGACGGCAGCAATAATAAGTGGTAGGTATGGATGGCTGATGATCAGCAAGAATTCACGAGTGAATCTTTTGGTGACATGCAGATAACTCAGGAAACGGTGGCACCTGTAATAGACTTTACTGCTGTCAGTTAGCCCTCGAATGGAATCACAGAGAACAGTAGGATGCATAGAGAACACTAGCAGCGGGTCTCAGATTGATGTGAAAACTCCCCGCGGCTATTTTAAGATTACATCTGCTGTGCCACCAATGCTACTGCATTCAACCTCGAAACGGTAAATTTTTTTCATTGATGCTTAACGTAGATTTTAATCCATTCTTTGTTTCCCTGACTGCCCGGCGCCTTGGGACATCCTCCCGACGTGAAAGGCGCTATACAAATGTCATTTTGTATTGTGTAATTTCTTCAGCTGAAAGAAAAATCACTTTTGTTGGGGAATCTTCACACGCGGAGCAAGAACTCACGATCAACGTGGTGCCACTCTACACGTGGGCCAGGATTCCTCACTTCTTCCCTGTATAAGCTTCCTGCTGTGGTTGGAGTTATCCAGGACAGTTTAACTGTGAAGAAAATGAGAAATTTGCAACTCTCCCAAATCTCATCCACTTTGCAAAAGTGGTTCCACGCTTGGTTTAACACTGGGCGAACCTTAACAGGTTATTTCACCCTGTGATAAGTAAAGCAGAGCTAAGACAGACTGACAGACACAACCGTCTGTGAGACAATTCCATTGAATTCCTGGAAAGTGTGAGACCTATAATTCCTTTAACAATCCAATATCCTGTCAATTTTTATCCTCAGTGATTCTGATTAACAGTGCAGGTAAAGTGCTGGTAAATGATTCTAGCCAAAGGCAGGACTGGAAATGTTATTGGGCTAAATTAAATACTATTCTGGGGTTTTAGAATGGTAACCAAGATATAATCCTTTGGACATTTGAGATAAAACACTATCTTTTGAAGCCACTCGTTTATTCTCCTAAGACAGCTCTTATTTGTATATTACAGTGCATAAGAACATGTTAGGAGGCATCCTGGCAAATTCATTGATTTTTGCAACACATTGTGGAAGTACATGACCCAAAGAAAAGAAAAAAAGCACAAAGCAAATATTTGGCATAAAATGCGCCTTTGACAACAAAGAAGACCTCAGGAGTATTTTTTAAATTATTACAATTTAAAAGCAAATGAGCAATTGTGTGTACATTTGATACAGTAAATACAATATGCAGATTATTAAAACAAATTATTAAATCTTATTTACACAGGTGGTGTACAGCAGCAGTGTTTCATTCTCTCAGACTCGTTTGCTTTTCAATGGTGTTTAGAATTGATCTCCTTTAAACGACTGTAGCCCAAGTAAACCCTAAGCGGGAATCATTAAGAGCTGCAGTTGGTGAAACAATTCTGCTGTTCATTACATTTCTGAATTTCTTTATTATTTTTAAGAAGAGTTCAGTGTAAAGTTTTCTCGGCTTAATCTGATCAGTGCTGTTGATCTATTTGCTCTTCTTCACTTCTGTCTCCTTCATTTTATCGTGATATACACGGTACTGTGAGTCGGTTCCGAACAGCTTGTCCCACCAAGTGAAGGTGGATGAGTAGTTTCCAATGAAGTTCATGTGATGGAAGTCGTGGAAACGGGCGCCACCGTAGAATGGAATCAGATGCAGAGGATTCAAGGGGATGTCGTAACCACTGAGAGTAAAGAGCACAAAGAATCTCAGGTTTCACGTCATTTCCTGTAAGTGCGCAGCTCGCTTCCTGCTCTGGCAGCTCTTGCAGTGAAACTCAACGGCCAAAATGACCCGGTTGTCGACCATTTTGAGTGTGGCACTGACCGCATGAGGAAATGATCCTCCCGGCTGTACACATGTGCAGTGACTGGGTTCCTGCCTCCTTCCCATTAGAAACAAATCCAAACTATTACATTCAGATTCACTAAGTGGACTTAGATTTAGAGTTGCAAAAGGTAATTTTAGGATACACCCCAGGTATCCTGTCTTAACCCAAGGGTAGTTAACAACTGAACAGGTTACCAGGCAAGTGGTTGAGCCTGGATGCTGGATTCATTTGAAAACAGCTTCATGCTGAGATGGGAGGGCGGTAGTGTGGGTGTTCTGGAAGGATGCAATCAGAGGCCTTCCTCATTCAAACTAATCTTTTTTGATCTGGAACAAAATGCTTATAAAGGATTTCCACTGTATTTATTTTAGCATGGTGCAATAGCCTGAATAGCCAGTCCCACTTCAATCAGAATGAAAAAAGGAAACTTGGAAACCTTCTTAGATTGCCCGTGATTACAAGGCAATTTACACAAAGAGCTAAGCAGGTTTCTCTCTCATGTCTGGAACGATCAGATCATGCAGTTGCTTTTAGTGCTGCCTTTACCTGTGGACATCTATTGTCTCCAGTAGACGAAAGGTCACCCAAGCCCACAGAAGGATTACATGGTTGCAGAAAAGCATGATGCCAATGAAAAATCCCATCCCAAGGATCAGGGTCTCTGCTGGGTGGGCATATTCAGCCTGCATGCTGAACGGGGCCTAGACAACACAGAAGATGGGAGAAATCTAACAGCAGCGAGGCAAAGGGAAATAAACAGTGTTAGGAGCAGCTCACCTAAAGGTGAGCACTAGTATACTGTACAATATATACAGAAACAAATCAAGTCAGCAAAACCTTCACATTGCAGCAGTAATATGCTACTTACTGTTACAATTGCCTACAAAATGCAGTCATTATACTTTACATCCTGACGTCTCAATAACAATTGCAAGGATTATTATTATTGTAATCAATGCCTTACCGTAAACTCATGGTGAACTTTGTGAATGTATTTGTAGATTCTCTTATGGTGCAACAGCCTGTGTAGAAAGTAGTGCCACGTATCCTCAACCACAGCACATCCCAGACATTGTGCGGCAATGATCTGCCTGTATAAACAGGTGAAAAATTCATGCTACATTCATAATAGTAACGGTATTCTGAACCAGAACAGGAACCCATTCAAAGTGCCTAAATCATTACTTTATTTCAATGACACACAAGGTTTGATTCACGAAAAGATCCAAAATGCATTTAGCTTAACATGTGCTTAGCGTTTTGAATTTGCAAGCGCATGTTATGAACAATGAAGTCGTGCTTTTGCAAAGATCAGGAAACCCTTCCAGTAAGGAAGCACCTTACCATCGTGGCATACTGTCCCAGTCGTACGGAATGTTAAAGAACTCTGTGAAATAGTAGGTGCCGCAGATCAGGGGCAGCTGGATGAAGAAGTGGTTGAACAGCAGCACCTTGAAGCATTTCCACTGTTTTTCGATCGTCTCCGGCTTGTCCTGCACACAGAAGATGGCAAAAGTGTAGAAAGACTGTCTCTGTACAAACAGATCATCCAAGTAACTACTTGTTCATCCTCCCAAAAAACAGTCACTGCACTTTACAGTATATCCTGTGAAGCGCTTTGGGATGTCCTCCTATTGTGAAAGGCTCTATATCAAATGTAAGGATGATTATTATTCCAACTGTTGTTGGAGGTAATTCATAGGTAGAAAGGCTTGATTTCATTCCTGGAGTGAATTAATCTCTCCCTCAATTCACCGAGCTATTGGTAAGTCATAATTTTAACAGATTTTAAAGAAAAATACCCCCTTACAATACACACTAACTATGCTAATTTGTGGGTCGGGAGGTTGCTTGGGAGTGGGTTCATCTGTATTATCAGATATCTCTTTGTGTATATATTTAATCATTTAAATGTTTTAAATTGATTTAAAATAAAATAATTCTTCCATTTGATATAGCGATTTTCACGTCAGAAGGGTGTGGCTCAAATCGCTTCATGCAATTCACTGTAAGGTGCAATGACTGTGTGTTTTGCAGGCATGCAATTATTAAAAAGAAATGTGGTCCTACTTCCCTCTGCCCTAGAAAGAGACTTTTCCATGCTGTTCAATTCATCAACAACAACAACTTGCAATTATATATCAACCTTCACTCGGGATAGCATCTCAGAGTTCAGTGCAAGTCATTCCTAAAAATGTCACCTCTTTCTCGCATTCACCTGTTCTACACTGCCAACATTTTCCAGTTTCATTTAGAATTTCCAACATGTAGTTTTTTCTATTCACATCCGTATTCCTTTCCCTTCCTTCGTTCACTTCATGGCTGTTTGTGGAGCACTGCTGTGTGCGAATTACCTGCCACGTTTACCTAAAAAATACACAGTCACTACATTTTCTCCTGACTTGAAATTGCAGTATGTAAAATTATTCTTTGACCAATAAACTTTTACTTAAAAAAGTGAGTAATATTTAGTTACTGGCACACCCAAGAACAGTACACCCCCTCAGAAATTTCTGGCCCAACTCGGGTTGACTGCACTCGCTCATTCTCTCAACACAATCAATGTCCTAACAAAAATGCAGCTTGTCAGGTGACTCCAAAGCAAATATTAGGTGTCAGTTTGGGTCAGTTGGCAGCACTTTTGGCTCTGAATCAAAGTTTGTGGAATCAAGACCCACATCAGGACATGAGCTCATAGTCTAAGCTAATTTGGGTTCAGTTCTGAGGGTGTGCTGCATTATCGGAGGTGCCATCCTTTGTTCAGATGTTAAACTGACGCTCCGCCCGTCTATTCAGGTGGACATTAAAGAATCCTTTACACTAGTTTAAAGACATAGGAAATTCTCTTGGTGTCCTGGCCAACAATTGTCTTCATACATTGGGCATTCACTTTGTGGCTATTTGGGAGACATTGCTATGCACAAAATGGCTGCCACGGTTGCCTACAAAATAAACTCCCGATAACTCAACCCTGGCTTCTCTTGTCACTACCACTTAAGTTATCGTGCTGTCAATATCCTGGCCGTCCTTATTTATTTATAGTAAAAATAATAATGATCCTTGTATTTGATGTAGCGCCTTATCACGTATTTGAGATGTCTCAAAGCGCTTCACAGAATATACTGTAAAGTGAATTGACTGTATATTTTATACATAAGCCTACAACTCGCCTCCCCGGATAACTCGTCACTGAGCCCCACCAGAAAACAGAACAGTCACCAACTCAGTCCACGAGACACCCCTGATCAGAACTTTTTACATGTTATTCTGGGTGAAGGTGGGTTGTGGACGGTTCTTATGTAACACTGCACAATTAATTAGAAGCCCTCCACCGCAGCAAAGATCTTGCAAGAGTATCTCAGCTACTATCATGCGAGGTTACACAATAATAACTTCACCCTCAGTCAATCTACTTTACAGGAGCACTTTGAGACTTTGAGACAAGATGATGAGGTGCTATATAAAATGCAAGGATTATTATTACTACACCACATCTCACAAATCTATGCAGCCAATTAACCATAAAAATACAAGCAGTTTAAGCAGCTGCGGCACTTTTTGCCCGACCACGTCAGGCTAATCCATGTGCCCCCTACAATACTGACGTGCACATATTTGGAAAATTAAAAAACTATTTTGCCGTTAACTTTGCGGCTATTTGTGCACAGTCGCTATATTTAAGAGTAATTACAGTGAAGCGCTTTGAGACACTTCAATGGGATGAGGTGCCAAAACAAATTAGTATCACGTTAGAAGGTCCAATAATTGTTTCCCTTCTGTGATAACCTGCATAATAATCTTTGCATCCAACATAACACTTATCACATCATCGAGACGCCTCAAGGCACTTGACAACATCTTACTGCTAAGTCTAGTGACTGCGTATTTTGCCGGTAGACGATTTATGTACAGCAAATAGCCACAAGCCACAAGGAGGGTGACAGGCACAGGGTGTGGGGGGGGAGGGTGACAGGCACAGGGTGTGGGGGGGAGGGTGACAGGCACAGGGTGTGGGGGGGAGGGTGACAGGCACAGGGTGTGGGGGGGAGGGTGACAGGCACAGGGTGTGGGGGGAGGGTGACAGGCACAGGGTGTGGGGGGGAGGGTGACAGGCACAGGGTGTGGGGGGGAGGGTGACAGGCACAGGGTGTGGGGGGGAGGGTGACAGGCACAGGGTGTGGGGGGGGGAGGGTGACAGGCAACAAGGTGTGGGGGGGGGAGGGTGACAGGCACAGGGTGTGGGGGGGGAGGGTGACAGGCACAGGGTGTGGGGGGGAGGGTGACAGGCACAGGGTGTGGGGGGGAGGGTGACAGGCACAGGGTGTGGGGGGGGAGGGTGACAGGCACAGGGTGTGGGGGGGGAGGGTGACAGGCAACAAGGTGTGGGGGGGGAGGGTGACAGGCACAGGGTGTGGGGGGGGAGGGTGACAGGCACAGGGTGTGGGGGGGAGGGTGACGGGCAACAGGGTGTGGGGGGGCAGGGTGACAGGCACAGGGTGTGGGGGGGGAGGGTGACAGGCACAGGGTGTGGGGGGGGAGGGTGACAGGCACAGGGTGTGGGGGGGGAAGGTGACAGGCACAGGGTGTGGGGAGGGCGACAGGCAACAGAGAGGTGACAGGCACAGGGTGTGTGTGTGCGGGGAGGGGGTGTGACAGGCAACAGAGGGAGGGAGGGAGGGGAAGTGGTGACAGGTGCCAACCCCAATGATACCGCACCGTCCCTCGGGCTGGGGGTGAGGTGAGGAGGGGGAGGTGAGGAGGGTGGGAGCGGGGAGGGGGGGGTGTCAGTCACCCGCTTACCGATTGGATCTTGTACTTCTGCACGGCCGGGATGAACTGGAAGACGAAGCCGGGGAGGCAGAAGCTGAAGTAGACGAGCTGGTGGACGAGCAGCGAGCCCCAGGTGGCGATCTGGAACTTGGTGAAGCGCTCCAGCATGAGGTTCCAGGCGCCCCTGAGGGGCTCCTGCAGCGGGTTGCCGGGCAGCAGCGAGTCCACGTAGTGCACGGCCAGCCTGGCGGAGGCCAGCACGACGCTGCTGTTGCTCTCCATGGGCCCGGGGTGGGGTGAGGGGGTGGGGGGGGGGTCGCGAGCTCTCAAGCCACCTGACGCCTCCGCTCGAACTGCCCTTCACCTCACGCTCCCGCCAGTCGATGCCGCTCGAGCCGCTCGCGGTGACCAACGGTCTCACCTCGCGCAGCACCTCATCGCGAGCGCACGCACACCCCTCTCCCGCCCCCCCCCCTCCGCTGCCCGTTACCACGCCAACCACTCCTGATGGACGGCCCCGCTCAGCCAATCCCCCGCTCGCCGCGACCGGCGCCGACCAATCCGCACGCCGCCGGGGCGGGGTCCGAAGGCGGGACTCGCCCCTGGCCAGCCCTCCGACGTCATCGGACGCGGCGCGAGCTGAAGCCCCACCCCTACTCCCACTTGGCCCTCCCTCACACGCCACGGGTTACCGTGGCGCCCGCTCCTGATTGACGGTGGCGCGCGGCCAATCACCTGCCCGCAGGCCCCCCCCCTCCCGACGCAGACCAATCGGCGGTGACCGAAGGCGGGACTCGCTGGCGTCATCGGCCGCGGGACCGCGGAAAAAAAATCGACTCATACGGCGAGGCCGTCGCTGATTGGAGCAGCCGGTGGGCTGATGCTGCGCCGTCCCGGCAACCAATAGAGGGAGCCTACGTCATCAGCAGGTCAGGTGGTCACACTCTGAGCAGTCCCCGCCCCTCCCACTGTCAGCCCCGCCCTCTCCCGGTGAGTGAGGAGCAGAGAGAGGGGGGGGGGGGAGAGAAGAGGGGACAAGAGATGGGGGGGTTGGGGGGGGTGGGAGGGCAGGCGGGCAGTGGTGGTGGGGGGGTGGGAGGGCGGCGGGCGGTGGGGGGGGGGGGGAGGGCAGGCGGGCGGTGGTGGTGGGCGGTTGTTAGGGTGGGGGGCAGGCGGGGTGGGGGGGCAGGCGGGCGGTGGTGGGGGGTGGGGGTTAGGTGGGGGGGCGGTGGTGGCGGGGGCGGCGGGCGGTGGTGGTGGGGGGCGGGCGGTGGTGGGGGAGGCGGGCGGTGGTGGCGGGCGGTGGTGGTGGTGGGGGGCGGTGGTGGTGGGGGGAGGGCAGGCGGGCGGTGGTGGGGGTTAGGGTGGGGGGGCAGGCGGGCGGTGGTGGTGGGGGTGGTGGTGGGAGGGCAGGCGGGCGGTGGTGGCGGGTGGTGGTGGGGGAGCAGGTGGGCGGGGGGGGTGGGGGGCAGGCGGGCGGTGGTGGTGGGGGTGGTGGGGGGTGGTGGTGGGCGGTGGTGGGGGCGGTTGTAATAAAGAGTTTCTACGATATTATTTGGAGTGGAGGAAAGTTATTCCTCACAGTTAATTCCCTGAAGCGCTGCCTGTGGCCCATTTCTCCTCCACTGGGAGTTCCCGCGTTCGGGGGCTCTGACGGCGCACGTCCCTACAAAGCAATTTAAATAAATAATGTGGAGGGAAACTTTTTTTCGATTTGTTTGTTATTTGTGGGCGACGACAATACTAATACTTGTAGTATGACAAGGGATCTGCGTTTCCTGTAACTCCATATGTCAGGTCTCATTCAGCAGAGAAACACGATAATAATAATAATAATCCTTGCATTTGATATAGCGCTTTTCACGTCGGGAGGACGTCCCAAAGCGCTTCACAGAACACACTGTAAAGTGAATTGACTGTATATTTGTGGGCGAACGCGGCAGCCAATTGCGCACAGCAATGTCCCACAAACAGTCGCAGATTGAAAATGACCCAATTTTTTTTTTATTATTGTTTTTATTACGATGCTGAAGATCACAGACTTTAAGCGTCGAATTGTACGTCTTATCCGCCCACATCAGGAGTGGCACAGTCTGGTCAGATGTGGTTTTGGAATATGAACCCGGTACGGTTTACAGCTCAACATTCAGTGCACTCTGAGCACTTGATGTTCACTTTACAGCGTGTCCGCGTCTCTTTGAGACGCCTCGAAGACGTGATAAGGCGCTGTGTCGAATGCAAGGCTTATTATCATTAACAACGATGTACAGCAGCAGCAGCGTTCCACTTATCTGTTGAAAAAGTCCATTTCTTTTTATCGCCACGAGGCGGAGACAGAAACAGAGTCGTCCGCAGGACAGCAACAATAACAACGATTTGCATCTATATATCGTGCCCGTCAGTCAGGCTGGCGTCCCACCGCACTTGCTGACGGTAACAGTGTTTGATCTTGGGAAGAGCCACACAGTAAAAACAGAGACGCGTTATAACGAAGAACTTTTTTTTGTTCAAAATCCTGATCCCCAAATTGGCCACAATTCCCGTCCAGAAAACAGCACCCCCCGAATTCTGACTTCGCTAGATAACGTGGTCGAAAATAACTCTAATTGTGCGATTATTAAAAGGTGTACGTTTGGGTGGGGGGGGTGGGGGGGAGGAGGGGGCTCTCAATTTTATTCCTGTGAAATGAATTCAAGAAACGGATGATAGCAATGGCACACGGGAGCTTAAAACTCAAATTCATTCATGAATATGTCTCATTCAATAATAAAAATATCATTAAGATTTAAGAGTGCATTTAAGGATGCAGTTTAGCACTGTTCTATGTTTGCAGCAGAGAGAAAACATTCGCCTACAAACACAGGCACGGCGTGTTTCCACCGGCGCAATTGGCTGCCACGTTTCACCCGCAAAATAGACGGTCACTGCACTTTCCAGTGTATCCTGTGAAGCGCTTTGAGACGTCTCAATGCAATACTACATCAAATGCAAGGATTATTATTATTATAACATATTTTATCCAAAGCAAACAAACCAAAACATGTTTGAAAGTCTTTCAGTCATTTATTAACAGTTTGGAAAAATAAAATATAGTCAGGATTATAGTCAGGTGCTTCACAGTTTTATGCTCCACGGATATGCCAGGAACAATACTCTTTAAAGTTTGTTAAATCATCACGTTAAAATCTAAAAGATTCCAAACCTTGTTCCAATTACTTCAGAGTGCAATGACACATTAATCCCTGACACCTTACTCTGTCAATATACACAGCAGAAACATCTTAGTATGGCTCAAAAGTCTATTTCTTGCTATTGAAGGCAGAGTTACATGATTACTGTGGCTAAATGACTGGACTTTGAGAGACTGATTTTACGGTAACAGGAAATTTGTTTGGTAACACTGCTTGCGCAAAAGGAAATTCCTTCTCCGAACTTAATATCTTCATAAATTAAAACCTTACGTTGGATCCCGGAGGTATAGCCATTATTGTGTTTGAGTAACATTTCTGATGGCGATCAGTGGAGGGTAGAAAACCTCCAGTTCTATGATTTCACTCCCCCCCCCCCCCCCCATTAGGTTTCAAAGGCATTAAAATCAAACCTATTACATATACTTTCAATAAGGACCATTAAAGTCAGTTTTCAGTCACAACCTGGGTGGGGTATTTGGGGGTGGGTTTGTTGGGAAGGGGACTTTTTTGTCCAAAAGCAAAGGGGAGGGGGGGGGGGGAATCAGGAATTTGAACACAAAGAAATCCCTGGTGAATTTACTGAAACATCAAGATTTATTTTCGACTAATAGGGAGATAAAAGCAGGAGTTCCTGGAAACACGCAGCAGGTCAGGCAGCATCTATGGAGAGAAGAGCTCACTTTCCTCTCTCCGTAGATGCTGCCTGATCTGCCGAGTGTTCCCGGCCACTTCTGTTAGTTATCCCAGGTTTCCAGCATCTACAGTATTTTGCCTTTTGTTTAACACTGAAACCTGTCAGGCGGCAACAACAACAACAACAACCTGCATTTGCACAGCGTCCTTCACTCAGGACAGCGCCCCAGAGCACCTGACAGTGGTGGAGCACGACACTGAGCCTACAACGCTAGTTTCAGAAATCCTCAAGATCTGGCAAAGTTGCTTCTTGCAAGAATGTTTGGAGATGACTTCGCCTGAGACAAATACAAATGTTCCCCCCCAACGCCCCAACACCCCCACCGCACCCCAAAAAAAAATCAGTGAATTCAGATTTTAAAAACTAAATTTGAGTTGAAAAAGTTTTTTTTTAAAAGAATCGAATGGCTTTCACTGACCAAAACCCACGTGTTCATTAAACGTGGAAAAAAAAACTTTCCGAACGATCTTTCAACTACAATGAGAAGGAACGATAGGAACAAGTCCCGTTCAAAGCAAACGAAAGGTCATCAACCTGAAACGTTAACTCGCTTTCCTCTCTCCGTAGATGCTGCCCGACCTGCTGAGTGCTCCCAGCGACGTGTGTTTTTATTACAAATTAGCAGTGTTTGATGGCTCCACAGACGTAACCAAATAGTCGTGACACCATGGCAATGTCTAATAAGCCTTGAAGAAATGATGGTAGGTTTTTTTTAGATAATAAGGCAGATTATCACAACGTTTGGGTCACCCTGTGGCAGAGATTGTTTTTCTCCAAAGGGATGCAACAATGCGGCAAACAAATCAGAAGCGTGAAATTGAAAAGACAATAAATAAGGAGATCGAGGCTGGGAACAGATACCACGGGAGAGAGAAAGAACTGATAAAGACCTGCACATCTTACCCACTGACTCGGGTTACCTGCACACAGTAAATCAAAGGAAACCCAGGCTCACACAGAGCAACGGAGACCCAACACAGGGCCTCAGTGCGAAGTCAGTGGGAAATGAAGCAAAAAGAGTGAAGACGGGTGAGAAACTGGAAGAAGAAACAGTTGATTAAAAATAAGTAGCAGAAGAGAGTTTGGCTGGTACAGTTGGCTGCCGTGTTCTGCCCACAAAATATACGGTCAATTCACTTTGCAGTGCATCCTGCGAAGCGCTTCGAGACGTCCCAAAGACGCGATAAGGCGCTGTATCAAATGCAAGGATTAGCATTATTATTACATCGTTTGCTTGGCAAAAGGAGGTCAAAAGAAGAGGCGGGAAATTCCAAATCGTGCCCAGAAAAGCAGCAAGAAAAACTTAGAGCAGTGGTGTTTCAGAAGGACAAGCTGATAATCAGCAAAAGCTTTACTTACCCTCCAATCTAATATTCTATTTACCAGTCTTAGAATCTCATTCACTAATTAATTGTTTGGGGTGAGGTGAGGGTGGGACAGACACCCGTCTCCGTGCTTAACAGTCTCCAAACCAAGCTGAGAATTCCTTGCCCCCCCTCCCCACCCACCCACCCACCCACCCCCACCCAACACACACGTGGAAATCCCATAAGAGATAGATTGTTGGGATGGAATGTGCAATTCCGCCTGCAAACAGGAAATGGGAGCGGACTGTCAGCCCCACTGAGATAATCTTCCACTTCAACCCCACCTTCAGACGGGTCGAAGAAGAAAATCTGCCGCCAGAACTTAGTTGAACGAATGCGGTAGTAAAATATTTTTAACCTTTTTGGGGATTTTTTTTTATACATTAAAAAAAAGCCTCTCCGCATCCTGCGGCACTTCGCTCTTTTGTCGAAATTGCCATCTGGTGAGTTGACGAGCGATCCAGTGTTTCGTCAGCTTTCAAGTTAAACACCAGTCAGCGCCATGTCCCCCTGAAGCATTTAGGAGGAAGGATTGATGGAAACTCAACCTCAAGAGGAAGGTCTTTTTCATGTTAACACGAGAGTATGTTATCTTAATCCCTCACAGGACACAGTACTGTTTCAGTTTAAAAGTTTTTTTTAAAAAAAATCCTAGTTTCTCCAGGACGTCGCTGGGCGCAATTGACTGCCACGTTTGGGCCACAAAACACACAGTCGCTACACGTTACGGTGTAACCCGCGAAGCGCTTTGAGACGTCTCGACGACGTGATAAGGCGCTGTATCAAATGCGATGATTATTAGAATTAGTATTATTATTGTTAATAATCCAGTTGATCTCAACTTCCTGCACATCAAATGCAGAGCAAACACTTGCCGGTCAGATCCGTCTCAGGTGAACGACCCTTGAAAAGGGTGGGGGTCGTTTTTGAGGTTCAGTCGGAAAATTTTAGTTTACATAAAAAAGGAGCGAGAAACGCTGACTTGTCGAGGCGGCCAATCAATTGGTCGAGTCAGTCGATGGCAATTAATGAACGGCAATGCTTCAATCCTCGGTGAGAAGCCAAGGCGTTCTGGTGAGGTTCTGCTTTGCTGTGAATCGAGCTGATATCACTGTAGAAATGAGGCTGCCGTGTGCTGAGGACCAGGAACCTCGAACTACACGAAAAGGAATGGTTGCAGCACCTACCGCAAGAAGTGTTTGCAACTGGAAATTCCTGCCCGTCTGTTAAAATAAAGAGCAACAGACAGCCAGAGCCAGACAGCAGCCAGCCACGGGCTCGGTAGACAAGAGGTGACTTTTTACACACGCCCTCCAGCAGCTTATCTGAACACGTACATGATGACGAGTGACTTTCCCGTCCATTCGTCACGGAGAAGGCATGCGTGTGTACGTGCTGGCTACCCCTCACACACCGGCTGACCGGGTAGCGAGCCAGCCAGCCAGCCAGCCAGCCACGCTGTCTGATGTTCCCGAAAGGAATTGTGCTATGAACACGGCAGCTCGCTGGACTTCAGCAGATACACCACCGTGTGCGTCGATCTGATATGTAACAGCGGTAATTCACATTCGCTCGGTCTCTCTCTTTCTCTCGCTCTCTCTTTTCAGTCGGTGATGGTTGCCACTCAATAATAACTGGCGTGTCAGATTCCTGGGCAAGAACCAGCTCCGACATACACCCCTCCATCGCCTGCTCTCTCTCTCTCTCTCTCTCTCTCTGATGGTCCTGCCTCACTCTCAGTGAACAAGAGAGCCTTTCCTCATCCTCATATACTCTTCAATTAGTGCTTGATTTTTTTTTTCTCTCTCTCTCTCTGTCTTTTTTTATATATACATATAAAAAAATGCATGTGGTAGTGCCGGTATCAATCCGGCAGGGTAACTGCCGAGCTGTTAACTCTCCCCAATAGCCTTGCAGTCGAGGAGTATAAATAATTAAAAACCTAGGGTCGACCTTCAGCAGAATGAATGCTCGACGGTTTTTCGCTGCAGATTAATGTCCATCTGTAGCTGATGTGTCTGGTCATAGTGGTTTGTCGATCACTGCAACGCCTAACAGGAGCAAGAAAAACACACACAGGTTCACTTAGAATAACGGTAGTCCTTGCATTCGATGCAGTGCCTTATCACACCTTCAAGACGTCTCAAAGCGCTTCACGGGATATATTGTAAAGTGTAGTAGCTGTGTGTTTTGTGGGCAAAATTATGAATTATTAATAATTATCAATTATTACTAGAATTTGAGGGGAAGGGGGGGTTGTATAATTAGTCTGATTTTAATTATTTGCTTGTGCAATCTTACTGCAAACATAAAGGTCTTGCCT
The DNA here is from genome assembly GCF_018977255.1 of Callorhinchus milii. Lineage (NCBI taxonomy): Eukaryota > Metazoa > Chordata > Chondrichthyes > Chimaeriformes > Callorhinchidae > Callorhinchus > Callorhinchus milii. Next base: position 1,271,053 of record NW_024704754.1, on the reverse strand, counting down.
TCTAAACAGCCTGGTAACAAAGTGCCTCAGAGAAACATTGCAATTGGCCTGAAGCCAGCGCAGTATCCCAGTCTTTGATCGCCTGAAGGTGGAGTCGTTTCTGTCACGGTGTTTGCAGTACATGATGAGTTTAGTCCAGGCGTGTTCTGGCACACGGGCAGGGCAGCTGTGCGGGTGTGAATGGGGAGAGCAAACAGGGACCACTCTGTATCCTGAGCTCAGGAACCTGGCACCGATTCAGAGCCGAATGTGAATGGAACATGTGTTATTGCAGACGGATTCAAAGGTTTAGTTGTGGAGGTTTAGAGTAACAGCTGATAAAAGTGTCACCCATCTCCCCAAAACCGTCATCAGAGCAGACAAATTGAAGGACAAACTGCAATTGTAATTGCAGTCCTGGGCAAAGGTTTTTATGTATAAATCAAAAGGAAAACTATCCATACAAAATAAAACAGTAACTGGTGGGGGCAGGAAGCTTGCCAGACAAGCGCTCTCAACAGCAAGCTACGTGGGGTTTAGCTGGTTAAATTATTGGTTTGTTTCACCCACAAACTCCACAGTCACTCCACTTTACAGTGTATCCTGTGAAGCGCTTTTGAGACGTCTCGAAGACGGTCGAGGGTTTGGCATCAAATCGACGGTTGCACATGTTCGGCCCAGGCTTTACCTGCGTAGCTTCTCCCAGTGCTCATATTGGTTGGTAGCAGCGCCCACTTGTCGGTGACAGGATTGTAGAACTCCACAGAAGCCAGATTACAGGAGCCGTCATCCCCTCCGACTACGTACAGAAGTCCGTTGACAGAACACACGCCTGCAGGACAAGAGCAGCGCAAACGTATTGCCGTCAGTGTCAGTCAACAACAAAACTTACACGTCTACAGCGCCCTTCACGCGGGGCGGCGTCCCAGAGCGCTTACCAGCATTCCTCCGACACATGTTCATATCCGCCACCTGTCTCCAAGCGTTGGAGGACGGCTCATACACCTCAACACTCTTCCTCACCAAAGGTCCATCGTGGCCGCCTGTTGCGTACAGCTGGCCATTCAACACACCCACCCCTGCACAACAACAACAACAACAACATCATAAGAGCCGTTCACCTTGGGAAAGGACACGAGCTGCAAAAGTTCTGGACAGTCCAGCTCTATGTGAAGGGAAGAGTTGGGCAGTTTGTCAAGCAGAGCGGAGAGTAATTCCAAGCGTATAAATAGAGACGATGGAAACATTTCCATTTGTTTGTTGAATACGAGGGCAACCTTCAGATCTGCGATTGGGCAGCACTTTCAGGGAGAAAATTTAACGTTGGGGCTTAAGTCCAATCCTATCCTCATCCCTACATCCACTTTTATACTTTCCGTAATATCGTAATAATAATTAGAATAATAATCCTTGCATTTGATACAGCGACTATCACGTCTTCGAGACGCCTCAAAGCGCTTCACAGGATACGCCGCGCAGTGAATTGACTGTGTATTTTGTGGGCGAAAACTACATACAACAACAACAACAACAAGATACACAGGCAAATACACTCTTAACACTGAAGCGAGGTTTTGGCAATGAAACAAAAACCTGCGGCCGGTCTTTAAAAAGGAAACGGATACGAAGAGGGTTTTTAACAAGGGTTTTCGACGAGAGGTCTCCACAGCAAAAGCAACCCGACCTGCTCCACTGCGACGGGTGCTCATGTCCGAGACGTACGTCCACTCGTTGCTGACGGGGTTGTAGGCTTCGACGGTGCTCAGACATTGTCGTGAAGCTCCATCATAGCCACCTACTGCATACAACCTGCCTGAGGGAGACACAGCATCCATCAACAATCTGTACAACCACCACCACCACCACAACTTGTGTTTATAACAGGCCCTTCGCGTGGAGTGGGGACTCAGAGCACTTGGATACCGTCAAACACAACACCATTACTCGTTTTACTTTGCCAGTAGTGAACGTGCTCAACATCTGCCATTTGCTTTGCGTTAGGAGAAAAAGAACGTAAGAATTTCCTGGCGAAAGTAGACCGAGGTCCATCTAGTTCTCCTTCCACCGTCCTGGCAGTCACTTGACATGTCGTGTCCCAGACTATACGCTGTATCCCCCAGGTATTATTTTCTAGCAGAAATCTAGCGAATTTGTTCTTGAAACAAACAACATTTTCTGCTTCCACCGTCTTGTCTGTCTCCCCAGGGAGCCTGTTCCATTAGAATAATAAAAATAATAACAACAATAATCCTTGCATTTGATATAGCGCCTTATCACGTCCTTGAGACGTCTCAAAGCGCTTCACAGGATACACAGCCAATTGCGCGCAGCAGTGTCCCACAAACAGTCGTGGATTGAGCGATCATATTATTTTTTTTTGAAGGAATTATTACCCCAGGAAAAGCGATCCACCAATTGACAAACAACCGGGTTCCTATTTACTGCTGGGTGGACAGAGACGTGTGGAGTAAGGAAACTTGCCCAACGTTTCGCCCTCCCGCCCGGGAATCAAACCCAGCTCCTCTCGCTTGCGAGGCGAGTGCTCTAACCGCTGAGCTACAGGACTCCATATCGTTGAAACGTCTCAAAGCGCTTCGCAGAATATAGTGCAAAGTGAATCGACTGTATATTTTAGGGGCGAATTGAGGAAAATTATTCGGTGCTTCAATGAGCGGAACAAACCCAAACAAGTGTCACAGCATCAGGAAAGGCTCTCATTCAGACATGCTGGTGCAAACCACAAATACTCCGCTCAGGTCTAACACGAATTATCGTCAAACTCGTGTTTTATATTATTGCTGCGGCAAAAACACACAACACTTCAACAACAACAACAACTTGCACTTATATAGCGTCCTTTCACACGGGGTCGCCTCTCAGAGGGTGTATAGCATTCCACACCGTTGTGAAGGAGAGTTTGAGCTTTCCTGTGTGATCATGCCAGTCAGAAAACACTCGGAAACATCATCAACCAGAAACACACTCAACATGCACAGGGACAAGGGAAAAGTCCTCACGGCGACTTCCGAGACGTTAGGAGAATAGGGCCCCTAAAACAGGGTAAAGAAATCCACGTTTAAATAAAAGCGCCGTAAAATGTGCTGTGCAGTTAATTCCCCTTTTTCTTCCCCAACACGAGCTCAGTTTTTGTAAAGATTACTTTTGTTGTTTTTAATGAAGAGATATTCCAAATTTGTTACAAGACGTCTGTACAAATCAAGAGTAGGAATTGGTGCTCCAGGAATTGTTACTCTTTTCTTCCTCGATCCTTACAACAACGACAACTTGCATTTATATAAAGGATGGAGTGTCTCGGAGCTCAGAAAATATCAGGTTGAGCCCCACCCCACCCACCCCTCAAAGCAGTATCATGAGCCATTGGGCCTGAACAGGAGGCACAAAGCTGTTGATGTGAGTGTCTCCTGTGTTTTGCTTAGGGGGTAACAGCCCGTCTCAAACAGCTTTAGGCAAATGCTGGAAATCTGAGATAAAAACAGAAGTCGCTGTGAACGCTCAGCAGCTCAGGCAGCACCGATGGCGAGAGAGAGGGAAATGGGTTAACGTTTCAGGTCGATGACCTTTCGTCAGAACTGGGGGATGTTGGAGGCCGTTTGGACATCCCTTCCAACGTCTCCCAGTAGTTACCGCACTTTCCTCTCTCCGTAGATGCTGCCTGACCTGCTGCGCGTTGACAGCCACTTCCGTTTTTATCTCAAAAAGCTTCAGTTAAAACATTCGGCAACTTTTCCTCTTACCATCCACAACCCCAACACCAACACTGCTCCTCCGTGTATTCATCGGGGCCACAAAGAACCAGTCGTTGGTTTTGTAGTTATAAGCCTCGACTGATGATAATCCTGTTTAACGGAGAAACACATGAATATTTCATACGTCACAATAATAAATAAACAATAATAAATTGGTCACTCAATCCACGACTGTTTGTGGGTCACTGCTGTGCTCACTTGGCTGCCACGTTTCACCCACAGACTATACAGTCAATTCACTTTACAGAATATTTTGTGAAGCGCTTTGAGACATCTCAAAGACGTGATAATAATCCTTGCATTTTGATACAGTGCCTTATCACGTCTTCAAGACGTCTCAAAGCGCTTCACAGGATACACTGTAAAGTAAAGTGAATTGACTGTATATTTTGTGGGCGCAATGGAGAGAAAGACAGAAAGAGAGCAAGAGAGAGAGAGAGAGAGGAGGGCGGTCACATCGGTGATACAGGCATTACTCAGGAGATGGAGAGCTCTTTGCTTTAAAGCTCGTTCACTGTGTTTGTTCCCATTACAGAAACGTTTCACACTGAATAGGAAATGGATTTGTATCTCAGTAAAAGACTGTATTGTTCAGAGACGATGGGACCAGATTCTGCAGCCAATCCTTGTCTGTGCGAAAGAAACATGCAAATCTTTTATTTTTCACACAAAGGCAAACAGACACCCAAGACAACACTTCGCACTGTACAGAAGTCTCTTTGCTACAAGTGCTTTCTACTGTAATAATAAAGTAATCGTATGATTGTCCTGGTGTCCAGCTGGGGATTATTTCCACTGATTAACATCACTATCAACTTCACACATTTCTAACTCTAAACAGATGTAGTTTAAGATAACCATCAATAAATAGTATCACTCTGCAGGGGGCAACCTGAGGATGCAACGCCAAAGCATGTCCTAACTCAACGACCTTCAAGAATGAGTAAAAATACTGTAAGGTTTTTACATCATTTGGGTGGTTTATTTTGGTGGCTCCTCATTCAACTCAGGAACTTAAATAATAATAATAAATAATAATAATAATAACTCTTCCATGTGATATAATCCTTTCACGTCGGGAGGATGTCTCAAAGCACTCCACGAGATTTTGTCTTGTGGACGTCTCAAAGCGCTTCACAGAATATACCGTAAAGCGAATTGACTGTGTGTTTTGTGGGCGAAACGCGGCAGCCGATTTGCTCACAGCAGCGTCCCCACAAACAGCCGTGGATCGAAGTGACCAAATCATTATTATTATTTTTAAGGTCATCATTTTAAGGAGCGGCAGAGGCCGATGGTGATGATAAAGGCATTTAATGGAGAACGCTGGGTACCTGTGCTCCCATCAAATCCACCCACTGCGTAGAGCAGTTCATTCAGCACAGCTGCTCCCAGAGTGCTGCGTCTCTCCTGCATACTGGCGATAGCTAACCACTGGTCTTTAACTGCATCGTAAACATCCACGGTTCGCACTCTCAGTGATCCGTTGAAACCACCGACGGCATAAACATGCCCGCTCATATACACAACCCCTGCAGAGAGAGCGAGAAAGAGAGAGAGTGGTGGGGGCGGGGAGAGAGAAACAGTACAGTCAATACCCCGTCAAATATCCTGGCATTTGATTAGATTTTCAACCTTACTCCAGACGCCTCTGTTTACTTAGCAATTGGCAGATCGCTTTCCAGGGGGTAATAATCTAACCATCACAACCAAAAACAGATAATAATTTGGTCATTCTCAATCCACGGCTGTTTGTGGGGACGCTGCTGTGCGCAGTCGGCTTCCGCATTTCGCCCACAAAATATACAGTCAATTCACTTTACAGTATATCCTGTGAAGCGCTTTGAGACGTCTCGATGACGCGATAAAGCTCTATATGAAATGCAAGGATTATTATTATTATTATTATATAAGGCCCTCCCCCCCACGCTCCCAATGTGCCCTTAATCATTTATTAGTTTAAATTCATTATGATAAGTAGTCCCACATTTCCAGCTGCAGGAAAGTACATTGTGCACTGAGCAACATGAGCACGAGGACAAGGCTATAATTTGCACTCCTGAAGTGACGCACTCTCTTGTTAAAGGGCAGTGTAGGTGTCAGGAACCTGCTGCTGACATTTAGCATTTAAAGTTTAAGTCCAACACTCACACACAGACACTACTTACACACAGACATTACTCACACACAGACACACACACACAGACATTACTCACACACACACACTCACACAGACACAAGTGGCTCCTTATCCAACGTTAAACATCAATTACCCTCAGCCGTGACGATTAGCAGACTCTGATCCACGGGAATGGTTTCTGTGGTATCTGCCGCATCTCCCACCCACTGTAACACAGGGATCTCTTGTGCACTATGTGTAAACCATGTCTGAACGCAAGGATACAGGGGACTGGCAGGCAATTACACAACCCAAGAGCAAGCAGACTTGCGTTCAGCATGATTAACCCTTTCTTGTCACGAGTCTATTTGTGTTTCTATAAACGAGCATTTTTGGGTTATTTTCTCTTTCCGAACAGTGCCTCAAAGACCACTTGGACCAGACTTAACAACGGGTTTAATAGTCAGTTCCACATCTGGTCGGAAGAACGTTACCTATAGCAGCACAATTGTACTGGAGCATCAGCCCGGACTATGAACAGGCTACACCTCTTTAAATAATAATAATAATAATCCTTGTATTTGATGCAGCGCCTTATCACGTCTTCGAGACGTCCCAAAGCGTTTCACAGAATATACCGCAAAGCGAGTCGACGGCGTGTTTCTGCGGGCAAAAGGCGGCAGCCGATTGCGCGCAGCGGCGTCCCCACGAACAGTCGGACGAACCACCGAAGTGAACCACGTCTCCGACTGAGGAACGCGAACGCAAGTTGCACGGCAGTGAGATCGGGGAACAAAGCCCCGAGTCCGTGCGGCACAGAGCACCTCACAAGATGTCCAGCAGGGGGCAGTAGGTGGCCGTCAACCCCAGGAAACCTGGTGACTGTTTCCCTTCCACAAGACGGGACCCTGAGGCTAACGGTGGGGCCCCAATGTGACACGGAGCCGGGATCAGACCCCGCCGCGTCCCCGATCTGTGGGTGCATTTTATTTTGAACACGGATTTTACAGTGCAATACGATTTTACATTGATACGACTGCTGTAACAACAACCGCAACAGCAGCGGCGACGTGCGTACAGGGCCCGTCACGGCGGGAGGACGTCCCAAGGCGCTGGACATCGGGGGGTGGTGGGGGGGGGGGGGGGGCGGGGAGCATCTCAAAGTACTTTACGGAGCTGGAGGGGTAGGTACGGGGGCTGGAGAGAAAGATAACAGAGTCTAAGGCAGGCTTTAATAATAACAATTAATAATAATATATAATCCTTGCATTCGATACAGCGCCTTATCACGTCATTGAGACGTCTCAAAGCGCTTCACACTGCAAAGTGGAGTGACTGTGTGCTTTGTGCATCCTCCAGGGATGCATCCTGCTTACGTAATTCCGGAAAGTATGAGGCGCAGGTTGGCAGGAGCCCAGGCTTGGGGACCCCAGAGTGTGGTTTGGGGTAACTGTTGGAGTCTAACCAGCTCAACCCACATCTCTTTCAACCAACTGCATTCTTCCAGGATCAGGAACCAGTCATTCGGAGAAACCACATAACCTGATCACCACTATCTGGTGAGTCACATTCATCTCACATACTTTCAGTATCGAAATTCACAGCCCTCCTCCGCATCTCCTGACCCACTCACTCCTGCATTCCCATCACACTCTTCCAACAAGTCTCAGCTTGGCTCAGTGGGTATCACTCGCACACACTCTCGCCTCTGTCTCAGAAGGTCAGAAATTTATGGGTTTAAGTTCCATGTCAGGATTTTGAGGTCACAGCCTCGGCTGAGACTCCAGCGTAAGTTTTGGAGGTGGTGAGATAGTCAGGTGAGACCCTAAGCCAAGATCTTGTCTGAATTTTTTTTTTTAATTCATCCAAGCTCTGGGGCCTGGGGAACTCAGTGGATTGAGGACATCGGAGCCAATATCCTGGCCAAGTGTTTGTGGGACGTTGCTGTGTGCAATGTGGCTGCCACATCCACCTACAAAATATGTGGTCACTCCACTTTATAGAATATCCTGTGAGGAGCTTTGAGACGTTCTCCCGACGTGAAAGGCGCAATAACAAATGTAAGGATTACTATTGTTGTTATTATTATTATTATTATTATTAATCAACCCAGAGTCTGTGCACTGCCAGCTGCCAAGTCCTGCATGATGTGAGCTTCATAGAAACAGGCGTCACTTGGGAGGGAGGGTCATGAGGGAGAGTAATCCTCGGGGGAGAGTGACTCAAAGGGAAGGGAACTATAGATGGTCCCTCAGTGGGGAACATGGAAGATTACAGCAGTAGAAACCTACTCATGGGGTCTCTATCAGACACCAATCGCTAAAAATCGCAATCTTCCTTCCAGGCTTTAATAATAATCCTTGCATTTGATACAGCGCCTTACTTATCATGTCTTCCAGGCATCTCAAAGCGCTTTGCGGAATAAAGTATAGTGACTGTGTGTTTTGTGGGGCACCCACGACTGTTTGCGGGACACCGATGTGCGCCCACAAAATACACAGTCACTCCACTATCCTGTGAATCGCTTTGAGACGTCTCGAAGACGTGATAAGGCACTGTATCAAATGCAATGCTTATTATTATTATTATTGTTGTTATAATAGACGGTGCGATCAACAAGGGGGTGGATTTACCTGCTCTGCATCTCCTGGAGGGCAGCTCTGCCACCTGATTCCAATGATCTGCTTTAAAGTCGTAGCACTCAACACCTCGAATGGCTTTGGGGGCCTGACCACCCACCACGATCATCACCTGTAATCGAGAGCAGCTCGTGTTACACCACCAAATCCACCCGCTCATTAACAGCGCGGACGCGAGGCCTCTCTTGGTCGCGGGTTTTAAACTTAAAATAAACTTAAAGGCTCCGGCAATATTTTTGGAGTCTTTTTTCGGAAGCAAAGTCCAATGATTGCTCCCGTCTCGTGTTTGTGACTTGGATCATGCGACAGCCCTGCCCAACACCTTCCACATTCCCCTATCAACAACCAGGGGGGGGTTTACAGACACGTTCCTGTGGAGCAGGCTTCCTAGGGAGACGGTTGAAGCAAGAAATATCCACACATCGGCTCAACAGGAACCATCTTCTTACTGTTTAAATGCAACCTCCTCTCTCTCTCTCTCTCTCTTTCTCTCCTCTAACCTTGGGTAAGCTGATGGGAGTCCTGGGCTTTGTGCGTGCCGTCTTTATTGCAGCGCGCTGATCGATAGGAAGCAAATGGTATTTCATGGCTTCGATCAGGAAATCTTTGCAGGTGTTATTGTTCTTTATCAGAGTCTCTTCTTCCACCGTCTGCGGACAGAGAGCAGAGGGACACAGCGGGTCAGTCACACCAGGAACAGACACCACTGGGGCTACTGCAACATTCAAAGCACATCAGGAATCACAGCAGTACTTTGTGTCGGTAACAGTGCAAACCAGAGCAGTTTGTAAACCTTCTCTGATGGTGCCTCACTCTTAGCTCTAATGTTTGTACCCAACGCTACACTGAAAAGCTAAACATTTTTATCAACATTAACAGTCCTTGCGTTCAGCGTTGTTACGGTCTGGAAGGCACTGCCTGAAAGGCTGGCGGAAACAGGTTCAAAAACAACTTTCAAAAGGGAATTGGATAGGTACTTGAAGAGGAAACATTTCGCAAGGATAAGCGGAAAGAGTGGGGGAGTGGGACTGGTTGGGCGGCTCTTCCAAAGATGGGCCGAATGGCCTCCTTCTGTGCTGTAAGATTCTATGATTCTCTAATGTTTCATTCCAATCGGTAGCTTTTCCTCAACTAAGCCTGAGCCACCAGAGTTTTATCTTTAACTGAAGGAAAAGATCCTTATTTGTTTGATCAGTTGACAGATAATAATAATAATCCTCGCATTTGATATAGCGCTTTTCACGTCGGGAGGACGTCCCAAAGCGCTTCACAGAACACACTGGAAAGTGAATTGACTGTATATTTGTGGGCAAACGCCCACAGATGTGTGGTAAGCTTTTTTTTAAAAAAAAAACGCAGATTTCCTGAAATGAGATTTTGTGCAAACTGTTAAAAAAGAAACAACAAAAGGCCGTCAAAAGATTTTTGCGTTGGATGACATTTTCAACCTGAACTGAATGGGGTTTCGGTTGCGTTTCAAATGGCTGTTTGAAACACAGGAACAGGAGTTGGCCATTCAGCCCCTCGAGCCGTTCTACAGGGTGACCAAACAGTCGTGATGCCGTTATAACCCCGATAAGTCTCAAAGCAATGATGATCTTTTGGGTTTGGGTTTTAGATAATAGGGTAGCTTCACGCTGTTGCGGTCGGCCTGTATAACAACATGGTTTCAAAAGGCAAAACACTGCAGACGCCGGAAACCTGAAATAAAAACAGAAGTCGCTGGGAACACTCAGCAACCGGGTTCATGATCCATCGACCTGAAACGTTAACTCACTTTCCTCTCTCTCTCTCCATCGGTGCTGCCTGACCTGCTGCGTGTTCCCAGCCACCTCTGTTTTGATTTAATAATAATAATAATAATAATTGCATTTGATGCGGCGCCTTATCACGTCTTCGAGACGTCTCAAAGCGCTTCACAGGACACGCTGTGAAGTTGAATTGACTGTGTATTTTGTGGGCGTAAACGCGGCAGCCGATTGCGCACAGTGACGTCCCCCACAAACAGCTGTGGATTGAATTAAAATGGTGGTTTGTTCTTCCTGCGCAACAAGACACCTCGTCGGCCAGACAGAGCCCTGGTGTGAGCCGAGGGGTCAGTGAGGGCCACACTGGCACGGGGGCTGCTGCTGACCTGTACCAGATACTCTCGAGGAAGCAGGGGCAGGCGGACATGTTCCATCAGTTTGGCCATGTATTCCAGACGAGCTTCTTTGTCGTACTTGATCCAAGAGATGACGGCTTCAAACACCTATAAGCAACAACACGACAACAGTGAGTCCGAAGAATGTTTTTGTTTTCTTTTTTGTTAGTTTTTTTTTGGGGGGGGAATGGGGGGGGGATCAGCCGGGTGGGTGTCTGACAAATACGGAACCCATCACTGCACTTAATTAGTCTCCAAGATTAGTCTGGAGATTCATTAAGCACAGAGGATTCTATGCATCCCACCTACACATGGAAATCCCAGAGACAGATCGTTGGAATGGAATGAGCATCTCTCTCTCTCTCGCTCTCTCTCTCTCCCTGGAGGGACGCCCCTTGCTTACCTAATTCTGGAGAGTATCAGGCGTAGGTTGCCCCCAGAGTGTGCGATGGGGTAACTGCTGGAGTCTAACCAGCTACTACCACATAGGTTGCCATTGATAGCGCTGTATGGCAAGCTTTCCCGCTCTTTGTCCAGCTAAGACCACCCTAGCCGTTAGGGCAAAAGCAGAAGTGACTGGGAACACTCAGCAGGTCAGGCAGCATCCATGGAGAAAGGAAAGTGAGTCAACGTTTTGGGTCCACGAGCCTCCATCAGAACTGGGGCAGGTTGGGAGGGAGAGGCTTTTAAGGACCAACAGAGAGGGGGGAGGCAAGGAAGACAAAGGAGAAAATGGGGTAGAGGACAGGGGATGATGGGTTAAAGAGGTGTTAATAATGCAAACCAAAGGGGGGACTGCAACATAACAGGCCGCCCAGAGAGAGAAAAGGTGTGTCTGGGCGTAGATGATGTGGTAGTTATCAGAGCTTTGGCTTTACAGGGTTAATAGGAGCTGAGTGGGAGGATTCCCTGACCCCAGTGACTGGTCTGCCCTTCCAGGTCCTGCCGATGGATGAGCCAGGCCGGGCTGTCGTTAGTATTCAGTGTTCATTCAGTGAAGAAAGTGAAAGGAAGCAATCAGCTCAACTTTGCCTAAAACCTCCATTTTATCTCCTCAGGCCGAGAACTTGGACTGTTTCCTTCACAGCTTCTGAACCACAAGTTCTAGCAGCGCTGACACTCGCAAAGATTCCACTTATAAGATAATTTTGCTCCACGGTATTTACTGCGGAAAGTGGCAAATTACATTAAAATCTATATTTGTACAATAGGAAGTGGGCTCGCCAATGTTCCATCATCGTGAACAAAAGCCCTTCGCAAAGAGGCTCTGGTAGATATTCTGATAGGTTTGAGAATCATTTCCCTATTTGGAACATCTGTGATCAGAAGAGAGAGAGAGACACCCACACACACACCCGCACACACACACACCCGCACACACACCCACCCACACACACACACCACACACAGCCACACCCAATCTTAACATTACTGTACACCTCAAAACCACTGAAGTTTAATTTGTTAAGGCGCTATATTCCAATACGAGGATTATTATTACTATTATTATTCAATAGGTAAAATCCACATCTCTGGGAACAGGTTTAAAAAGTTTGGAAACATTTTCAACGTCTAAAATGCTGATTTAAGAAATAAACCCCAACGCATTTCAGCCGTTTGTAGGTTTGCGCTTAACAAATTGCGCCACCAAAGATCTAATCAAACTTTTGAAATGGTTGTCACTGGGGATTGTTAATTAATGCGGCCCAACTTGTTTTTTTATTTGTAAATGGCGTTGGAGATGAAGGTCATCTGCTCTTAAAGCTCGTAACTGCGGTGCTAATGGGACAACAGTGTGATCAGTTGCCTCAGCGATGCCCTTGAACGTGACACCATACACATGAGATGCAGCAAAGCTCAGAGCTGTGGCACGACCCACAGCTTGGTTTTACTGCCCTGCCCAAAGCAAATGGAGGTAAACCAAGGTAAATCACACAAGCCACTTCTTAGTTAATCATAAAACCTTCCTGCTAAACACCAGCCACTTACGCACTCATTCACTCACACTATATATGACCTTCCAAAGGCGAGTGCTAGCCGGGTTAAAGCAGCGAGGCAAAGGGACTGTGGGATGGAGTTCCAAAGGGCGGGGGCCGGGGAGCAAGCTGGAGCCTGTTGAGCGGAGGGAGCGGACTGGTTGATATGGCGTTGGCACTTTACAGTCAAAATTCATTTGTGAAGCGCTTTGAGACGTCTCGAAGACGTGATGAGGCAAATGCAAGGATGCAAGGGTCAAATGCAAGGATTTTTATTATATTGTTACGAACGGCACAACCCGACAATCTGATCAGCAGATTGGCTTAGGTCAGGGAGTCCTCACCATACCAACTGGAATCTTTGAACACGATGCCAGGAAATATTAGCAGGTCCGAGAAGCACTCTTGTGCTGTGCTGAAGGGAGTAAGTCACTGATCCTAAACAACGTGCGCACAGAATTCAACCTTTTCAAGGTGGGGTTGGGCGGGTTGGGGGAGGAATTCAGAACCAATCTACGTCAAGCTACTGCCAGGCTGGTGGAAGGCAAACTAGATGGACCTTGGTCTTATCTCGCCAGCAAATTCTTACGTCCTTTTCTTTTCACAAGCTGTGCAGTCGTTGGAAATGTTAAACTCGGAAATGTACTGCGCCACTTATTACTATTGGAATTGCTTTGCGATGCTAATTGGCAACACAAGAACATTTGTGCCCTTAAAACTCAAAGGAGATCAAACCAGTTGCTCACACTTCAATCCCTCAACAATGTAATAGTCTTTTATTACAGATGCAAATCAGGTTAGGGGTATGGAAATGTACGGGCTGACGCACATAAATCCTGCTGATTTGCACATGACCTTTCTCGATAAATAGAGACTCCAAGTCTCGTTGTAAATCTGATTCAAAATCTTACGTTTTACAAACGAGAGTTATTGATACTGATTCTTTGGCCTGGCACTTTCTACCAGAAAAGTCTCGTCCCACCATGAGCTGGGCCCTCCGTCAGCCATTTTAGAAACAAGAGGCGACGTCTCGAAGACACGATGAGGCGCTATGTCAAATGCCAGGATTATTATTGTTATTATGACTATTAGTGGGTATATGAAATTAAGCGATTCCTCAGCAAACGTTACCCCTTACGTGGATAGATAAGTGAGCAGTGGCTGACTCGTGACATGAGGGGGTGAAAGTAAAATTGAGATTGGATCAACTTGCAATCCATGCTTGAAACGTGGCAATTCTGGGAAATGCTCAGCTGCTGGAAGGTGAATTATTAATGAGCCCAACTCTGCACAATGGCTCCACAAACACAGCCCATTACTTTAAGGGTTAAATACCTTTTAATACTCAGGTTTTACGCGACCAAGTTGCATAAATGTCAGGAATTGAACCTGTGCCCCGAATCTACAGTCTCACCATCATCTGTGCGTCTGTCTCTCTGTGTGTGTGTGTGTGTGTGTCTGTCTGTGTGGCTGTCTTGTCGATGTTTGGCTGTTGGGCCCCATTTATTTATAATCCTCCCTGTGTTAGCGTCAGGAACCCAGAGTGTTGGATGACAGAAAATAATCAGGGGCTCGTGTTTCACGGGGCTGAACAGCCGACTGCATTCTCCAAAGAGTATTTGTGCAGGGTCTGGGCAAAATAGGTGCTTTCAAACTGGATTTAGCTGTTGCATTAACAAAGCCTGCGATTGCTAAAGGAATCCAGCAATTTTCACTGAACTCCCTTCCCTCACTGACTGAACGAAGTGGAGACTCCAGACAAAACCAGATGATCTCAGTTGAGCCGGAGACCACGCCATTAAATAAAGCATACCTTCTGATCTTTGCGATGCTGAGCTGAAAAGGAGTGGGCTTTGTGCTTGGATGTGAAAGGAGATATTAAAGCTCACACCTTCTCCCCCCTCACAGAAGATATGGTTCAAGAAAGGGGAAGGGGCTTGCAGTTTTGTACAACTATACTTGTTGCCTGTTGCCCTCGAGCCTGTTCCGCCACTCTATAAGATCACGGCTGACCAGGTACCTCAACTCCAATTACCCGCCTTTGCCCCGTATCCCTTGATCCCCTGACCCTAACAAATAATAATAATAATAATAATAATCCTTGCATTTGATATAGCGCTTTTCACGTCGGGAGGACGTCCCAAAGCGCTTCACAGAACACACTGTAAAGTGAATTGACTGTATATTTGTGGGCGAACGCGGCAGCCAATTGCGCACAGCAATGTCCCACAAACAGTCGTAGATTGAAAATGACCAATTTATTATTGTTTTTGTTTTTTGGAGGATTATTATTAGGCTCTGTGTGGAGTAAGGAAACTTGCCCAAGGTTTCGCCCTCTGCCTGGAATTGAACTCAGGTCTCCCGCTTACAAAGCGAGTGCTCTAACCACTGAGCTACAGGACTCCACAAACATCTCTCCACCTTAGTGCTGAAAATGTGAATGGATCCACAGCCATAATCCACAGCCTTTTGTGGGGGGGAGAGAGAGAGGGAGTCCCAATTTTGTTTTATGGTCGCACTCATCAATAGAATTTGCGCCCACAAAATATACAGTCGATTCACTTTACAGTATATCCTGTGAAGGGCTTTGGGACGTCCTCCCAACGTGAAAGGCACTTTACAAAATGCAAGGATTATTATTATTATTATGATACAAACATATACCCGCCACCAGGGGTCACTGAATTGCAATCACAACAGGGGAATCTCTGGCTGATTTCTCCCTCCCAACCTAACCTCAGGCTAAGCAGATCAACTGGAATCCTCTCTTCCCCCTCTCAGTTGCTGAATAAAGCGCCGAAAAGCTATCGCCAGTGAAGGGCGTTGTAGAAGTGCAAATTGCCGTCGTTGTTGTCGGGGAAAAAAACAAACTCTTGGAATCTCCGTGCAGAGAAATTTGGAAGTTTCTCCATCATTTTTTTTAAAAAAATGCCCCATGGATGGTACATAAATACTAGAACCATAGGAGGAGGCCATTCAGCCCCTCGAGCCTGTTCCACCGATCTAATTAGATCACGCCTGATCTGAACCTCAACTCCAATTACCCGCCTTTGCCCCATATCCCTTGATACCCCGACCTCACACACATCTCTCCACCTCAGTCTGGGTAACATGGATAGATCCAGCCATAACCCACAGCCTTTTGGTTGGAGAGAGAGAGAGGGAGAGAGAGAGAGTTCCAGGTTTCCATTCCCCTTTGGTTGAAAAAATGCCTCCTGATTTCACTCCTAAATGGCCTAGCTCTGATTTTAAGATGATTTCACCCTTGTTCTGGATTCCCCACCCCCCAGCCACCAGAGGAAATAGTTTCTCTTCCCAGAATGTCCACTGAAGCCGGGGGTGGGGGAGGGCAGTGAGCAAGGGTAAGTCATTGTGAACGTCTCCAAACAAACCCAACCCTCCAGCCCCACAAAGAGCAAATATCTACCTTTTCTTCCGAAGCAACAGTGAGCTTGTCGCTCGATATCAAACTGCAGACTTGATCCAGGTTCAGACTAAGAAACTCTTCTCCCAGCATAACCTCGGGAAAATGCTGCTCTGTTCAGGAGAAGGAAAGAGACAAGAGGCAAACACTGCTTATTTTCGAAAAAAAAATAACTTGTGTGTCGTCACTTAGATTGGATTTGCACCGAGCCAGTCACTCCCTTAGAACAGCAAAGCCATCGCTCCTACACATCATGTACTCTTCAATGGTCGTCACACAAACATAAAACTAAAATGGTTAGTTTAATGTTCCTACGATCACCTCCCTCCCCGCCCCCTCCCCCCATCTCAGCATCAGGCTCCGCCACTGTTAAGGGCTCCAAGTTGCTCTCCTGCGTGAAGGGCACCAAAGAAATGCAAGTTGATGAGACGTCTCAAAGACCTTCACAGGATATACTGTAACGTGTACTGAACGTATATCTTGTGGGCCAAACGCGGCAGCCAATTGCGCACGGCAGCGTCCCACAAACAGTCGTGGATTGAGCGACCAAATTATTCTTATTATTCTTATTTTTTTTGAAGGGATTATTACCCCCCGGAAAAGCGATCCGCCAATCGACTAACATCCGGGTTCCTACTTGCTGCTGGTAACCAGAGGCGCGTGTGCGCGTGTGTGTCTCTGTGTGCGCGTGCGGAGTAAGGAAACTTGCCCAACGTTTCGCCCCCTGCCCGGGAATCGAACCCGGGTCCTCTCGCTTGGCGGACACTGTATGTGAAACACCTTGAGATCGTCGGCAAACACTGCCAATAACCCGTCTTGGCTCGGGATCTCTTGCGAGGCGGGGAGAGGGGAGGGGAGGGGAGAGGGGGTGAAAATCAGGCAAGGGGTTGGGTGGGGTGGGGAGGGGGTCTGCTATGTGCATTCCTCCTTCACTATCCTAGCCCTAGGGTAGTACTGGAGTGTCCTGAAGCTTTCTAATTCCTTCTCAGACAACGAGGTGACTTCAGACAAAGGCACAGATTATGGAAACATGCCTTTAGCACCTGGTTTTGGGGTGTGGATTTTTCTTTAAAACTTTAACGTAAAGGCATGTGTGTCGAGGAATAACAGCGGCTACATGTTTTTTTCATCCCAGAGGCAAATATCACAGAGACAAACCACCAGTTCATTGCAGTTCGTTCATGTTAACATCCTTTACTGGAGGATTAATCACTGTCTGATTCAACTAGCGTAGCACTGCGCTGGGCACAGCCACGGATGAGCTGATGGTTATCCTCAGAGGAGATTCCAGCGTGTTTGGCCGCTATCCAACTACTATGATATTTAAGAGCCTTTTGTTTCATTCAATCCTCTCGCCCCAGAATGACTGTGTGCAATTGGCTGCCGCGATTCGCCCCAAAATACGCAGGAAATTCACTCTACAGCGTTTCCTGTGAAGCTCTTTGAGACGTCTCGAGAACGTGATAAGGCGCTGTATCCAATGCGAGGATTGTTATTCTTATATTATTATTCTTCCTGCTGAATTCCTGAATCTTAACTGGATGGAAGACTTTTTTAAAATATATCTACATATATCTAACATGTAAATAAAATGAACCGACAGACACAAATCAGTCGTATTTCGATGGAAGGATTTTTAAGATGAAGCGGTTAAAAAAAAACGTCAAATATATTGGGAATGAAATTCACCCAAATCAAACTTAGCCAGACTCTCCAGGTTGAGAGGTATTAAGGATTATTATTATTATTATTATTATTCTATTTGTGGCCAAATATGCAGGAATCAGTTCAGAGCAGGTCATATCTGGTGATGGAGTTGATTCAATGATTTTCTTAAATTTTTTTAACACTTTTTAAAATATTTGTCAATAAAGGGTTAAGAAACAGGGAAAACCCAGCCTTTTGGCTGTTGCACACGTACACACACAACTCACACACACATACCACACACAACACAGCACATACAACACCACACACAACACAACACACACACACAGAGAAAGGCCTGGTTCTGACTTTTATTGCACGGACCGACACTTACTTTTTAAACTAAATCCTAAAGAATTTTAATTGCGTCTTGTAGCGCTTGTAAAATCCGATATTAACAAAACCCCCGAGTACTATTAACATCGACCTGTGCAGCCAGGGAATCTGTATACAAGAAATGGCTCTGTAATGAAATGAACGCTTCAACAAACAGGAATACTTCTCTGTATGGTATGTGTAATGAGAAGTCACGATGCTTGAATACTTTATGCGCAATCAGGCCACCTTCTGGGTGGAATTACTCCAACCGATTCAGTGTACTCCCCTCAAATCACAACCATCAGCTGTATAATCATCCCTTTATTGTTGGAATATATAATAGGAGCCTTTGAACAGTCTGCAATGTGCACGGTGTCACAGTGAAAGGATATGGGCAGATATAGCTTACCGCAGGTCACATCGCAAGAGCAGTGTAGAGAAAGGGCGCTCGCTACAACACACGGCGTTATAATGAGGACAACGCTGCACGCCTCGACAAGGTCAACTCTTGTAGCCTTTATAATCTCCCCCTTCTCCAGGTGATTTGTTGCCTGGTCTCTGCTGCTGCTATTGTGAAGGGCTTTTGAGCTGTTCTCTTTTGCATGAAAGGTGCTGATGTGAGGAGCTAATGGCACCGTTTTGCATAAACAGAAAACAACCGCAAATAGCGTTCTGAAACGGGAAACATTTCAACTTCATCTTCACGAATTGGTTTGGCCGCCTGTCAGATTTTATCAGCTTTACACCCATTCACTGTCAGGTGCAGTATCTGGAGGTGATCACAGCAGCCAATTGGGGCACAGCCACAGTCCAGAAACAACCACGATGTAGGAGAACGACCGATTTCATCTGGAGGAAACCAGGAAAACTGAGCGGTGGGGGAAGCTACAATGTCGGGCGGGGCTATGAGCGAGTCGAGGAAACCGGTCCATCTGTCTGGACCCCGGCCACCATAAGAGAAACAAAATAGGTTCTGGAGCTTCAACATAACATAAGAATCTGACTTACCTGCGAAGGCGTTGGCCTGGTTCAGCAGCTCTGTGCAGGTGTGAACATCGGCAAATGCCCGGATTCCCAGGCAGTTGGTCGGATGAAGCTGGGACTGTAAGAAGTCACAGCAAGCGGTCCGTACATCCATTAACTGTAGGAGACTGGCTGCCGGCAACAACACCTAGAGCAAGATACTCAAGGTCACGGGACAGGGCGACAAGATCAGCCAGAACTATGGTCAACAACAACAACTTGCACTTATACAGCGCCCTCCATGCAGACAAGCGTCTCAGGGAACTTGGTCAAGGCACCACAGCTGACCTTAACTAGAGAGAGGTGTCGTTAGCCGAGTAAAGGGAGGGAAAGGTTGTAGCCTCAGTTGTTGTTGTTGATGAATAAACCTGTGGAGGATCTGTGTGTGCGCCTTGGGACGTCCTCCCGATGTGAAAGGTGGTACAGAAATATCATTTGTTGTTTTATATCCCAAAAACAATCTAATCCTATACTGTTGATCATTTTAGAGATATTCATTAAAGAACAGCAGGAAGCACATTAGACACTGCGCAGATATATATATTATACACACGCACACACACGCGTGCACACACACACGCGCGCAGGGTGACGAGAAAGTCAGGATACCATTACAATGTCTAAAAAGACTTGCAGAAATGATGATATCATTTTATTGTTTTAGATAACAGGGTAGATATCAAGACTTTTGGTCACCCTGTATATAAAAAAACAATGAAAATCCTAACATGAAGCTGTAATCGCGCACTTTACAACCTTTGAAGTATTGGGGAGTGATTTTCTTCCTATTAATCTAATGTTAGACAGGAGATCAGGTCAGTGTTCCCATAACTGGTTAAACTTTGTTCTCGTGGCTTACGACATAACCCATCAACTCCTGTGTTTACAATTCTTAATCCTCTGGTTGGGGGGGTGAGGGTGGGGGGGGGTGGGGGTGGGGGGGGAAACACACACAGAATAAGCTGAGAAATGATAATAAAACCAGTGAAACAGAGTTTGTTTTTCGACAGTATTATGAGCTCAGCAACAGAAACGCAGCAAAAGGATATCCCTCTGCAAACTCGCCGCTTCCTTTAAGGAGACAGAGAGGGGAAGCGCAATCCGGCTGGACAGAGAAAAACAAACCAAAGATCCCTGAGTATCTCAGTGTTAAAAGGACCCGCCGGGCACTTCTAATCACAGTTTCAAACATCCCGAATTTCTGCGGAAACGTGGAGTAACAGCAAGTCCGGGAGGGCTAACTACAGAGTGCGTTTCTGTCACTAACCATTTCATTCATTTCCTAAACGTAACTCCTGCCCTCTACAACTGTCCTCTCCCTGCGTCTAATATTTTTTTTGGGTGTGGGGGTGGGGGGGGGGGGGTGTCAGCCGGGTGTCTGACGCGTGTGCAAACCCATCATCGTGATTCAGACTCTCCAAACCAAGCTGAGAATTCCAGGCCTCTCACCGACACATGGAAATCCCGGAGAGAGATTGTTGGACTGAAATGCGCTCTCTCTGTCTCTGTCTCTCTCCCTGGAGGGACGTATCCCGCTTACCTCAATCCAGAAAGTATTAGGCATAAATTGGCAAGAGCCAAGGCTTGGGGGGAGCCCAGAGTGTGCGTCTGACAGATACAACAACCTGGCACAGGGTTGTTGCTGGGGAATTAAATTTAATTTGCGGGTAAATAAAATGCCACAGCAACTTCATTTTTTGAAATCATCCGCAACGTACGTTATAAAGGAAAAGACCCTCTCTCTCTCTCTCTCTCCCCCACACGGCCACTTCCCCTTCACTGAGGTGGGAGAATCACCACACACCACTGGAATTGGAGTCCTGTAAGTCAATGGTTACGAGCAAACGAGAGGAGCTGGACTGGATTCCCGGGCGGGGCAAAACGTTGGGCGAGTTTCCTTACTCCGCACGCCTCGGTTTACCTCGCAATAAGTAGGAACCCGGTTCTTAGTCGATTGGGTATATTTTGTGGGCGAAACGCGGCAGCTAATTGCGCACAAATGGTCGTGGCTGGAGTGACCAAATTATTATTATTGACTCATCATTATTAATTATTATTATTTAAGATGGTTGAAATACTTATGCCTTTCTCCGTTAAACAGGATCATCATCGGTCAAGGCTTTGCATTTGCTCGAACACCTTTCATGTTGGGAGGACATCTCAAAGTGCTTCACAGGATTTTACAGTCAAGGGGGTTAGTGAGTGTTTTAGAGCTGAACAACTTGATGTGTGTTTAATGACTTTATCTTTTAGATATAAACCAAGGAAGATTGTCTTTATGTTGTGTAATGATCTGCGCTGTGGGATTAAACAGCAAGGGAAACAGCACATGAACTCTCAATCCCTTAAAATAGCTTCCACCCAAATACGAACAGGGACACTCAAGGGAGCTGGGCAGAACGACTATCTTTTCAAGCCAGGATTAATGCGATGAGTGAACATCTTTCCCCTTCACTAAGCACAGTGGCCTTCACCACACAATGAGTGGATTCGAACAAAAGCATAGAGAGAGAGAGCAAGAGAGAGAGAACGAAAGAGAAAGAGAGAGAGGGTGAAAAGATCACTCCCATTTTATTTTGTTGCTCCAGGCGGTCATTTTAATGCAATGCTGCCCCGGATGATGGAGTTTCTATCAGGATTCTTCCCAAGTTGATTTAAAGATGCAGCGAAACAGACGCCTTTGTCCTCCACCTCAAACAGTGGAATGGTTACAGGATGCTGTAACCCCTAAACTTGGGCAAACGTGGACAGGAGCTGGTTTGGCTTCTTCACATCCCACACACAAGCCCTCACCAGAGTGAGGACCCGGGTTCAATTCCCGGGCGCGCAGGGGGCGAAACGTGGGGCAAGTTTCCTTACTCCACACACCCACGCCTCTGTTTACCAGCAGTAAGTAGGAACCCGGTTGTTAGTCGATTGGCGGATTGCTTTCCCGGGGGATAATAATCCCTTCAAAACAAACAAACGAAAAAAAATATTATTCACAGGATAAACCGTAAAGTGCTGTCAGTCACTGTATATTTGAGGGTTTGCCCTCTGTCCGTCCCTCAGCCCATTGTGAGAATCTCAGAGGCCAGATTATCACGTCGATGAGATTATCACGTCGATGAGATTATCACGTCGATGAGATTATCACGTCGATGAGATTATCACATCGATGAGATTATCACGTCGATGAGATTATCACATCGATGAGATTATCACGTCGATGAGATTATCACGTCGATGAGATTATCACGTCGGCAAGACATCTCAAAGCCATTGCGTAGTGACTGTATTTGAAGGCAAACACAATTTGGGCAGAACAAAGTCCTACAAACAACCAACAACAACAACTTGCATTTATACCGTGCTTTTCACACGGGGGCTTTTCACACGGGGGCTTTTCACACGGGATAGCCTCCCAGAGAGTTCGACAGTGGCGGAGTCTGACCCCGAGCCAGTAGGAGAGGAATGTGGGTGGGGTGGGGGGTGGGTGTTGGAGGTGACCATAAGCACGATCAAAAAGGAAGGTCTTTAGTTGGGATTTGAAAGTGGGGAAGGAAGGAAGGAAGGAAGGAAGGAAGGAAGGGAGGAAGGGAGGGAGGGAGGAGAGCAAGGCAGAAGGATTGAGTGAACCACAGAGTGACCGACCCATTTTATCTGGGAATTTTGGTGAGTTTACCAGCAGTTGATGCTCTTCACACGAGCATTGCTCAGTGACGTACACTATCCAGACAGACAGACACCCATCCACCCACACCCACCCCAAGAACAGCCATTTGGCTGAGATACCAGAGGGCTGTCGTGTTCAGTGAACACATCCCGTTAGTTACATACACGTCCTCAGTTACACATTGACAATGAGACCCACCTACAGGAGGTGAAGAAGAGCGTTGGGGAAACAAAAGGATCAATGTGTGTGTCGCTCACCACTGTATAATCCTCAGTGTTTAAATCGCTGGCGCTGCCGGTGTTATTGTTAATAAAAGGCAGTGGGTGTGAAGAGTGGGCGGCAATAGCAGATACTTGAGGCCTCACTCTAAACTCTGCAGCAAATGGATAGTAAATACAAGTGTGTAGGCGGCCATCAAGCCTACAACCTGTGATTTACAGCCCAGAATATTCCCCCAGCCCGCCTGTACTTTGCTCACTAACTCAATCAGTTCAGGACTGTTGGATTTTTCTCGCCCAGAATACGATCCAGGAAGAGGGATATTTCTAAAGCTTTCACGATGTCTGTCCTCGGGATTTTATGTGTGTTTATTTACCTCTCTGGTGTTCTGTCCCCACAGCCCCAAGGAGCAGAGAAAGCTGGGTGGATTATGTATAATTATAATAATAATAATAATCCTTGCAATAATCTAAGGATAATTATTATTATTATTATTATAAACCGGTTGCAAATACGGAGATTGTGTTGATTAAAGAGAGAGGACCCAAGTTAGGAGACCTGCAAAGGTTAACAGCAATACGACACGTTATATCTGATATATCGGCCTCTGGAACTGCAGTGCAGGACACCAGCAAAGGTATCAGATATTGCTTTCGCTGCTGCTTTCGGTCGAGGGATATTTACCTGTACGTTCTCTTCAGTGACCTCGATTTGAGCCGTGTATATGTAATCGATTAGTTTACTTAGTGTCTGTCCGTCAATGTCTTTGATTTCCACCTTCTTGGCTTTACT
The DNA here is from genome assembly GCF_018977255.1 of Callorhinchus milii. NCBI lineage: Eukaryota > Metazoa > Chordata > Chondrichthyes > Chimaeriformes > Callorhinchidae > Callorhinchus > Callorhinchus milii. The sequence continues at coordinate 1,247,292 of NW_024704754.1, read as the reverse complement.
TTCAGTCATTTCTCCTACAAGGCAACAAAACAAAAGCCCTGTTCAGTTTAGGGACTCGCTGTAACTGGTTAGCACACACGGCAAAGACAGCGTAATGATCGCGGGGACACATACTGACAAGCTACGGCGGAACCCCGCTTCGAGACAGGTAGACCCCACAAAGATCTAACCCGTCACGTCATCCAGACGCTTCAAGACACTTCACAGGACACACTGTGATTTTGTGGGCGAAACGTGTCGGCCAATTGCGCACAGCAACTTCCCACAAGCAGCCATGGAGCGAGTGACCAATTTTATCTGGGAGGGGGTGGTGGGGTGGGGGGAGGGATTGTCGGCCAGGACACCCGGAGAGAGAGAGAGAGAGAGAGAGAGAAACTCCCTTTTCTTTTCGAATAGCGCCGCGGGATCTTTAGCGTTCACCTGAACAGGCAGAGGGGGAGTGAGGTTTAAGCGTCGCCTGTGAAGATAATCGCAATGCAATTTGCAAAACGGAATCGTCATGAAAACGCTCTCGAGTCTCATACAGAAACATTTCTTTTGACTGTAAATCGGTGCATGTCTGCCTGTCCCTGAGGCTAAAAAATAATAATAATAATAAATTGGTCACTTCAATCCACGACTGTTTGTGGGGACGCTGCTGTGCGCAATTGGCTGCCGCGTTTCACCCACAGAATACACAGTCAATTCACTTTACAGTGTGTCCTGTGGAGCGCTTTGAGATGTCTGGAAGACGTGATAAGGCACTACATCAAATGCAAGGATTATTATTATTACTATTATCTTCTTTCCCATCAGAGATGGCAGGTGTGGGGCCAGAGGACATGGAGCTGCTCACTGAACCCCACCATTCACGTGTCACTGGGAGATGTTTGGCCAAGAGCAAAAAGCACAGACACTGCCTGACAATCCTGGCTGAGGTCGAGAACTTGCCGGTTGGGCAGGGAGACACACGACACACTCAGCCATGATACATTATATTATATTTTACACTCGTCTTTCCTCTATTTCCTGCCCCCATCAGCTGAATAAGAGATGGAAATTTTGGGAGAAAAGCAGGCGCAGAACCAGGTTTCAAAAAAAAATTAATAATCATAATAATAATAATTTGCTCACTCAAACCACCAGTGTTTGTGGGACTCTGTTGTGTGCGATTGGCTCCCGCAATCCGCCAATCGACTAACAACCAGGTTCCTACTTACTGCTGGGTAAAGAGAGGCGTGTGTGCGTGTCTGTGTGTGTGTGCGTGCGTGTCTGTGTGTGTGTGCATGCGTGTCTGTGTGTGGAGTAAGGAAACTTGCCCAATGTTTCGCCCTGTCCTGCCCGGGAATCGAACCTGGATCCCCTTGGCTTGTGAGGCAAACTCTCTAACGCTCTCATTGCTGATCTAGTTTCCATACAACGTGGCAATGGGCCGAGAACCTGCACAAGGTGAGAAACCTGGACGCTGGAGGGGAAGGACCTTTAATAAAAAAAAAGACTAGGCCTAAGAGGGCAGAACGCAAAAGGTTACCTGTAAACATGGCGCAGAAATAAGGACTGCAGGCGGCGAGCACCACACGGTGTGCAGCGATCTCCACGTCCTCCGCCACTATGGTCACGTCACACAGGGTGCTCTTACTGTAAGTTTACAAAACATTTGCCATCACTCGGTAGCATTCAAGAAAGCTTGAGGAGACTTGACGAGCGAGGACGCACAGAAGCAAACTCATGTCACACGCCTTCTTCAAGTCGCTCGGCTGTTACTGTGAAAACCTCAGTGAACGATGGGATGTGGATTTTTTTTTCAGGTGAGCGCACGAGAGCTCGAGCCTTCAGCCTCTCTGCCCCCACCCTTTGCAACTCCATCCCGCATTCCCTTCGCCTGGCTCCCTCCCCTCCTTCAAGGCACATCTCAAGACCCTCCTCTTCGACCAACCGCGCCTTGGGTCACCCTCCTACCACTACCCTCCCCGCCCTCCACCCCTCCTGTCCCCAACCGCCTGCCGGAGTCCAAAGCCCTGACCGTCCAGCGCCTTGAGACATCCTCCCGACACGAAAGACATTGTGTAAATGACAACCCTGGTCCTCCCACTACTTAAGCAGCAGCAACAAACTGAACAGTTAACAGCAAGTGAGGAAGCCTTCCTGGTCTCGGTGCTGTATAACAGTTTCTAACACAGCGCCTCTGATGTGTAGTGACTGTCCATTAAAGTGGAATCTCCACAACACACGCTACTCGCTGTCCCAGCAGGAATCCTGCTCTCTCCGCCAGCGGCTGTATTATTGCCTGTGTTTGTGCGGTAACGTTTAACCTGTTCTTCAACCGGTTCCGGAACCCGAATATAGTTAAAACCGTAAAGGTTGGACCTGCGGAGTGAGATGAACGTGAGGTGAGCGTGTCACTCAGTGCATTTGGGTGCTCTGTGTTATTTTGTGTGAAACTCTAACACGCAGAAAGACTGTTGTACCTTTTATAATAATAATCCTCGCATTTGATACGGCGCCTTATCACTACTTCGAGACGTCTCAAAGCGCTTCACGGGATATACTGTAACGTGTCGTGACTGCGTGTTTTGCGGGTGAAACGCAGCAGCCAATTGGTGTTTTACTGGAGTCTTGAGCGGTGTGCAATGCTCTGCATGTTTTAAAAACCTGTCTAACGACCTCTCTCTTTGACAACATCTTCAGACATTATCTACCCCCCCCCCCCCTCTCTTGTTTTTCCTCTCACCCTGCTCAGGCTCTCTCTCAGTCTCTGTGAAGCACTTTGGGGATGTTCTATGCGAAAAACTCTGCATAAGCTTCACTGTACATATAAAACAGCCACGACTTGCATTTGTGGAGCAGACTTCGCGTAGAATAATACCTCAGGACGCTTCACAAAGCCAAACTGTGGAAGGAGAGGGGGGGGGAGAAGGAGGTCGAAGCGGTTATTGTTAAGGTGGGGCTCGGAGACAGATAGATAGAGAGGGAGTGGGATGGAGGGGGAGTTCCAGAGATTGGAAACTGGTTATCAGATTAATTGGATGTCTGCGCGGCTGACGTCAAGTTAGAAGTTTCACAGAGTCAGAAAGGGTCACTTGTGCAGATCACATATACCAGTAAGGAATCCTGGCTTTCCTAATTATTTTGTGCCGCATTTTTGCGAAATGCAGTGACTAAGACTGTGTCGTCGGGAGGTCGACCCACATGGGAACAGGCCCTGAAATGTCTGAGGAATCATTTTCCAGACAACAGCAAGAAGAAGAAGAAGAAGAAGAAGAAGAAGAAGAAGGGAGAAGAAGAAGAGTTAATTCCTCCTTTCCTCGCAAACGGAACTAAAGAAAAGAAAGGGTGCCGTGATGGAACACAAACCGTACCGGAAGGAAATGACGACAGCACAGGGAGAAGTGCAAGTGAAGCAAAACATAGAGGGGTTACAGAGAGAGAGAGACTGACTGACTTCAGGGATGTGGGGCTAAGGTCAAATATTAGGAGGAGGAGGAGGAGTCCACGTGAAATATGTCAGAAGGGGGAGAGATATTAAAAAATATATATTTTCGCACTTCATATTTTCACATCGCGATTCAATTTCTAACGCGTCTTTATTTTCTAGGCACTGTCAATGCTGTTCATAAATTGTCGGCCGAGGCGCACTTGGCTCCGATTTGGTCACGTTCGGGTTGGTTGCGCTTCGGTTCGAAAGAGGTTTAGCTAAATATGAACTAACTAGGCTGGTCGTGTGACATAGGTTTGATGAGTAACAATCTGAAATGCTTTTAAACAGCCCACGTACATACAAGCGATCCTTAAGCTTTAAGCACTCCGAGACAAATAAAGTATTAACAACAACAGCGAGAGTATTAATCAACAGTAGCTTGGCTTTACATGGCGATGTAAATGCAAGCTGACAACTTGGTCACTCAATTTTCGGCTGTTTGTGGGGACGGTGTTGTGCACAATTGGCTGCCGCGTTTTGCGCAGAAAATATACAGTCAATTCACTTTACGGTATATTCTGTGAAGCGCTTTGAGACTTCTCGACGACACTGATAAGGCGCTGTGTCAAATGCAAGGATTATTATCATTATTATTATTGTTGTTGAATACTTTCGCTATTTCTTCTAATCCTCTCACATCTTACAAGATATTCAACGCTAAAGTTGGAAAGACTCGAGTGTACTGTTACCTTCTCAACTCGTTCATGACTTTGAAGGCTTTCTTCATATGAAGAGGGTTCATAGTAACCGAGGCCTGGTCTTTGTCATCCGGATCCACGGTTTGTGAAGGTGAGGACTTGGCACTGCTGTTCACACAAGTGTGAAAACATGGATTTAGAGAAATGAACAATAATCATTGAAAACAGGGCAGAATTAAAGGGACACAGAGCTAGTGAAGCCTCATCTCATTTCCACTACCGTCCCCTTTTCGCCCACAAAACACACAGTTGCTACACTTTGCAGTGTTTTCTGTGAAGCGCTTTGAGACGTCTCGAAAACACGATAAGGCGCCGTATCAAATGCAAGGATTATTATTATTTTTGTTATTATAATTCAAATCACGCGTTAGCCCGACTCACTTGGCAGCACTCGAGCCTCGGAGCTCAAACCCCACGTTGGGACTTTGAACTCACAGTTGACTCCAATACACTACATTGTGACTTCAGTCTTTCGAATGAAACTTTAAACCCACAGTCCTGTCTGTCTGTCTGTCTGTCTGTTCAGAAGGCAGTTTCTCTCCCCCAGTATCCTGGCCAGCAATCTCCCAGATAAAAATGGGTCATTCACTTCATGACTGTTTGTGGGGTTCGAGATGTTTCGGTGTCATGATAAGGGGGTGTATCAAATGCAAAGATTATTAACTCTGTCAAATGTGGAGCAAACATAGAGGGAGGTTCCTGGGACTCCAAGTGAAACTCATCATCTACTCATTAGCCACCAAATACCTTTCTCCTAATACAGCGTTAATGAGCTATCGATTACACCACACCATCTGGAGAAAACTAAATACCCATTATTTGGGCTGTAACCACCTTTGCTTCTGCATTCATTCATCTATACACACAAGGACACTCAGCAAGTTTTTTAGCATCGTTAATAATGAAAATGTGCCATCGGTTGCAAATCACAAAGTATTTTTGTGTTAATGAAATGGAAAAAAATGTTTTGAGAGCAGTCAGAGGCACAGTCAGCTCCCAGCATCTCACTTTGGAAAGGAGTCGAGAGTCTGCCCGAAGGAACAGTCACTGAACGGCTTCTCAGCTCTAAACTCTTTGTTGGCAGAGGAACAAACACAGGGGAACTCTAAACCATTGCCAATCTTAAGAGGAGACCAGAATGTGGGTCTGACTGACTGTCTGACTGACTGACTGCCTCCTGTGCTGAGTCGGGTGATCAGCCAATTGTGTTTTCAGCTTCAACGTCCAAGATACTTTAGTGAGAAAAACACATCACACATCGATGTCTTATTGGCACGGACTGCTCGCGTCGAAACAGTGTCACAGCTCTGAGAAGATCGTCGTACGATAGTCAACCCACTCACAGATAGCGACAAACGACGACTCGCATTTATATAGGATTCTTGACTTGAGGGCAGCATCCCGGAGCACTTAGAGATGTGTGTGATCCCAGTTAACAGGGCCCCATTTTCACACTGAATACGGAAAGCTCCCCCAGCTGTTCGGTTCTATGCAAAAGTTATTGCGTCGATCCTGACAGAGGCACACAACCGAAGTGAAGTTCACACTGCAATTTCTACATGCTCCTCAGGAAATGCTCTCGCCCGCAGAACACGGCTTGACTGTGCAGCGAAATTCCTGCAAAGTACTTTGAGATGTCCTTCTGACGTGTATCAAATGCAAGGATTATTACTGGTATCTCAACGCACATTAATTAATTATTAATTAACGCACCAGAGAGTTTTAAAGCCTTGCGCCCGATCGCCCTGAACAGCTCCTGATCTTAAATTGACTGTTTCAGACCGGTTTTTCCCAGAGAGATGGGCGTTGGGTGGGAGGGGAAAATATGAGTACGACAACTAACAATAAGGACTTCCGTGGAAGCTACTGAATCTGCACATCAGGTCACCTCCTGACTGGCAAAGGGAGCGTGATGCACAGAGAGCCGAAAGAGGGGTAGAAAATCACAGACACCGCACAGAACCGGTTTCACAGCTCTCGCCCCTCGCGCTAACCACTGAACTCTCGCCGTTTAATCAAACCCCGATCGTTGGAAAGTCACGGTAACGTTTTGAAACTGAATCCGTTTTGGTGTGTGTCGAGGCCCCTTTAAAACCAGAGCACCAGAAGTTTGGCTTCACACTGTTGTCAAGTGTTATTAGGATTAATTGATGGCCGACAATCTGAGCCAACATTTACAAGGGTATCGGGACCCAGAAGGGGGGAAAAAAAAGTACAAATTACACAGAACATTCAAGAAACTTTAAAGTATTGGAAAAACATCCTGTGTGATTCACTTTACAGCCTTTTTTTATTATTCTCGGCCACAAAAATAAAAGGGCCCGGAGACAGAAATCCTAAAACCACTCCAACTTTATCATTGACAAGAAGTTTAAAAACGTTTAAAAGTCTAAAAGACGTTCGTTCTCTTTTTGGACCACGCGGAACGAAAATAAAAATAGAACCTCAGTCGACTTCACGAGCAATTTTCTTTAAAACCAGAAGCAATTTAAACGATACTTGACGAATGAGTGCGCTGAAGTAATTGTGCGACAGGAATCCGTACAGAGACAGTGACAGAGGCACGAGGGGCTATTTCCTGATTGCTGCCCCTTTAAGCGACTCAGTATGAACAATCATCATAATAATAATCCTTGCGTTTGATACGGCGCCTCATCACACATTCGAGACGCCTCAAAGCGCTTCACAGGACATACAGTAAAAGTGAATTGACTGTTTATTTTGGGGACGAAACTCAGCAGCCGGTCGCGCACAGCATTGCGTCCCACAGGCGGTCGTGGTTTGAGTGAACACGTTTTTGTTTAAGGAAATATTACCCCCTCGGACAAGCGATCTGCCAATCGATTAATAACCAGGTCAAGTGCTCGGGGATGCTCTCCCGTGTGAAGTTCACTGTATAAATGCAAGTTGTTGTTGTTGTTGTTGTTGTTGTTGAGTGGGCTGCATCCCGGAACTGCACAGAGAAGGGCTGAGTGTTTCACATCACAGAAGTCAGCAGACTGATAATGAGCCACAACATACACAGTCACTCCACTTTACAGTATGTCCCGTGAAGCACTTTGAGACGTCTCAATGGCGAGATAAGGCCGTATATCAAACGCAGGGATCATTATTATTATTAGTGATTCATTCCCCGTTGCTAAAGTGGAAAAATTAACCAATTTCACCTAATTTACGGTTTGAAAGCTTCGCCCAGTGGGATGCTGCTCGGAAAATGTCAAAAAAAAAGTCAACTGCATGACTCAGCTGTTAATATCTGCTTTTTGGAAATGTGTTTGCCACCCCCACACAAGTTGTTTCCTTCTCCTAAAAGATGTATGTGGTAACACATTAATCATTGCTTCATCTAAAAGCATTGTTGGGAGTCCTGTGGCTCAGTGGTCAGAGCACTCGCCTCGCGAGCGAGAGGACCTGCGTTCGATTCCCGGACAGGGGGCGAAATGTTGGGCAAGTTTCCTTACTCCGCACACACACACACGCCTCTGGTTACCGGCAGTCAGTAGGAACAGTTAGTCGATTGGCGGATCGCTTTCTCTTCAAAAAAAAATAATAAAGTCATATCACATTCTCCACTCCCACTGGTGATTATTATCCGATTGATGGACAATACGGACAGGAATAAAGAAGGCGTCCTGATGATAAGATGGAGTAAGTCTGTGCACTCTAACGATATTGTATATCACACGGACTAGGCTGAGCATAAGGAACAAACAGATTGTGTCATTATTATACAGAAACAAGACTTCTGATATAGCTGCTCTCGTCCCACAAAAATAGTAATTTATTCAGAATGTGTCAATGTGTTTAGCAATGAAGAAACACAGTTGAGAATACATCAGAAACTGCGATCGGATATGGCAAATCCAATATAATTATTCATGTAATACACAATAAAAATAGTAATCATAACCCTTGCATTTGATATACCGCGTCGTCAAGACACGTCTCAAAGCACTTCACAGAACATGCTGTAAAGTGTAGTGACTGCGTATATTACGGGCGAAACACAACAGAAGCTCCTCAGTGAGTGTGACCCATGTGAGTGTGTAAGATCATGTGGTAGTTTTCGTGTTCCCCTCATTGAAAGGTTCTGTGAATCAGATGTGTATGAACGAACCTTCCAACGAGAGATCTGCGACTCGGACACCACCGATGACATATTGCACTTGTAACCAAAATAAGAGCCAGAAAGAAGAGTGTCAGTCAGAGCAAAGGGGCGTAACTCAAGGTGCATTTGACTGTTTGTTGGTGTCTGAACAAGTTGACTCCAGAGTAGCAGCAACTTGTATTTTGGGTTTGCACGCCACTCTTTTGCACGATTAATAGCCCTGCGACATTCTAAAATAAATAAATAATAATACGGTCACACAATCCACGACTGTTTGTGGGTCCCCTCTGAGCGCAACTGGCGGCCGCGTTCCACCCCCAAAACATACACAGTCCATTTTACTTTCCAGTGTATTCTGTGAACTGCAGCGCTTTGAGACGTCTCAAAGGTGTGATGAGGCGCTGCATGAAATGCAAGCGTTAAAGGGCTGGAGCTATTTTTCTGCTCACTTTAGCCCAGGTGTTGGGAAAGTTACGACAGCAGCTGGAGGGAGTGGACGCATCGATGATCAATTTCTCTGCAATTTCTGACGGTGGAGACAAGTAAAGACAAGACTGAGGGTTCGACTTGGTGCTGCCTAAAGAGGCTATGATTTCACTGGTTTTCCACTTGGCTGCCACTCTGTAAAACACTTTGCCGCTGATTTTCCACAGGCCGTTAAACCTGCCAGCACCCAGGAGCAACGGTAAACCCACACTGCGCAGTGGGTGGGTGGGTTTGCCGTTCGTTGGGGTTACAACGTAAAGGCTTTAAAATCTAACAATTCTCTCTCCCTCTCTTCCCCCCCGAGAATTGGTGAGAGAGTCCTGTGGATTATTATTGATGTATATGATGGAATTATTCAGCTCGTTCTACAGTACCTCAAGGGAAACAACAACACATGACATTTACCCGGAGCCTCTCATGTCAGGAGGACGTCCCAAAGCGCTGGACAGTCAGGGATTTGGACCCGAGCTGAGGGGGGGGGGTTGGGATCAGGAGGGGTGGAGGGTTGGGGAGGGTGGGGGTAGGAGGGTGACCGAAGGCGCGGTCGAAGAGGAGGGTCTTGAGACGAGAGATTTAGGTGACCGAATATACAGCATTAAGTGTTCTTTCCCACCCAGTTACAAACAGGAAGGGGACCAGGTGTGGGGGGGGGAGTGGCAGCTGGTGGATCCTAGAAGTTAGTTGGATGTCAGCAGCCAGTAAGCAATCAGGGGGGGAGAGAGAGAGAGAGAGAGAGAGCGCGAGGGAACCCCGTCCACTTCACCCTGACTGGGGAGATCATAACAGAGAACAGAGTGTCTGTGGGTGTGTGTGTGTCTGTGTGTTTGTGGGTGTGGGTGAGTGTGTGGGTCTGTGTTTGTGTGTGTGTGTGTGTGTGGGTGAGTGTGTGGGCCTGTGTTTGTGGGTGTGTGTGTGGGTGGGTGTGTGTGTATAACATTTCAACAACAACTGCAAAGACTGATAACGTCCTCAAATCTGCCCAAACGTCGCTTGACCTCAAAATCTGCTTTACGGTGTGTCCCGTGAAGCGCTTTGAGACGTCTCAGTGACGAGATAAGGCACCGCACCGAATGCAAGGACTGTTATTATTATTATTATTATTATTATTATAAAACCAAGCCGGGATCTGTCCACACCGGGCGCCAGAGTTTCGATCAGCCCCCCCAAAAAAAACACAAAGCAACACAACACCTTATAAAGTTTCCTGCCAATTTCTGCCAGGTTTACCCCGCAGGTCGCACATGCGTGTTGAGGGGACACGGTTGTTTTGGTCACCGACTTGCACCGGTTTAAAGGAGCCGAACATTATATACACACACACACACAAGAGTCCTGTCTTGAGTCCAGGAAAGAGGTGGAGGGGGAGAAAAGAAAGAGGGAAAAGGGGAGAGAGAAAGGGGGAAGAGGGGGAGAGAGGAGAGAGAGAGGGGGGGGAAGAGGGAGAGGGGGGAAGAGAGAGAGAAGGGGGAGAGGGAGAGGGGGGAAGAGAGAAAGAGGGGAAGGGAAGAGAGGGAGACAGAGAAAGAAGGGGAAGAGAGAGAGAGAGAGAGAGAGAGAATGCAGCAGAAAAGCGACCAAATCCGCCTTTCCGCGACTTCACAGAACAGTAACAGTGTAGCAATAACTGCAACAATGTAACACTGTGACCGTAACAGTGTAACAGTGTAACAATGACAGAGGCGGGAAATGGGGGGAATCGGTAACATTGTAGCGCTCAGAGTTACACTGTAACAGTCGGACTGTAACCTACCGCTCCCCCTCCGTGTCCATGGCCAGCGGTTGGCGGATGAGCAGCGACTGCGGAGCAGCGGGTCCGGGGCCGCATTCCCCTCCGCTCTAACCCGGTGCCCGGGGTCCAGCGCCCATCACCAGCGGCTCAGCCCCGACCCCCCACCCACACCCCCACCCACAGCCCCGACCCCCACCCCCACCCACAGCCCCGACCCCCCACCCACACCCCCACCCACAGCCCCGACCCCCCACCCCCACCCCCACCCCCACCCTCGGCCGCTCTCTCTGCACTGGGAACAGCCGCTGAAGCCGCTCAGGATCTTCTGCAGCTCCAACAGCAGCGCCTGTCCCCACCCACACGGTTACACTGTTGCTGAGCAGCGACTGAGCCCCAACACTACACCCCCACACCCCCCACTGCACCCCCACACCCCCCACTGCACCCCCACACCCCCACTACACCCCCACACCCCCCACTGCACCCCCACACCCCCACTGCACCCCCACACCCCCACTACACCCCCACACCCCCACTACACCCCCACACCCCCCACTGCACCCCCACACCCGCCACTGCACCCCCACACCCCCACTACACCCCACACCCCCACTGCCCCCACACCCCCACTGCACCCCCACACCCCCACTACACCCCCACTGCACCCCCACACCCGCCACTGCACCCCCCACTGCACCCCCACACCCCACTACCCCCCACTGCACCCCCACACCCCACTGCACCCCCACACCCCCACTGCACCCCCCACTGCACCCCCACACCCCCCACTGCACCCCCACACCCCCACTGCACCCCCACACCCCCACTGCACCCCCACACCCCCACTGCACCCCCACACCCCCACTGCACCCCCACACCCCCCACTGCACCCCCACACCCCCACTGCACCCCCACACCCCCCACTGCACCCCCACACCCCCCACTGCACCCCACCCCCCCACTGCACCCCCACCCCCCCACTGCACCCCCACACCCCCCACTGCACCCCCACACCCCCCACTACACCCCCACACCCCCCACTGCACCCCCACACCCCCCACTGCACCCCCACACCCCCCACTGCACCCCCACACCCCCACTGCACCCCCAAACCTCCCACTGCACCCCCACACCCCCACTACACCCCACACCACCCACTACACCCCAACACCCCACACTACAACACCCCACACTACACACCAACACCCCAACACCTCACACTACAACCCAACACCCCTACACTACACCCCCACAACGCACACTACACCCCCACACCCCACACTATACCCCCACACAACACCCCATACTACACCCCAACACCCCCACACTACACCCCAACACCCCCACACGACACCCCAACACCCCCACACTACAACCCAACATTACACCCAACACCCCACACTACACCACAACACACTACACCCCCACACACTACACCCCAACACACTACACCACAACACCCCACTCTACACCCCAACACACAACACTACAGTCCCACACACTACACCCTCGCACACTACACCCCAACACACTACACCCCAACACACACTACAGTCCCACACACTACACTACAGCCCAAAACACTACACTATAGCCCAGCCCCACACACTCCGCACAGCTCAGTACAGTACCTCCCAGCCCAGCTCCACTCCAACTCACCTGGTGTCACACCTTCTGCTTTGAGCTTGAGCGTCCTGTAGGCGTAGCATTGTTCTTCTTCTTCTTCTTCTTCTTCTTCTTCTTCTTCTTCTTCACCTCCTCCTCCTCCTCCTAATTCAACTCGGTTCCGCAACCAGAAGAGTTCCCTAAACTCTTGCAAATTGCACCCCCTCCTTTTTTAAAAAACACACACACAGAGACCACAATTGCACCCCTTTTCTCTGCAAATTCAATCCCTCCTAAAAAAAATGCCCCTCTTCCACTTCCCCCCCAAAAAAACAATTCCACATACACCGCCCCCCCAAAAAACACTCCGCTATCAGAAGAGTTTACTAAATCTCTGCAAATTGCGCCCCCTCCTAAAAAAAAACCCCCCGACTCCACCCCAAAAATCACTCCAGTTCCACACACTCCCCAAAAAACACCCACTCACTAACAGAAGAGTTTCTAAACCTCTGGAAATTCCGCCCCCTCCACTCAAAAAAAAAAACCCTTTGAAAAGGGCTGAAAGTAAGGCTTTTTTTTAATGTATTTGCATTTACTAACCAGTTATCAGTTGCCCCCACACTGTGCAAACGCCAAGTCAGCGCTTTACTTTTGGGCAGGTTCAAGGGCTGGGTTTAGCAAAGGCAAAGCAATTAAAATGCACCTTCCAACAAGTCAACTACCAACTAACTAACTAACTCTCTTTGGTGGCATAAATGGTTAAATGAGTTGTTCTCTCCCACAGAGAAACACCTTAGGGGTGGTGCTGAGCGCTGGGATTTTAAATAACAAAATAGAAGTGTTAAAAACACCAATGGTTTGTTCTTGGGACACTGGTGTTCTCTTGATTTTTACCCCTTGCATTTGATGCAGTGCCTTATATTATTTATGAAAACATCTCAAAGCATTTCGTTTTGGTACCAGAAAGTTGTCGTTTAGCATCTCTAACACCAACACCAGTTGCTGTCTTCAAGAGAGATGGGGTGATGAGAAAAATCAGGAGGGAAAAGTGTCAACTGCATGTTAAATAATAATAGTTCTTGCATCTGAAATAGGGCCTTTCATATTAAGAGGGCGTCAGTCTCAAAGCTTTACAAATGTAATTTTGTTGTGTTGTTTCACTGTGAAGTGTAACGACTGTGTGTTTTGTACACAAACATGTTGTGCACAACTATGTCCCATAACAAACAGCCTTGATGTAAATGATCAATTTTATGTGGTGGGTTTCTGGCTCGCACTGGGATCAACTTCCTTCTCTTTTTTTGAATAGCGCCGACAAGACCTTTAATATCTACCTGAACAAGCAGACGGGACCTCGGTTTAACGTCTCATCCAAAGGGTTGTACCTCCAACAATGAAGCATACCCCAGCACTGCAGTGGAACGTCATCCGTCAAGTCTACAAGAATTTTAATGCAAATAATAATCCATGCATTTGATACAGTGCCTTGTCACGTCATTGACACGATATACTGTAAAGTGAATTGACTGTGTATTTTGTGGGCGAAACGCGGCAGCCAATATGCGCACTGCAGCGTCCCCACAAACAGTGGTGGATTGAGTGACTAAATAATTTTTTTGGTGAAGGGATTATAACCCCCGGAAAAGAGATTTGCCAATCGACTGACAACCGGGTTACTAGTTACTATTAAGTAAACAGAGGCATACATAAAACAATGTAGCACCACCATCCTTCAAACTGTTTCTTGCTGGTCAAGGACTATTATTATTAATTTGATGCCAAAGAAACAAGTGAAAGAAACCATTTAAAATATTCAAAGTCATTCAGGGACCCAGCAGGCAGGCACATCAGATTTCAACCAGGAAAGATTGGAGACTGAGGGCAGAAGCCAAGGTAGATATCCTGAGCCAGGAAAGAGATTAGAGAGCTGAGTGAACAGAATATAGAAAATCACAGCAAAGGCAGATTGATAGAAAGGGGCAGAGACCAGGAGACTGAAGCAGAATGAAGCACAGCCAGGCAAGTGATCCGATAAACATCAGATAGCCACACAGAAAGAGTCACATCTATAGTGTATAATATTAATAATAATAATAATAATAATCCTTGCATTTGATATGGCGCCTTATCACATCTTCAAGAAAACAGCAACTTGCATTTATAGAGCGTCCTCTGTGCCGGGTGGCGTCCCAGAGCGCCTACAGACGTCTCAAAGCGCTTCGCGGAATGTACTGCAAAGTGAATTGACTGTGTATTTTGTGGGCGAAAGTCGGCGTACATTTAGTATAGAGAGCAAGCACAAGGCACAGCGCAAACAACGCGCAGATCAGAGTTGGAACAGAAGGCGAGCGCAGCTGAGAGAGACGGCGGGGACCGAATGCAACACAGCCAAGAGACAGATTACACAGCCAGACAGAAAGGGGTAGGAATAAAATGCACATGTTTTACTGTTCCTGTTTCTTAATATTCGTCAACACTAATTTGAAATTGTCAAATTGTACCGTGTCATCGTTACTTTCTTTTAATGAAGTATCTTGATTTGATACAACACAAATCTACTCAGAAACTACCGTTTGAACCCGCTCCCACAATCGCCAGTGAAATGGAAATTCATCTGCGTCTTATATTGAGGGGATTTGGATGAGGGAGGAATACTGACAGCGTCTGGGAGTGAATTCATCCGTAACCTTTAACGTCGTTCTGAAACACCAGAACAGACAGGCAAGGACTTCAGTTCAACACCTGGTATAAAGGCTGACGTCTCCAGTGAACCAGCACTCACATAGTGCATTGGAGTGTCAACTGAGATGATGAGCTCAAATTCTAGTGTGGGACTTGAACCCACAACCTTCGACGTACGTCCACTCAGAAACTTAGGCGGAGAATCGTTACGGGAACACGGGCACCGACATTAAAACAAGAAACGCTCCTTGTTTTAATGCTTTTTAAAAAATAATAATTTGGTCACTCAATCCACGGCTGTTTGTGGGGACGCTGCTGTGCGCAATTGGCTGCCGCGTTCGCCCACAAATATACAGTCAATTCACTTTACAGTGTGTTCTGTGAAGCGCTTTGGGACGTCCTCCCGACGTGAAAAGCGCTATATCAAATGCAAGGATTATTATTATTATTATTATTTCTCAGTTATTTTCTTTGATTTTTAATCTCTGAAGACAATTCAAACACATCTAAATCAAACGCGGCAAACTTGGGAGTCAATTGGACAGGAGAGAAATGGTACAATATATTTTGGTTCAGTTCAATCAGGTTTTATGTTAAGAGCACTTAATCACTCCGGTAACACAGGAACCAGCAGCCAAATGCTAATTGCATTTAACACCTCTTTTACAGCATAGCAGAAAAGTATCATTGGGAAATTTAAATATGAAATCCTCACCAAGGTGCTAAATTTAATCTCTTTATGTTAATAGCTCTATCTTGGCAATACTATGACTTTTATTTGCCTGAGGAGTGTTATCCCAGTTTCATTCAGGTTCCCTGTTCCATGGCCTTCAGGTCACTTACTTTTTATGTCCAGGTCGACTGTCAGGACAGCAATAATAATAATAATCCTCGCATTTGATACAGAGCCTTATCACATCTTCGAGACATCTCAAGGCGCTTCACAGGATACACTGTAAAGTGAATTGGCTGTGTATATTTGTAGTAGTCCTGGAATAAAAACAGAAGTGGCTGGGAACACTCAGCAGGTCAGGCAGCCTCCAGGAGAGAGGAAAGCGAATTAACCTTTCAGGTCGATGACCTTTCGTCAGTCCTGGAGTGGAGGGTGGAGGCAGAAAGGTAGAGTTGTCGAAGATACAATGTTATTTGTGGCTCTGGTCAGTATTGTGGACAGAGTGGACCGTGTGAGGCCGGGAATCAGTTGGATTATGGTGGAAGAGGAAGGAATAGAGCTGGGAGGTGACAACACATAATAATAATAATAATCCTTGCATTTGATATAGCGCTTTTCACGTCTTCCAGACGTCTCAAAGCGCTTCACAGAATAGACTGTAAAGTGAATTGACTGTATATTTGTGGGCGAAACACGGCAGCCAATTGCACTCAGCAGCGTCCCCACAAACAGCCGTGGATTGAAAATGACCAATTTTTTTATTGTTTTGTTTTGGGGGATTATTATTAGGTGTGTGGAGTAAGGAAACTTGCCCAAGGTTTCGCCCTCTGCCTTGGAGAAGGCAGGCAAAATACCTTGGAGAGGAGAAGCAGATGGAGAGGGGGAATAGTGAGAGCAGTTTTGAACAGTTGGAGCGCCATGAAAGGAGAGGAAAGAAATAGCCCAATATGTTTTGGTTCGAGCAGATTTTATTTTGACGTTTGCTGGTGGGAGGGGGAGAAGAAGTGACAGGTGGGTGAACAGGAGCTGTGTGGGAATGGGGTCCAGGGAGCAGATAATTGGTTTCAAGTGGGAACTGGAGACACATAGTGAATGGTACGAAGGGAGGGGGGGAGGGAGGGAGCTGAGTGCATCTTATTGATTTTGAGTACTCCACGAGCACCTTGGTTTTGGAGTGGGGTGAAGTCGAAGGAGTTATTGAGTAGCTCAGTAGACTTGATTGAGCAATATTGGCTGCCACATTTTGCCCACGAAATGCACAGTCACTGCACTTTACAGTGTATCCCGTGAAGCGCTTTGAGACGTCTCGAAGACGTGATAAGTCGCTATATCAAATGCGAGGATTGTTATTATCATTATTACATTGAGCCTAAATAGATATACAGAGCAGAAAGGCTTGAAAGTAAAGAATCATGATATTCCGGATTGTAAATCGAAATGAAAAGACTTTTCTTTTAAAAAAAAACGGAAAAGCACAAAATGAAAGGAGGCAAAGCTTTTAAAGCCAAGAAGGGAATCAGTGAGACTGGTGTGAAATAATAATAATAATAATAATAATAATCCTTGCTTGTGTTATAGAGCCTTATCACGTCATGGGGATATCTCAACAACAACAACAAGATTCCATTTATAGAGCGCTTTCTACATCGGGAGGACGTCCCAACAACAACAACAACAAGATTCCATTTATAAAGCGCCTTTCACGTCAGGAGGACGTCCCAAGGCGCTGTACAGTTGGGTCAGGACCCGAGCATTGGGGGGAAATGGTCAGGGTGAGGGGAGGGAAGGGAGGGAGCGAGGAGGGGGTAGAGAGTCGAGAGGGGAGCTGAAGGCACGGTCAAAGAGAAAGGTCTTGAGACCGGCCTTGAAGGAGGAAAGGGAGGAGGCGAGGCGGTGAAGGCACTGGGGGATGGAGTTCCAAAGCGCTTCACAGATTACATTGAAAGTGGATTGACTGTGCATTTCGTGGGCGAAATCAGGAAAAGGCAAACCAAATGTAAAACGTAGTGGTACCAATGTCACACTTGCTATTGTTAAATGATGGAACAGACTGCCATCTAGCGCATTGAACAGGAACTCGGTCGAAACTCACAAAGCGAAGGTGCTCCTGATTCAGTAGAAGATGGGTAGACCCTCCAGACCAAGACAGGAGGCAAGAGGCAAAGCTGGATGGTCTAAATGGCTTTTTCTCCATCCGAGTCCATACAAACTTTCTCTTTGTTCTCCAGACTGTCACGGATCGTTCGATAGAGCAACGGGAAACCAGTCATGAGGCTGCATCGCCACCTTGTGTTCACGTCCTGAAATCTGCGACATTTTAAGTCAATGATTACTGAACGGAACAGATTGGAAGGAACATAGTGGCAGAAAGAACTTAAACCAGCAACATAACACAGTGAGAGTCTGAGAAGGATCATACAAAACTAAATGCTGGTCCAGTTTCCCGGTTGCATTGCTCTCTCTCGCTCTCCCATATCTCCCTATCCATACACCATCATAAACCCGGGTCATTTACTCTTAAAATTGGCTTTTGCTGGGCAAACAGCTCCACGTATTCACCATTAGTCAATTCTAAACTGTCTGTTCAGCGTTCTACTTCTGAGCTTGAGATGGTTAGCTTCTTGTAAGCTTAACTAGAGGCAATTTTTGGTGTTCACTTTGTTAATCTTCGGATCCAGAAAAATTTCAACTCGACATTTTCATCGTCAGTAATTCAAATAGATGCTCACTTCCAAAAAGGATATCAGAGGGCAGGTCACGGAACTTGACTATGTCAACTTTGACATTGAAAAGCAAACAGGGAACATTCTCACCTGTGGGACTGGCTGATCCAATTGCTCACCAAACGTTACAACACTGAGATCAGGTACAAACATGAAATTGGGTGGAGAAGAATGTCTTTAAAAGGAAAAAGCAACAATAGCAAATAATCCTTACATTTGATTGAGCGCCTTTCATGTCAGGACGCTTTGGAAAATTTACTGTAGCAAAGAAACATAGAGACATTGAAACAGAGCCCCTGTTCCGCCATTCTATAAGATCATGGCTGATCTGTACCTCAACTCCAATTGCTCTGTATCCCTTGATATCTTGACCTAACAAATATACTGCACAGCTGTAGTAATTGTGTACGCAGCAGCCAATTTGCACACAGCATTCCCCGGCAGCTCGAGCAGAGGCCGGGCGGACATTACCTTCCTGCCGTCCCACCAACAGAGGAAAAGATCTAAAAGGGAGAAGCTTTAGGGAAAATTAGAAAGCGTCATTTCTCTTTTAAATAAAATTATCCTTTATCATTTGCAACGGCAGAGGTAATCAAATACAGGTTAAGTCGATGTGATCTTCAATAAAAAGACCGCATTAACAAACATCCCATTCCATCTCCATCTTAGAAAAACACTGAGTTAAGGAATCTGATTTAACATCTCATGCTTCTCATCCCAACCACATTCAATTATCCTCCTCAGTGGGGTTTGGAAATGCAATAGTAGGCTTTTAAGTCATATTACAAGGGAGAGGACCTGGGTTCAATTCCCAGAAAGGGCAAAAACATTAGGCAAGTTTCCTTACTCCACACGCCTCTGTTTACCAAGCAGTAAGTAGGAACTTGGTTATTAATTGATTGGTGGATCGCTTTTCCGGGAGTTAATAAACCCTTAACAAAAAGTTTTTAAAATAATAATTTGCTCATTCAATTCACCACTCTTTGTGGGGACGCTGTTGTGTGCAATTGGCTGCCGTGTTTCGCCCATAAAATATACAGTCAATTCACTTTACAGTATATTCTGTGAAGCGCTTTGAGACGTCTCGAAGATGTGATAAGGTGCTATCAAATGCAAGGATTATAATAATAAATAATAATAATCCTTGCATTTGATATAGCGCTTTTCACATCTTCTAAATAATTATTATTATTATTGACATACATCCCATTCCATCTCCATCCTAGAAAAGCACTGAGTTAAGGAATCTGAGTTGATATCTCATGCTTCTCAACCCAGCCACAGTCAATTATCCTCAGAGGAGTTTGGAAATGCAATACTGTAATAGTCTTTAAACAATATTACAAAATAAATTTAACTCAATCAGCACAATGAAAAATGTGTGGGTTTGGCGTTGCAATATTTCGGAAAAATTTGCAATGGTATTTCATGGAAACTGTATTTGGGGCGAAAGCCATCAAGCTTAAAAGACTGTAATTCTTGCTACAATATTCTGAATTTTACAATATACAAATGAAGTTTTGTACTTGATGAAGGCCTAATACTTTGAATATGAACAGAATGATTTGTGCGTGTGATCCTTGGATTTGAATGTTGTGCAATAACCACAAATGGTTCATGATTCCTGCAAAAAAAATTGGTGACTCAATTCACGACTGTTTGTGGAGTCACTGCCATTCACAATTGGCTGCCGCGTTTCGCCCACAAAATATACAGTCAATTCACTTTACAGTGTAATCTGTGATGCACTTTGAGATGCCTCGAAGACGTGATAAGGCGCTGTATCAAATGCAAGGATTATTATTATCATTATTCCATGCAGGAACGCGGGAAAACAGGAACAGGGGGAGGCCATTCAGCCCAGCCAGCCTGTTCCACCAGTTTATTAGATCTTGGCAGATCTGCCAATCCCACCTTTTACGTACAGTCCTCTGATTAAATAAGTGGGATCATCTCTCTTGGAGATGTCTCATGGACTCGCTGCCCAGTCCCACATTGGAAACACACGTTAGAATTACATTAAAAACTGTCGCGTGTAAACCCCAGGAAACCACACCCAGCCCCACAAGGCACAAACTCCAATTAAAATCATAAATACGTTTTCTTTTAAAATATAGATGTGTGACAATGACGAGTGAATTACAAAAGGAAGAACGAGGTCTTTGGAACTTTTCACTGACCAATCTCTGGACTTCCTGTGTCACTGGTCACTGCCGGAACCCCAGGCTGGAACCTTCATCTCCATTTAAACCCCAGAAAAACAACCCACACAATATCCTCATCTCCACATACAAAATCCCTTCACTCCTTCGCACTTTGCTACAGTCAATTCACTTTACAGTATATTCTGTGAAGCGCTTTGAGACGTCTCAAAGACGTGATAAGGCGCTATATCAAATGCAAGGATTATTATTATTATTATTACTATGTCACTCTCAAGCCCCTCTCCTATGATCTGGAATTGAACTGTTTCACTGTGCTGAGCCTGGAAATGCAATGACAGTTGTGATCTTCACCATTTAATGGTCATATAGCATTCAATGACACGTTAAAACCTTGGATTAGGTCAAATCTGAGCTGCCAGAAATGGGTTTGCAGCAAATTCCCAGTTCTAGATCTTGCATTTCCTCCACTCAACATCCAATTTCATGGTCCTCCTGATGACAGTGATGGCAGCTTGGCTCATTTTCAGGATCAGTCACTGGGGGCAGGGAATCCTCCCACACAGCTTCTGTTAACCATGCAAACCAAAGCCCTGACGGGTAGGGATAAATGGTAAACCGTACGGTTTTAACTGGTTAGACTCCAGCAATTATCCCAACGCACACTCTGGGGTCCCCAAGCCTTGGCTCTTACCAATCTGGGCCTAAGACTTTCCTCAATTAGGTAAGCAGAAGGCGTCCCTCCAGGGAGAGAGAGAGAGAGAGAGCTCATTCCAACAATCTATCTCTGGGATTTCCATGTGTCGGTGGGATGAATGGAATTCTCAGTTTGGTTTGGAGACTCTCAAGCAACGGTGATGGGTTTCCACAAGCGTCAGACACCTGGCTGGCCAAAAAAACATCCAATTTGCTGCCTTCCTCCAGCCACTTCCTTTAATGGCCCAACCACCTATGGTGGAACCTCTATTGTTATCATATCTATATTGTTAATTTAGCAACTGACAATTTCTAGGCTTCCTGATATCAACTTACAGGGTAAAAGAATGTAGAAAAGGGCAAGAGGACACAGATCACTTATTAGAGTGGGTTTATACGTGGCAGAGATCCAATCCGATGTTGTAAAATGCAATCTAGTACAATTGCAAGAGTACAAGACAGAGTACAAGTAATCAAATCACCTGGAATTGTGGGCTTTATATAAGGGACATTATTATTTATAATTGTGTATAATAATCCTTGCATTTGGTTAATGCCTTATCACATTGTCAAGACGCCTAAAAGCGCATCACAGGATTTTGCTATGAAGTGCAGGAGCTGTGTATTTATATGCGGAGGCAGCAGCCAATTTGCCCACAGCATTGTCCCACAAATAGCTGTGAGGTAAGTGACCAAATTTATTGGGGATTGTTGGCCAGTGCTCTGGAGAAACACCCGGCTCTTAATTTTGATTACATCGATTACAAACGGCATGGATCAGGGTTTCTACAACAGTGGTGGTAAGGTACAAGCACAAATAGTAATAAAGTTTGAGTTAGAAGAAGGCAATCTTGGCAATGGTAGGTGAATGTTTGAAATTCAGATAATAATAATCCTTGCCAATAGATAATAATAATTTGGGGCCATTTGGGGTGATAAGAGCACCCCAGGGAGTGCACCCTGGCAAGTAATTGATTGAACCAAGGACCAGAGTCTCATTACTAATAATAGTACCTATTCCATGCAAGTTTGAGTTATTTTTAATTCAATTAAATGCTGCTAAAATATGTTCGACACAAAAGGAAAAGGCTCAACTTTTTTTAAATGCATTGTGTGTCATTCAAATCTTAAAGTTCTACCTGGAGGACGAGGAGACAGAGGGAGCCCTGGTCACAGATGGACAAAATGTCTTTTGTTTGACAACAAAGTCACTGCACTTCACAGTAAATTTATTTTAACAATGCGAAATAGGCACCATATCAGATGCAAGGATTATTATGATAAATGCACACACAATTCCTTGCTTTCTAGCCTGTGAGATCTTTACTGCATATGACGTGAACAATAACTGTAAAAGGTTCAATCCAGTTTGTGGACTTAAGATAATATCTATAAGCTCTTGAACTCCAGTAGCTTAAAGCCACACAAGGGTTTGTCTTCTCATATCTGTGAAGTATGCTATCTAATTGCAAACATTTAAATGACTCCTAGACAAAACATGTGAGATCAGGGGAAAGGAATCAATAAAATAGCTGTCAGATAAAACATAGGCTTAATTTTCTGTACATTAAACTCTATCCATACTTGGCTTAAACACTGTCCTTCCAGCTTGTCGGCTTCCGACAGCCACATTAATGCTTCGGTAACAGGTAAGCTTTTCCTTCTCATTACCGGTAAATGGTGATGAGATTGCTAAAGAAGGTAGAATGTGTAACAAAAAACAGAAGTCTCTGGGAAGACTCAGCAGGTCAGGCAGCATCTTAGGAGAATGCTCCATAGATGGAGCATAGATTTTCTCCACAGAAGCTGCCTGACCGGCTGAGTGTTCCCAGCGACTTCTGTTTTTGTTTCAGATTTCTGGCACCTGCAGTATTTGGGGTTTTGAAGGTAGAATGTGTTTTGCTCACTCAAACCACGATTGTTGGTGGGGACGCTGCCGTGAGCAATGGGCTGCAACGTTTGTCCCAAAAAATATACAGTCACTATACTTTATGGTGTATCCCGTGAAGCACTTTGAGACGTCTCGAAGACCTGATAAGGCGCTGTAACAAATGCAACAATTATTATTACCCTAATTCCAGAGATTATTAAACATAGGTTGGCAAGCGCTGATGCTTGTACCCCAGACTGTGTGTTGGGGAAACTGCTGTATCAAATGCAAGAATTATTATTATTATCATTATCAGTATTATTATCATCATTATCATCATCATCATCATTATTATCATCATTATTATTATCATTATTATGATCACTATCATTATTATCATTATTATTATTATCATTATCATCATCATTATTATCATCATTATTATTATCATTATTATGATCACTATCATTATTATCATCATTATTATTATTATCATTATCATCATTATTATCATCATTATTATCTTTATTATTACCATCATAATCATCATCATCATTATTATTATTATCATTATTATAATTATTATCATTATCATCATCATCATCATCATTATTATTATTATCATTATTATCATTATCATCATTATCATTATTATCATTATTATCATTATTATTATCATTATTATCATTATTATCATCATTATTATTATTATCATTATAATTATTATCATCATTATTATTATCATTAATATCATTATTATTATCATTATTATGATTACTATTATCATTATTATTGTCATTATCATCATCATTATTATTATAATTAGTATTATTGTCATTATTATTAAATGTAAAAGTTGGTCATTCACATCCGGATGGTGTGTGTGGGGGGGGAAGGGGGAGGGGCGTGGGGAGGGGGCGGGGCGAGGCGTAGTGATGACGGGGAGGGGGGCGGGGCGGAGAGGGAGCGCGCGCGAGCGCTGAGCATCGATCCGCCGCCGCCGCACAAAACCGGACAAAAGGAGCGAGAGCGCATGCGCGAGGCCGAGTGCAGGAGGCGGGAGCGGGGCGGAGGGGGCGGGGCCTGTTGCCTGGCAGCCGGGGCCGGGCCAATGGGAGCGCGGCGTGTGGCCCCCCCTCATTAGCAGCCAGTCAGTCTCCTGCAGTGCGGAGTGAGAGCGGCGGCAACATGGCGAGGGAGCAGCTCTGTAAGCTATTCGTCGGCGGCCTGAGCTTCGAGACGGCCGAGGGCAGCCTGAGAAGCCATTTTGAGCAATGGGGGTCGCTCACCGACTGTGTGGTGGTTCAGGACACCCTGACCAAGCGGCCCCGCGGCTTCGGCTTCGTCACCTACTCGTCGCCCAGCGAGGCCGACGCCGCCATGGCCGCTAGGCCTCACGTGCTGGACGGCCGCACCGTGGACCTGAAGCGAGCGGTGCCCCGGGAAGACTCCAACAAACCGGGCTTCAACCTCAAGGTGAAGAAGATCTTTGTCGGCGGTGTGAAGAACAAGATCGACGAGAACGATTTGCAGATCTACTTCTCGGACTACGGGACGATTGAGAAAGTGGATGTGATCTGCGACCGCGACACCGGCAAGAAACGCGGCTTCGCCTTTGTGTACTTTGAGGATCACGACTCGGTGGACAAGGCGGTGATACGGAAATTCCACATGATTAAAGGCTACCGGTGTGAGGTGAAGAAAGGTCTGTCCAAGGAGGAGATGCAGGGCGGCGGCGGCGGCGGCGGCGGGGGGGGCGGCGGCAGATCCCGTGCCCGAGCCGGCAGCTTCAGCCAGAGGAACGGCCGCAACTATGGCGGGAGGATGGACGACTCCCCGCGACATGGCGGCGACGGCGGTTACTACAACGGCGGCAACCGCGGGGACGTCTACGGCTACGGCAGCGGCGGGAACCCGAGGCGGGACCGCTCCTTCTCCGGGGGCAGCTACGGCGACAGAGCCTACGGCGACCGAGCCTACGGGGACCGAGGTAGCTATGGCGAGCGGGGCTACGGCGACAGACCGAGTTACGCCGAGCGGGGCTACGGGGATAGAGCGGGTTACGCCGAGCGGGGCTACGGGGAGAGGGGGGGCTACGGCGACCGGGTCGGGGACTATAGCTTCGGGAGCTATGGCGAAGACGGCTACGACGGCGGCAGTTTCTCTGAGAGCATTGGTAACTTTGGCAGCTACTCACCACAGGCGTCCAGCTATGGCCCCATGAGGGGAAGGAGCAACACAGAGAAATACGCAGCCGGACCCTACAGGGCAGATTACGGTCTGAGCAATAGGAGCAGAAGCAGAGACTTTGGAGGATATGCGTTTTAGGTTTTTATTTTCTGTGGGGAGGGGGTGGGGAGGTTGGGGAGGGGGTGGGGGGGGTGGGGGGGAAGATGTATTTGATATGTGCACAAATTGATGTGTGGCAAATGTATTCCAAGGAAATTGTTGTATACTGTTTTAACTTTTTTTTCTCAATAAACTACATTGAATTTGTCTTCGTCTGTAGTCTCTTATGAATGGGCTGTGGATGCGCCTCTCCTTTTCTGTTTTTTTTTGTTTTAAAAAGAGAGAAAAAAATACGTCCCGGCGGTAAGTCTTGCCCGTACCCTTGCACCCCCTAATGAGCTTGTAATGTTCTCGTCTCTTTTCTTTAAAAGTCCATGCAGTGTCTAACCGGTTTCATTGAGTTCGTCCCAAGTTATTTCCTCGCAGTCGTATTGGAGTGGTAGGTCCCACCTGGCATGTGAAATGCAGATTTCCATTTGTACTGTTTTTCTTGCTGTTTTGCTCCTAAGATGCTAATTACCGTTTATTTCTTCCAAGTGTATTTTGTGCGACTGGCGGTGTAATGTTCATGTGGGTGGAGATGGGCCACAGTGGTATGAGTGGAACTGCTGTCTTAACTGTTATAGCCTGTAAAATGTTTTCACTCAGAATAGTGTGAAACACATTAAAAACTGATTCTTTCAACCTTTAGCAGTCAAGAAACCGATATTTGTGTTGGACCATAACTGATGTTAATTATGGTATGTCAAGTTGAATAGGCTTAATCAGCCTTGTGACAACTATAATTACCATTAAGACACATCCTTTCCTCATCCAATATCCACAGGCACATTTTTCAGCAGGAAGTTTGGACCTTTTTTCCTCATCCCTCGCTCGGTCGGGGACTCTGAGGCCAATTGTTCACGCCTCATAACTTGACATAATGTTATCCAGTGTTCCCGGTTTATATGGTATATACCAAAAAAATAATAAAATTGGTCATTTTCAATCCACGGCTGTTTGTGGGACACTGCTGTGCGCAATTGGCTGCCGAGTTTCGCCCACAAATATACAGTCGATTCACTTTACAGCATATTCTGTGAAGCGCTTTGAGACGTCTAGAAGACGTAAAAAGCGCTATATCAAATGCAAGGATTATTATTATACCTATTGAGCAAGCAAAGGAAAAAAAGAACCTCAGTCTTCATCTGATGTTCACAACCTTGGTCTGTTCAGATTTGCAACAATCTAGATTTCGAAAACCACAGGAGATTTTTACTAAACGTGTTGGGAGGGGGCATCCATTTTCAATGATTTGGGGGCTTCTCTCTTTCTGGAGTTGAGGATGTCTCTCTCGTGCTTCTAACTTTGATGCTGCTTGAGTGTTGCCCAGAAGCGGAACTGAAGTCTTTTGGATACACTGAGATTGTATTTTTCTATCGATTGAATTTGCATGGATATTTTGTGTTTGTTTTCCCATAATTTTTCTTGGTGTGTTTTCATTTGCGGATGTTTGCAGGAAAATGATCAAGGACACTGATAGAAAAATGACAATGGTATGCAGAAAAAGCAACTGCAGATATGGAAGTACTACACTATCTGCCATTGTTGCCTCCTGTAGCCTAAATACTTGCAGTGGGGCTTCATGTGCAAAGAGGATAAAGTGAGTTATTTTCAGTATGTTGTGTTACTGGGATATGTGTAAAAGTTAACTGCTTGGTATAAATACACAAAGCTGTAGTAAAAGGGCATTGTTTAAATTAGTTTGAATTCTGTAAAGCCTAATATGCTATGCTTGGCCCTTTTTGACTAAGAATATTTTAAGGTTTGACAGAAAAATAAGAGGGCTTCATGTTCAGATTTTAATTTTGATTAAAAACAGATTTTTTCTTTCTGACTAACTGCTTGAGTGTAGTAGATGCACAAATGGCTGTGAAGTGCATTTTTTGGGACACCAAAGCATTTATCACATTCCAAACCTTGATACTCTAGGCAATATATGGTTTTAGTATATTTGCATTTTATGCGCAATATATTTGCACTGATGTGCATGAAGCGTTCTGGGACGCTATACTGCAGGGAGGGGGGCAATACAAATGTAAGTTGTTGTTGATGGTGGACTAAGTATCCTCAATATATTTAAGAAATCCATTGAGCTACTGCCACAAACTAATTCTGGTAGTAACTCATTATTAATCACAGACATGGGTTTATGGACTCGCCAAAGTTTGATTAGGGAAGAAATACATTGTGGGTATTTTTTTACTAGAGGTTTCAATTGCTGAACTGGGACAGACTGAAGCAAGTTGCTCACGCTGTGGCATTTTATCTAAATTAACAGGGTGAAGATGAACTCTCAGCTGCAGATGCTTCCAAATTGATCCTGTTAAAATCTGATTGAATTTGGGTGGCAAGCACGGGCATTTAAGGTAAGTGAATGGTGCATTGGGTTAGATATCCTGAACTGCATCGTTGCTTTTGCCTTGGACGCGGTGTAATGATGTTTTGATTCTGCTTGCTTCAATTCACATTCAGAGAATGAAACCAAGACATACATCTTCTCTTATTTTGCTGCATCCAATGTATTGTGAAATAGGCATTTGTGAAAATGTCTTATATTTGACCTAAAATAGCCCGTTCCTTTGGCGTAAGCTAGGGGTGGTCCAACCGTTTGGCTCCTGAGGGCCGGATGCCCTATTTGAGAAACCTGTGTACCGCATATGCAATATTTTTGTTCTGCTTCTAGAAACATAACAACATTTATGAGTTATGGAGGGATCGGGTGGGCCAGATGAAACAGGTGCGGGTGGAGGGGGAAGTAGATGAAATTGGACCACCGTTTGGACAGCCTAGGCTATATAAAGATGCTGCCATGTTCTGTGCTATTACACATTTGATTGTTAACTGCAAATTGTAAGCAAAAAGTAGAGAGCAAAGAGTTTTCTTAAAATCAATATGGAATTTCCACAATGCTAAAGCTAACTTCTGGACCTCTTTGCCTTTAAAAGTGCTGTACATGTGTATCTATCATCAACATTGTTAAGAGCTTTTGCTGCCACATACAAGGCAATGTGACAAATGTTAAGTACTGTCATTGGCATAGGAATTCATACAGATCTTGCCTGTTGCACATTCAAATCAATGTATTGCTGCCAACAGGAATATCATAGGCTGCCAGGTTGCAAAGTCAATTATGGCTCATCCATTCAGTGATTTTTAAAAAATTATTTTGTTCGTCTCTTTATACCCTCACCACCATTCTTTTGGCTAAGAAAAAACAAATACAAAATGGATATACAATTTCTTTTTTACTGTCTTCAGCTAGCTCCTTTTGTAGCAATATAATAAGATGTAAAAACTGCTATGATGGAAGCTGTAATTAATTGTTCCATAGGATTTTTGTGACATCTGCCATTTTCATTACATGGAACTGAATGGTTTCAGGGCTCGGAGCTGAGGTGTAAAGCTCACCAAACTTATGCTACATGTCACTAAATTTCCCTTTTCCAATTGAATTGTGTAGCAGCAGGAATATCTTCAAATTGTTTTCTGCATCCTAACAACTTGTTGCTAGATTTGTTTATTAAAGAAAAATCATGTCTTTTGTAGAAGATATTGGTTTCACAATGTCGTGTCCTATATATATTTGTATTCCAGGTTCTTTGTGCCAATCAAATATTTTGACTCCCTGTTGCTTCCTCCTTTCTTGAATGCCAAACTTTACCTGGTGTTATGGCTACCTGGGTATTGGAATCCTCTACTTTTCTATCTGGGTACCAACACTTCAGGTCTGATAAGCCCCAACTGTTTTGCAGATGAGATACATTTCTGTACAAAACTTATTACCTGCATTCTCGTCAGCTCTATTTCCAGGGGATCAACTTTGTTCCCATCTCCATGGCCTTGCCCCACTACTCTATAATTTGTTGTGATACCATTCCTTCCACTTCACCATCTCTAGCTTGCTTTTTGGCTCCACCATTGACCGTGACCTTTTTGACAATTTTCCCCTGCCATCTGGAACCCTCGTGGTTCCAGTTTAGCAAAAACCTGAAGCCTATCCGGTTAGCGACCCAAGTGGTGCATTCACCCATTGAGCCATCAAGGCTAATCACAGATTTCACAAGAGATGTTATTTTGAACTGAGCAACAAGTCGCTGCTATAGTTTAAGTTGGACACCTTGATGCCCTTTATTTTTTTTGCTATTTTTTGAACTTTTAAGGAATATTTGAAAAATATTAGTGTCTTAACAATAGACCTAAATGAAGTAATTTTAATGTTTTTTTTTCGGTGCTCAATGTGGATGTTGGTATGAGAAACGAAGATGTTTCTTTAGGTCACTGGGATCAATAAGCAAGTCAAACCTAGCTTGTGCATATGCAGTGTAAAGCTTTGAGTGAGACCCTCCCAACAATATTGTTAGCACCTTGGAAGTGGTTAACTGTTGTGGAACTATTTTTCCCACTACCCTGGACCAGCCTCTGAGTGACTTGGCCAATTTATGACCAATTCTGTATTGCAGATCCATACCTATTGTAACAGGGTTGAGACTACCAGACACTTAACATACAACAGGTGACAGAGACCTTTTCCATCTATCTGCCTTGGATTTCATCCAAGCGTGAAAAGACAGTGTAACCATAGAAGTATTTTGAAATGTATTACATTATTGTTACTTTGAGGACATTTTGACTGCAGAATCTGATTGTGCAATCTTGACCTTTTGTGGTGTAGCTTGACCTTGAGATTGGGTGTTAGGTATTCTATGTAAATAAGCCGAACGAAGAAACAGTGAGGACTAAAAGTTTAAACCAACTGCAAATTATTTGAAGAATATTCAGACGTTTTAATGGCTGGTGACACACTGAAAGTTGCATGGAATTGAATGAAATCAGCAAAGGGGAAAAGGAGTCCGTTTTCCCTCGAATGTCAAATGAAGCAATTTTAAAGCCCTGTGAAGGCTGGATCTCTGCTGCTGGATCTGCCCTGAAGATGCGTAATTGTCCCTTCACATTGACTGTAGATTGGTTCCCAACTTTCTGTGGAGCTTCCTGATCGATCTAGCCATTACACAAGCAGAATCATCCAACTATCCAATTCATCATATGAACTTTGTGATAAATTTACTAGCAATTCTAAAGGCCTTGCTTGGTTGGCGATGTCTTCTTCCTCATTTTAAAAAGATAAAGTCCTACAGACAAAGTACTTGTCTCTACGTGAGGTGTGGATAAATCTTCAACATCCATTCCAACCTGAGATCCAAATATTGGATTATGGTTTGGACATCGAGGCTTTATAAAGGTGATTTTTTACAAACTAATCAAATGTAAGGAAATGCTCAAGATATTAGGGTGAAGTGAATAGCAGTACATACACCAAGCAAGCTTGGCATAGGACATTCCAGCCTTCAGTCCTTTAAAACATAACCAGGTTTATTTTTATACATGGTGAGGGAACGGCATCTTCAACCAACCTATCTGCTTCGAAATCTATTTTCATGGTCAGTGTTGGCTAAACCATGCCCTAACCAAATTGAAGAAACCGCTGTACATAGTACCTTATACCCTAAAAAATACTATTAATTTAAAAACAAATTCTTGTCTCACGAATTATGCCAGCAACAGATATAGTAAATTTAATAAGCAATGAAAAATATAGGATCTTTATAAATTACTGTATCATCCTTGCTCAGGGACCTACTGTTATTCCAATGTGTGCTGCTAAATTGCAGATAAACCTGGTCCAAAGCTGTTGGTTCACAAAATGTCAAAGTTTCTTGCTGCAATTAACAGTTAACATTTTGGAAACGTTAGTTTTTAAAAAAGAGTAATATATAATACAGTTTTTCCTAGTTTATAACCACATAGGCTTGGATGGTATTCAACATACCTTGCAGCCCAACATACTTGAGAACATCTGGTTAGAGGGATGCTTTTACTGTATAATTAGTTATGCTTCGAAATCAAGATCCTCATCCTCACCTACAAGGCCATTCACGGCCTCGCTCCCTCCTACCTCTCCGACCTACTATCCTCCTACGTACCTGCCCGTACCCTCCGTTCCTCTGGCTCCGGTCTGCTCCACATCCCCCGCCCCAACCGCCCTACCATCGGTGGTCGGGCTCTCAGCCCCGAGGCTCTGGAACGCCATCCCCCAGTGCCTTCGCCGCTTCCTCCCTTTCCTCCTTCAAGGCCGGTCTCAAGACCTTTCTCTTCGACCATACCTTCAGCTCCCCTCTCGACTCTCTACCCCCTCCTCGCTCCCTTCCCTCTCCTCACCCTGACCATTTCCCCCTCCTCGCTCCCTCCCCTCACCCTGACCATTTCCCCCCTGCTCGGGTCCCGACCCAACTGTCCAGTGCCTTGGGACGTCCTCCCGACGTGAAAGGCGCTCTATAAATGAAATCTTGTTGTTGTTGTTGCTTCTATATTCCCACCAACTTTTAAGAGAGTAAGTTGAAAACACTTTGGGATAGAAAATGAAGACGACTGAAGATATTACAGTGTCAAATAAACCTGTAATTGCAGGTAAGGACTCGATGGAAAAACAGGTTTGACGACTCAGAACAACATTCTTCTCCCTTCCCCTTCTTCAGATACAGACAATTGGAATGTTTTACAGAACATTCGCAGTTCATTATTACGCTTTGGCTCAATTTCTTTATTTCCTTTAAATTACTTGTTCACAAGTGGATGAGGAGAAAATTGGGCACGGTTTCTGGAGGGGAGAAAGAACATTTAAAATTTTTCCCCTTGTCCTGTAAACTGCTTAAGTTTCCATTCTTCTCATACCTCTTAATTTCAATTCAAGATCTTTTTTGAGCCATTTTTCTTATTTTTGATCCAATTTTGTCTAAAATATATAGGTTTTCTTTTATCCCTGATCTTTTTTCTTAACACTTTTTAAAAAAAATCTTGTTCCTCCTTCAGACCATTATAGCCATCTATTTATCCATA
Source organism: Callorhinchus milii (assembly GCF_018977255.1). Lineage (NCBI taxonomy): Eukaryota > Metazoa > Chordata > Chondrichthyes > Chimaeriformes > Callorhinchidae > Callorhinchus > Callorhinchus milii. Next base: position 1,215,178 of record NW_024704754.1, on the reverse strand, counting down.
TAATTGCCTTTATTTTTTTATAGTCGTGATTATCTAAATGCGAAAACTTAGGCGAGTTTCCTTATTCCACACGCCTCTGTTTACCGAACAGTAAGTCGGAACCCGATTGTTAGTCGATTGGCGGATCACTTTCTGGGGGTAATAATCCATCTCTGTCTACTCAATCTGCCACCGTTTGTGGGACACTGCTGTGCGCAATTGGCTGTCGCGTTTCGCTCACAGTCAATCCACTTTACAATATATTCTGTGAAGCATGATAAGGCGCTATATCAAATACTATTGCTGTATTCTCTTTTTCCTCACACCCAGCTGTATTTAGATTTGCTTGTATGTTCATCTTCCATTGTACTTGCACTAAGCTTTGGCCTCTCTTGTGTGGGCCTATTTCAAGGTGACTTAGCAATAGGCACAAGCTAAGGAGTTTGCTGGCTTTAATTTATTTTATCTGGAAGTTCTCAGGTTGTGTTCAGGCTACTGTCTCTTATTCAGACTCTTGATCTCAAGACCTGCATCCTTATAAGGGAATATCTGTCTCAGGTAATTGTCACACAGCTGCATTGTGAGAACGCTATTGAAGCAAAGCTCTAGTTATAAGGAATATATCTATCTTATTAAATGATTGTGTCTCTTACAGATAAACTGCTCTCTCATCTGGATAGTGCAATTTGATAGCTTTTTTTTGGTTGGACACATAACCAGAAAAATAGGTGACCATAAATACTGAAGGAAATTCCAGCACTTTGAGCTGTCAAATGTCAAGACATTAAAAACTGAAGGTCCCCCCCAATTAGTTTTTTATGGACTAAATTTCCTGGCTTTTTAAAGAGTATATTTCTAGAGTATTTTCTAGCCTATTGATTGATTAATGGACATGCTGAGAGATGATGTTTGACTGAAACCTGAAGTTCTCAAATGTGCACCTGATCTTAGCCTAGTAATCTGTAGGAGTTCACTAAAACTGCTGAGGATCTCATTACATGGCATGAGTTTAGCCAAACGGGTGCATCGTTGGACTTCCTTAATTGACTTGTGACTTCTCTTTGACCGAGCCTTCAGCTCCCCTCTCGACTCTCTACCCCCTCCTCGCTCCCTTCCCTCACCCTGACCATTTCCCCCCAATGCTCGGGTCCTGACCCAACTGTCCAGCGCCTCGGGACGTCCTCCCGACGTGAAAGGCGCTCTATAAATGGAATCTTGTTGTTGTTGTAAAACGAGTGGCAGACTGTGGCTAAGCCAACCTATGGTTAATAATGTTGGCAAAACAGGCAAAATGCTCTGAACAATCAGCAGTGAATCCGTCTTGCCTCTGGACTCAGTGTCCATTACAAGATTATTACTGTGAGCACCTTCTGTTGTGAAATGCCAATGACTTCATATCACATTTTTGGGAAAGGGTGGAATGACTTTACTGCCCAGCAGAATGGGCAAATTAATTAAACGCTGAAATGAGAACTTAGGGATCCTTAAGATAGAGAGGATGTCTCCACACGAGATAGGAAAAATCTGAGAATTAATGGGAGTGCGATTTCCCCCCCCAATAACAATTGAACCTATTTGTTTGGGATTTTCGGTATATAGGAGAATATTTTTTGAGCTGGAACAAAAGATGGGTGGGGTGGGTTACCTCATCTCACACCTCTGCAGGAGAAATTCCTTGCCTTTGTGAAGTAATGGCATTATCGATTCGAATGACAATGAACTCAACTGATATCCTACTCCCGGATTAATTTTTTTTATTTTGGATTAAATGCCACATTAATATATTGGGGGGTGGGATTTTGACCAGTCCTCAAATTATTTGCGCTCGCACTTTGTTTAGATAGAAATATTTGACATTACAGTTTGGGAAAAGCCCCAGTGCTTCCCAAAGGGGTAGGTCAGAGGATAAAATAGTTTTCCAAGACACACACACACACACACACAGCTCAGACGCAGAATGTGATGGTAAATGAGGAATGGGATTTTACAGTAACAGCTCGGGCCAGATTTGGGGGGAGAGGGGGGGGGGAGCAGCTGAAAAGGAGGGTCTGTTTGAGGGGTGGGAAGAGAGGGAAAGCGCAGGGATCTGATCCTGCAAAACCCACAGCAGTACAAAGAGCCAACACCGTATCGCCATGAGCTGCAACTAACCCGAGATACACCGGGTCGGGCCATACAGGGGCGAGATTCACACACGGCTTCCTCCCTCCAGCGTCACAGCGTGTGCTTCAGGGCTGGTTACACACACAGATATATACATATAGATATATATATATGTGTGTGTACATGAGGCCACTATATTATTTTATTTGTAAATGATATCAATTTTAAAAAAAGTGTAAAATGGGGTGGGGGGGAGAAAGGGGGTGAAAAAGGTTTGATTTACAGTGTGATTGTTACACCCACACACACACACCCACACACACCCCCACCCACACACACCCCCCCACCCACACACACCCCCCCACCCACACACCCCCACCCACACACACACCCACACACCCCCCCACCCACACCCCCACCCCCACACACACCCACACACCCCCACCCACACCCCCACCCACACACCCCCCCACCCACACCCCCACCCACACACACCCCCACCCACACACACCCCCACCCACACACACACCCCCACCCACAGGGATTGTGTAACCTTTTCTGTGGAGGGAACGGTATCTGGAAAGTGCAAAGAGGCAATTGAGAAACTAAATGATTTTGCACAGCACAGAGAATCAGCTCATCACCACCACCACCACCATTGCTGAAACCCAATGCCGCTCTGCTCGCCTTCCAGCAGCAGCAACAGCAAAACATTTGCCTACAGTATTAACCGGGTGAATATTTTTTTCCCCCCCTGCCCTGGGTGGGGCAAAAAAAATACAATTGCACAATACGTTTGCAGGAGCAATTTCATTTCCAACCCTCCCCCCCCCCCCACACACACACACCCCCTAAACACTTATTTATATATTTATCCACACCTATATACACACACACACACACATCAGCCGCAGATTTGCAACGTATTAAATGCAATCTGGTCATTAGCTTCCTTGTAAATCAGATTTTTTTAAACAAAAAATATATATATATATATAGATACATACATTGGGGGGGGAAAAAAGTGTACATTAGAGTGGAAAGAAAACATGGAATCAACAAAAGCCCCAGTGAGAGAGAGAGAGGGAGAGGGAGAAAAGAAATCGATCACAGGAAAGCTCACACAAAGAATCATGTTGGGAGGAAAAAGGGAGGGAGATCCATTTGTGCTCAAGCTCTTCTCTCTGTGTGTGTGTCTCTTGTCTGTCTGTCTGTGATTTTCGTTGCATTGTTGAATGAGTTATAATATGTGTGTAATATGCTTTTTAAAAAACCGGTCAAAATTAATATTTTTTTTATCGGTGGGGGGGGGGGGGGGGTGTTGCAATAACCCATCTGCGTGGGGCAGACTCGCTACCTCTCGCGTTTGAGGATTGCCAAACTGTGGTGCTGGAGGGAGGGAGGGGAGAGAAAGAGGGAGGGAGGGAGGGGAGAGAAAGAGGGGGGGGAGGGAGGGGAGAGAAAGAGGGGGGGAGGGAGGGGAGAGAAAGAGGGGGGGAGGGAGGGGAGAGAAGGAGGGAGGGCGTGGGGAGAGAAGGAGGGAGGGAGGGAGTGGGGAGAGAAGGAGGGAGGGAGGGGAGAGAAAGGAGGGAGGGAGGGGAGAGAAAGAGGGAGGGGAGGGGAGAGAAAGAGGGAGGGAGGGGAGAGAAGAGGGAGGGAGGGGAGAGAAAGAGGGAGGGAGGGGAGAGAAGGAGGGAGGGAGGGGAGAGAAAGAGGGGAGGGAGGGGAGGGGAGAGAAGGGAGGGAGGGAGGGGAGAGAAGGAGGGAGGGAGGGGAGAGAAGGAGGGAGGGAGGGGAGAGAAAGAGGGAGGGAGGGGAGAGAAAGAGGGAGGGAGGGGAGAGAAGGAGGGGGGGGGAGGGAGGGGAGAGAAGGAGGGGGGGGAGGGAGGGGAGAGAAAGAGGGAGAGAAAGAGGGGAGAGAAAGAGGGAGGGAGGGGAGAGAAAGAGGGAGGGAGGGAGGGGAGAGAAAGAGGGAGGGAGGGAGGGGAGAGAAAGAGGGAGGGAGGGAGGGGAGAGAAAGAGGGAGGGAGGGAGGGGAGAGAAGGAGGGAGGGAGGGGAGAGAAAGAGGGAGGGAGGGGAGAGAAAGAGGGAGGGGAGAGAAGAGGGAGGGGAGAGAAAGAGGGAGGGGAGAGAGGAGGGGGGAGAGGAGAGAGGGAGGAAGAGAGAGGGGGAGAGGAGAGAGGAGGGAGGGAGGAGGGGGGGAGAGGGGGGGAGAGGAGAGAGGGAGGGAGGAGGGGGGGAGAGAGGGAGAGGGGGGGAGAGGAGAGAGGGAGGGAGGGAGGGAGAGGGGGGGATTGGAGGCCGCGAGCGCTGAGCATTGATCCGCCGCTGTTGTTGCCGCCGCTGCCCGAACAGGACAAAAGGAGCGAGAGCGCATGCGCCAGGCCGGGAGCCCCCCCGCGGGGGTGGGTGGGAGGCGAGGAGGGGGCGGGGCCTGTTGCCTGGCAGCCAGGGCCGGGCCAATGGGAGCGCGGCGTGTGGCCCCCCCTCATTAGCAGCCAGTCAGTCTCCTGCAGTGCGGAGTGAGAGCGGCGGCAACATGGCGAGGGAGCAGCTCTGTAAGCTATTCGTCGGCGGCCTGAGCTTCGAGACGGCCGAGGGCAGCCTGAGAAGCCATTTTGAGCAATGGGGGTCGCTCACCGACTGTGTGGTGGTTCAGGACACCCTGACCAAGCGGCCCCGCGGCTTCGGCTTCGTCACCTACTCGTCGCCCAGCGAGGCCGACGCCGCCATGGCCGCTAGGCCTCACGTGCTGGACGGCCGCACCGTGGACCTGAAGCGAGCGGTGCCCCGGGAAGACTCCAACAAACCGGGCTTCAACCTCAAGGTGAAGAAGATCTTCGTGGGCGGAATCAAAGACAAGATCGACGAGAACGATTTGCAGATCTACTTCTCGGACTACGGGACGATTGAGAAAGTGGATGTGATCTGCGACCGCGACACCGGCAAGAAACGCGGCTTCGCCTTTGTGTACTTTGAGGATCACGACTCGGTGGACAAGGCGGTGATACGGAAGTACCACGTGATCAATGGCTACCGGTGTGAGGTGAAGAAAGGTCTGTCCAAGGAGGAGATGCAGGGCGGCGGCGGCGGCGGCGGCGGGGGGGGCGGCGGCAGATCCCGTGCCCGAGCCGGCAGCTTCAGCCAGAGGAACGGCCGCAACTATGGCGGGAGGATGGACGACTCCCCGCGACATGGCGGCGACGGCGGTTACTACAACGGCGGCAACCGCGGGGACGTCTACGGCTACGGCAGCGGCGGGAACCCGAGGCGGGACCGCTCCTTCTCCGGGGGCAGCTACGGCGACAGAGCCTACGGCGACCGAGCCTACGGGGATAGAGGGAGCTATGGCGACCGAGCCTACGGCGATCGGGCAAGTTATGGCGAGCGGGGCTACGGCGACCGAGGAAGTTATGGCGACCGGGGCAGCTACGACGATCGGGGCAGTTATGGCGAGCGGGGCTACGGGGATAGAGGGGGCTACGGGGAGAGGGGGGGCTACGGCGACCGGGTCGGGGACTATAGCTTCGGGAGCTATGGCGAAGACGGCTACGATGGTGGAAATTTGCCGGAGAGCTTTAACTTTGGCAGCTACTCACCACAGGCGTCCAGCTATGGCCCCATGAGGGGAAGGAGCAACACAGAGAAATACGCAGCCGGACCCTACAGGGCAGATTACGGTCTGAGCAATAGGAGCAGAAGCAGAGACTTTGGAGGATATGCGTTTTAGTGTCCCGAGCGAGAGTTTAGTTTAAAAAAAAAGTGAGGGCGGGAGAGAGGGGTGGGGGTGGGGAGGGGGGGGGGGGCGGAGAGAGAGAGTGAGAGAGAGAGGGGGTGGGGGGGGAATGTGTCTCGATCTGTACCCAGGCAGCTGCTGAGAGAGAGGGGGAGAGGGAGGGAGGGAGAGGGAGAGCCAGCGGTCCTGAATCGTCTGCGACATTTGTAAGGGGGGCGGGAAGGACAGGAGTATTTGATATGTACGCATTTAGTGGCAGTGAAGCTACATAACGTATTCCGGTAATGCCCATCAGGGGTAATTGTATACTTTTTCACAATAAAATACATTGAATTTACCTTTTTTTCCGCTTCTTGTCTCACTTGGTATAGGGCAATCTGACTCGAGGACCCGGACCGGTTTTAAAAAAAATTTTGCTCGCAAAATTCTGTACTCCCTTTTTTTTAATATACATTTTTTTTATATATATCTATATCTACATATATATTTTTTTGGAGGACTAAATGAGGTTTATCTATAGTGTCAGAAGTCTTTTAAAAAAAAATACAGAATCGCTGGCTAGCAATCCAATCGGCAGCTAAAATAAATCGGTTTGAAGGGTGGTAGTTGGAAGGTTCGTTTATTTATTTCAGATTAAACTCGTGGATTTTTTTCCGCACTTCTGTTTTTTTTTCTCTCTCTGCTCTTCCCCACCCCCCACCCCCCCCCCCCCCTCGAAAAAAAAATTGAGCGTTTTCTGATGTTCCATTGCAAATATTTTTTTTCTCTCGTTGGGGGAAATAGGAGAGGCACTTCCACCCCCTATTTTTTAAGTGATTCTAAGATTCTGGGTCTGAAAGGGATTGGGGTCTGGGGTGGGGGGTGGGGTGTGGATGGGGGGGGATTTGGGAGGGTAAACCCTGGTAAGACATGTTAAAATATAGGCATCCGTGTTTGAAAACTGACGGGGGGGGGTGTGGTGTGGGTGGGGGTGGAGCTGAGCAGTTTTTTTTATATAATCCCTTGTTACATTAGCATCCGGTGGATGTTCTTTGTGTTTGACGGAATGAGACACACACACACACACACACAAAAAAGCACATTTCAGCTCAGCAGAAGCGTCTCAATAGATCTCTTTTTCTTGGGTGTTTTTTAAAAAAAGGAGACGTTTTGCCCCCCCCCCTCCCCATTTTCCACCCTCTTCCCTCCCACCCCCCTCCCGCCTTGCGCTCCTTCCTTCACATGGTGACCATTGCAATGGCTTTTTTTTTGTTGCAGAGAGAAAGCATCGAACTGGGCATGAAATTGCATAAAGGACTTCACGATTTTGTGGGGGAGAGAGAGAGACAGAAAGGGTGGGGGGGGGTGGTGGTGGGGTGGGGGGGGGGGTGGAATTGGGGGGTGGAACTGTTTCTGATCTCATTCACCAGTGTGATTGGATGGTGTGTATTTGAAATAGTACTTCTGGTTCAGGATTGATTGGCAGTTGCTCAATGTGGATCTCATTTGCAGAGCAGTCCGGGCCCAATGATTCATGTGGAAGGCACCAAGTACAGAGGGGGAAGCCAAGTGTGCAGGAAACGTGTGTGTGTGTCTTCCATTTTAAATTGTTTGCCGTAAGGGCAGCACGAAAGGAGAACTCGGTTTTATTTTTTTCAAGATGTTTCCCTCTTCAACCCCCCTCCCCCCCTCCTCCTCCTCCTCCCTCCCCACCTCCAATCAGCCTGTGCTGTCTCACAGAAAGAAACCCAAGTCCTGGCATTTCCACGAATTAGCAGTTATCTGGAGTTAGATCTGAAATATTATCTGACCAGGGAAATGCACCGAGTGCTTGGGCAAAGGCAGCGGGTTTCAATGGTTGAGGAAGACACTGAAGAGTTTGAGCTGTAGAAGGGAATTGTGTGTGTGTGTGTGTGTGTGGCATGTCAGCATTGTGGTGCATGGTTTGTGTTTGCCTAAGGTCTTTTTTGTTTCCTTTCCCTCTTCTCCCTCCCTCCCTCCCTCTCCCCCCCCCACACACACACACACACACACACAACAACATGGCCCTTTGTTTCCAATCTCAGGCCCTTTCCTGGAGATTGCCAAAGCCAGAGGGCACCACCTCAGCGAGGGGGAGGGAGGGCGGGAGGGCGGCCGTACATCAAGCCACGCTGCAGTTGTCTGCAGTCTTAAGATGTGGCACCAATAAAGGCCTTAAGAGCAAGTTACCCACCTACCCTGGAAAAAAATTGGTCATTGACGTAACGACTGGTTGCAGGACGCTGCTCGGTTCACCTCCACAATACAGTCACTACACTCCGCTCCTCAATGCAATCTTGTGAAGCGCCTGGAAATGCCTCGACAAGATGATAAGGAGCTGTATCAAATGCAATAATTATCTCAACAGCTACTCCGTAATGCATAGGGGCCTATGAACTGTAAACGTCGTTAGACCAAATAAGCCCTTTCTTCGATTTATATCTCTTTTAACCATCATCCTGTGATATCGCTCAATTCCTTTCCCCTTAGACACTCATCTCTTTGCCTCTTGAACCCATTTATACAGTTGACTTGAATGGCTTCCGCTGGTAACTTGTACCTCAGTCAATTAGAGTTATTGTAAAAAAGTTCCATCCAATTATTTCTTAACCTATTTAACTCGCCTCCCCTGGAATTTGTCACCTGGTTTGTCTTAAATGTTTGAAAACCCAGTCTGACTGGAAATGTGGCAGATCTCAGATCGTCTTGCAATGTAAGGAAATAAACTGGGAATAGCCTTAACACAGGCCCTTCTTACCGCACACTAACAAAACCTCTGCTACAAAACGCATCACTACACTTTATAGTATATCCTGTGGAGCGCTTTGAGACATTTCAACAATGTGATAAGGTGCTATGTCAATTGCAAAAATCATTATAAAACTGCCTTGACTGAAGTTTGCAATAGGACCTCTATAAAGTGGGAGAGTGTTAGCGGAAGTGACAAATGTTACAACATGAAGGATTAAATACACCTTTCCACATCTTTTAAGCAGTGTTGGTGTAAGCCACAGAACCTTGATGTGGAGGAATGTTATTCCATGTTCCACCAAGGTCCACTAAAATATATTCCTTGAGCTAAAATATTAGTTTCAAAGATGTTATTCTTGCCGCTAGAGAGCTCTGCCAAGACATAAGCACACAGCCGTGATACTGTTGGATTTTTAAGTTTATTTTATAAAGTTAGTTCTTGTAATTTACAAGGGGAAAGGGTCAGATTGGCAATTTGTATCTATAAAATGTTCCAGGAAGCAATGATATATATATATATATATGGCAAATTATTTTGGTGACCTTCTCTAGTGGACTCTCAGATCAGAAATATCAGCGGTGAAGAGTACTAAAGATGAATCTTTGCATTGCATTTCAGACAGACTCAGGATTCAGAACATTTTCATACAACATCAGACCTTGATTCATCACGCTCCCATTCACCCATTGCCTGATCAACATGCTTACAGTGTGCTGGGTTGCATACACAATTGGCATTTTATTATGAAACGTTTTGTAATTTTCGAAGTTTTTTAAGATTTAATTGGAATCGCACATTCAGTCAGCCGAATGAAACCAGTGATTGGATCAATGAAACAGGCAAATGGTTCTGTTTGTAACAAACAGCACAAGTCTCCAAAGGAGATTTTAAACAACTCGAAAATATAGAATTAGCTTAATAGCAATAGAAGTTGTAGTTTGAACTGTTAGGAAAATACTGATATACAATCTGATATAAAAGAAAAATAACAATATCATCATAGTCATACTTGCATTTCATATAACACCTTATCGCGTCTTCTACACGTCTTAAAGTGCTTTGAGATGTCTGGAAAATCTATGCTATGCTTGGATACGTCTCATATGTCCCCTTTCGCACTGCTTAATAATGGGCATTTTTTTTCCTGGAAAGGATGACAAGATAACATCAATTGAAAATACCAGCCTTTGACTCCTTGGATCTTAAAAGTGCAAAATTTGGAACAATATTTACTAACTGTTACGTCAATCTGAATTATCAAGGGCGCAGTATAGTTCCTTTTTTGGTCAGTTGGGTGTCTGACACGTGCTGAAAACCATCACCGTGGTTAAGAGTCTCCAAACCAAGCTGAGAATTCCATCGACACATGGAAATCCCAGGGATTGATTGTTGGAATGGAAAGCGCACTCTCTGCCTGGAAGGACACATCCTGCTTACCTAATTCAGGAGAGTATTAGGCACAAGTTGGCAAGAGCCAAGGCTTGGGGACCCCAGAATGTGCGTTGGGGTAACTGCTCGAGTCTTATCCAGCTAAAACCGCACAGCTTGCCACTGATAAGCTTTCCCGCTGCTGGACCTCCTCAAGACCAAAATAGAGGGGCTCCGCTCAGCTGCCTCTACCCCTCCAAATGCTACCCCCTCCCCACCTCCCCCTCACACTCCGTCCACGACCCATCCCTCTGTCCACACCTTCAAACGTGTTTCCCTTTCCTCTCTCACCATTGTGACCCATATGAAACCCACTGCCTGCTCCCTCGACTCCATCCCTACCCCTCTCCTTACCTCCCAGCTCCACCTCCTTGCTCCGCTACTCATAGATATCATCAACCTCTCCTTGTCCACTGGCACCATTCCCACCCCCTTAAAAATGGCCGTCATCACCCCCATCCCCAAAACACTTTCCCTGGGCACATCCCTGCTCTCAAATTATTTACCCCATCTCCAACCTTCCTTTCCAAGGTCCTGGAATGAGTCATTGCTTCCCAGCTTCGCTGCTTTCTACCCCTCTACAAACCCCTTCAGTCGGGTTTCCTTGCTGCCCACGGCACAGAAAGCGCCTTGGTCAACGTGACAAATTACCAATTTGTCCATCTGAGACCAGGGCTCCCTCTGTCTCATCCCCCAGAGGCTAAAGTTCAAAATCCTCGTCCTCGGCTTCAAAGCCCTTCACGGCTTTGCTCCTTCCCACTTGCGTGACCTGCTAACCCCATATCGACCCGTCCGCTCCCTCTGCTCTGCAGGCTCCGGCCCAGCCCGGCCCACCCCACCATCAGCTGTCGGGCCTTCAGCCTCTCTGTTTGACCCTTTGGATCTCCATCCCACAATTCCCTTGTCTTGCTCCCATCCCTGACTCCTTCAAGGCATGTCTCAAGACGCTTCTCTTCAACCTCATCTTTGGTCACCCTCCTACCTCCCTGCCCTCCACCCCTCCTGATCCCAACCCCCAGCTCCGGTCTAAATCCCTGACTGTCCAGCACCTTGGGACACCCTCCCGAAGTGAAAGGCGTCGGGTAAATGTGATATGTTGCTGTTATAATAATAATAATCCTTGCATTTGATATAGCTCCTTATCACATCGTTGAGACATCTCAAAGTGCTTCACAGAAAATACTGTAAAGTGAATTGACTATATTTTGTGAGCGATCAATTGAATAACCAATTTCACATCTAGGCCAACCCTCCCTTCAGTGCCTGAGGGGCACAGGAGTATTGAAGGGGCTGTCTTTTCAATGAGATGTTAAAATAGAGTTCCTGTCTGTCTGCCTGCGCAGGTGAACGCTAAAGATTCCTTCGCATTATTTCAAAAGAGAAAACAGTGTCCCAACAATCTGCCAGATAAAACTGTTCGTTCATAGTTATGGGGCATTGCTGTAAACAAAATGGCTGACACATGTACCTAAAAATACAGTTACTACACTTAATAATATTGTGAAGTGTTTTGAGATGTTTTGATGTGATAACGCTACATTATAAGGGTGTAAGGAACTGCGTGTTTTGTTGCAATCTTTCCCCCCTCTTTGTTCTTCAGTATTAACACCTCTATTCCCTGCTTTGTTGCAATCCCCCCATTTGTTTTGCATCATTAACTCCTCTTTAACCCATCATCCCCTGTCCTCTACCCCATTTTCTCCTTTGTCTTCCTTGTCCCGACTCCCCCCAATTAGGAAATTGCGGGAAAATTATGGTGTAAAATATGATTTTGTTTCCCAGGTCCAATACACAAGGGCACAGCTGGTGCAGAATAAAATAATTAAACCGTACCAAGTTTGAAGGATGTGTGTGCAAAGCTAAAGGTTCTGTGTTCTAAACTGGCCTCGAATAAGTGCTGAAATCAAAGGTTGCATCTCATCATAAAATATTTACAAACGAAAGAACGTTTGATGTCTCACGATGCATGCCCATGGTCAAAAATAGCTGTCGACGGAAAAACAATGATATCATCGCGGTACATCAAACAAAAGATGGGATCAATTGGGTCAGAGTGGCTTCCTCATCCAAACCTCAGTTGCAATCTTGTAAACTTGCTGCCTCTTGTAAACCATCTGCCTGTTCAGGTGGACACATAAAGATCCCACGGCACTATTCGAAAAGAGAAGGGAGTTTCTCCCAGTGTCCTAGACAACAGTCCCTCAGATAATAATAATAATAATAATCCTTGCATTTGATATAGCGCTTTTCACGTCGGGAGGACGTCCCAAATCGCTTTACACACTGTAAAGTGAATTGACTGTATATTTGTGGGCCAATTGCGCACAGCAATGTCCCACAAACAGTCATATGGATTGAAAATGACCAATTTATTATTGTTTTGTTTTTTTGGAGGGATTATTATTAGATCTGTGGAGTAAGGAAACTTGCCCAAGGTTTGGCCCTGACCCGCCTGGGATTGAACTCGGGTCTCTCACTTTGCAAAGCGAGTGGTCTAACCACTGAAATTGGTGAAATTGGTCATTCACTCCTTGACTGTTGATGAGACTTTCCTGTTCACAACTTGGCTGCCGCATTTGACTACAAAATACACAATCTCTACTTTCTACAGTAAATCCTGTGACATTTTGACAATGGGCTATATCAAATGCAAGCTTTATAATTATTAAAATTTGAAGGAAATACTGCAATTTTTTTTATGATTTTAAAAGGAACATTCAAGCTAAGGACTGAGCTGTTTAACAACAGCAACAAAAACTTACACATTTGTATAACGCCTTTCACATCTCAAGGTTTGCTGTGGATACGGTTTGGTGATGGGTTCCCGCGTGTGTCAGACACCCGGTGAAGCGTTTAAAAAAAAAGGGGCCCAGAATATCAAAATTAAGTGTTTTTGTACCAGTCCTGTTAAAAACACCCAATTTTAGTATTATGTTTAAGATTATTTTTGAAAATTTAACGAAACCCCGTTTAAATCAATCGAAAGAGAGAGGACCTAGTTTTGATTCCCGTGCAAGGCGAAACCTCACACAAGTTTCCTTACTCCGCACGTCTCTTGTTTACCCAGCATTAAGAAGGAACCCAGTTGTTAGTAGATTGGCGGATTGCTTTTCCGGGTGAGGTAATAATAATAATAATGAATAATAATATCTAATTGGTCACTTCAATCCACGACTGTTTGTGGGACGCTACTGTGCGCAATTGGCCGCGGCGTTTCGACCACAACATATACAGTCAATTATTTAACAGTAGACGTGATAAAGCTCTATATCAAATGCAAGGATTATTATTATTTCTAATGCAAGACAGGTTACCTCCGATTTCCTGATGCCAGATATGCAGTCAGCTTTTTGTTTAACAAACCAGTTTCACGTCTTGTGTTCACACTCTCGAGTATCTAATTGGTAAACATGTCACCATTGAAAGTATGTTTGTGGGTCACAAACATTGAAGCATTCTTAATAACACAGCAGTGTGATAACAAACGTGTTCAATCTCCTGTAGCCTCCTTATAAATATTTCCTTAATACATGCAAAACCATTTCCTTGTTTATAAATAAGACAATTCTCCCAAATGACCATAATATCTCATCACATTCCCAGTTTCACACGTCCATCACCGGCAATCTGCAAAAATCCACAGTTTAATGCTTAATTGTTTGTTTGTTTTTAATTCCAGATGTTTGGCTCGATCGAAAGATGTTCTAAAGTGAAATATTTTGAGTGAACAGTGAGATACACTCGTCCTATAATGGAAACATTTATCTTTGTTTGTAAAGATAAGGCAGTGGGCTTGCAGTACGTCAAGCTAAGTCCAGCGATGAATACCTGGTGCCCCACTGCCTGCCACTCCACAATCACCACCATCAGCCTCTTACGCACCTACAAAGCCCAGTAGCAAAGCCAAGGTACAGTTCTACACTGACTGTGGCAATCTGATCAATGTAATAATAATAATAATAATAATCGTAATAAACCTTGCATTGCAGATGTTGCTTTCCACACCAGGAGGAGGTCTCAAAGCGCTTCACAGGATTCAATGTAAATCCTGAGTTCTTGTGGTCACCTGCGAGCAGCAGCATCGCTTCTCCTAAAAAAGGAAAACAAGACAATAGAATCCACCCTCCCATCAAGGCTCTGGTGCCTTGGGACGTCCTCTCGACATGAAAGGCGTTGTACAAATGTCATTTTAGATTGAGTTTTGCATTTGTATCTCATTGATGCATCATTGTTTACAGAGGTTCATAGAGATTTGAATAGATTGTACAGGACGGAAACATGCCAGTCAGCCCGACCAGTCTGTGCTGGTGTTTATACTCCGCATGAGCTTCTACCCACTTCTTACTCCCTCCCATACCTCTCTATTCCCCGCTCCCTCGTGTGCATATCTAGCTTCCCCTTAGATGCACCTACACCCGATTCAACCACTGCTTTGTGCAAGTTCCCCATTTTCACAACCCTCTGTGCCAGTTCACAAACATGACATCCACGTCAATAATAAAGGAATAACGATATAAAAATAATCCTTGCATTTCATGAAACGCCTTATCACACTGTTGAAATGTCTCAAAGTGCTTCGCAGGGTTTTACTGTGAAGTGTAATGACTGTATTTGTAGACAAGCATTTCAGTCAAAGTCGTACCCAAAGTGAATTTATGCACTTTAGCGTCCTGGAGCACTTAATAGGGAATCAGACAAAGGCTTGAAAGAGGAATATTAAAGAGTTTGGGGAGAAAACAGTCATGTGAGATTATAAAAATACTAATGCGTGCATTTCGCAGAGCACCTTATCTCATTGTGGAAACGTCTCCCAAGAACTTCACAGGATTTTCTCATGAAATGAGTGATTGTTTTGGTTATAAGCCAATGTATAAAGTTCACAAGAAGTGAAGGGCTGGGAACAGTGAATACCAATGTTTTGGGTCAGCCAAACAAATACATTTTTCTGGACTGAACATTTCTTGATATATGGCCATACCATAAATATTGCTATTCAGTAGCTACTGGAAACAAAACATTGATTTAACACAGACTTACCTAGACCAGTGCGAATGTTCGGAGGGTTAGTTCTTGACGTCCACAGTGGCCACATCACTGACTTAGAATAAGAAATTCCAAATTCCATCCCTCCATTAAGAACTTGAACTGCTGTTAAAGTCAAATGTTGTGGGGGACGGGA